>NC_056750.1:375157656-375467292 GCF_019279795.1 Protopterus annectens
GATCAACAGTTCAGAGTAATGGTGAATGTGGAAGAGAGGTGAAGAAGAGAGTACAGGCAGGATGGAGTTGTTGGATAAGAGAGTCTGGAGTGATATGTGACAGACAAGTACCAGTAAGAGTGAAAGGGAAGGTCTACAAGAGGGTAGTGAGACCAGCTATGTTATATGGGTTGGAGACAGTGGCATTGACAAAAAGGCAGGAGTCAGAGCTTGACGTGGCAGAGTTGAAGATGTTAAGATTTGCACTGGGTGTGATGAAGATGGACAGGATTAGGAATAAGTATATTAGAGGGTCAGCCCAGGTTGGAAGGTTTGGAGACAAAGCCAGAGAGGAAAGATTATGTTGGTTTGGACATGTGCTGAGGAGGGATGCAGAGTATATTGGGAAAAAGATGCTAAGGATGAAGCTGCCAGGTAACAAGAAAAGAGGAAGGCCTAAGATAAGGTTTATGGATGTGGTGAGAGAGGGACATGCAGGTGGTTGGTGTGACAGAGCACGATGCAGAGGACAGGAAGAAATGGAAACAGTTGATCCGCTGTGGCGACCCCTAATGGGAGCAGCCAAAAGAAGAAGAACTATCTTGAATGCTTTAGTCTTGTCAATAAAGGGCTTTGCTGTTAGGAGTCCATCAGTCATGCTGGAATGTATTTTATTGGTAACTGTATTGAGCAGTCATGGTGCTGAATGGCTGGTATGACCATTTCTAGAGTTTTTGAAGTGAGGTTCTTGAGCTCCAACACAGCCTTGGAAACATTATTTGAACAGTGTAGTTTGTTTCTGTTTTGTTCCATTTTCTGCATAAAAGCATTTGTTGATGTTGTTTTTATTAGATTTCATTCAGTGTTGTTTTTTCCTTTGCATTTATATCCCGTTTACACTGATGACCATCTGATGACCCTGTTTCTAGGCTTGTGAGAGGAGCCCCATCATTCATGCAGCCATCAGGGGTCTTCCCTGTTCAGCACTCTCTGCTACCCCTACAGTTTTTGTACCATATGCACTTCATTACACACAACTAATCCTTGTACGTTTCCCAGCCTATTGTAGGAATCAACAGTGTTAGCAGGCCAAGAAAGCCCTTTCTTCCAGAGGGGTTGAACTAGTATACACAACTCACTCTCACCTTCCTAGACCAGTTTCTCCAGTGCTTAGAGCACTAATTGATCTGAGGGCATGTGGATCCTAGTCTGGGATTTATCTCTCTCCACCACTTACCTGTCTATCATGTCATGAGTTTTATTTGCTTGAATTTCAGTAAATTTGATAGTTACTTTGCCTTGAGCATTGTTACTATTTGTTGGCTATCATAGATTCAGTTAACTAAAACTGGTAGCTTATTTATTTGTTTATTTACTCGATTAATGAGCTGGTACAAAGATCCTTTTCAGCCATGACCCTGAGGCACAAGGCAGTGACATTGTGATTCATTCTCTTCATAGTATGTAACTTTATCCACTGAATAAGTAAGGAACAGTAAGATAACAACCATCAAGTGTTTAATAAGTAGTAAATAAAACAATCAAGATGTTTATAGTAACATAAAGTGCATTCAGCCTGAAAATAATTTACAACTGAAAAACCTAGTAGCCAAGAAAGTTAATAACGAATAACAGATTCATTTATAAATGAAGAACAGTTATCTGATCAAGTATGTATTAGTCATTTGTAGTTCATTGTTTAGACAGCTCTAAGTAGGAAGTCAGGCAGACTTGTATAACACGTGGTCCTCATCTGCCATCGGATATTGAGTCCCCTAATATACTTTAAGTTTAGAGTTCCGTAGGTTGCAAACCAACAAAAAGAGCCAGAAGTTTGAATGTTACATAAAATCTAATTATCATTTCTGATGCATTTCAAACTTGCTGCTGTTTTCTAGTCATTGCATTAGCAGTTCTTTTTGTCTCATATACATAACAAAAGGTGAATAGCAAAAGAAAGTTAACAGAACAGACAAACCAAGGGATTATGAAATCCATCCATCCACAATGCCTTTTGCCATTTTTGCACTTGGGGTCAGTGTGACACTTCAACAGTGACAATAATCTGAAGCCAAGGTTCACACCACCGGGTGGACAGCCCTGCTGCAGCTGCTCTTCCATACCACAGACTTGCATGCAAACTCACACCTATGGCCAATTTAGAGTGTCCCTACTGCATACCTTTGAAATGTGGAGCACCCAGAGGAAACCCACATGAACACAGGGAGGACATGCACACTCTGCACAGACATTACCCTACCTGAGAATTGAACTAGAGAACCTCTTGCTGTGAGGTGACAGTGCTAACTGATGGTGAAATATGGAACTGCTGAACAGATGATGTAATTAATTTCAAGGTCTCATGAGAAAATCTGATTGCATAAGCATGCATACAAAAGATACACAAGGGAAGAGTTCATGGATAATTTTCATGTATTTTAATATCTGTAGAGAAAACTGAGATGTTGTGTTCCTTTTGTATGCATTAAGTCCATTGTATAGCATTTGAAAATCCCGATTTAACATAAGTGCATTAGCATTCTTGATTCTCATCATGAGCCCGGTGGTGCAACTTTGAGAGAGACGAGACTCATGTATTTGTTCTAGTTCTATATTCTGTTTTTCAGTGAATCTTGAAACTTTTATTCAAGTTTGTTCATGTTTAGTCTGAAAACTTTTAGCACAAATAATATTTTAATGTTGTTTTGCTTTTTTGGTACATGGCCTAAAATAGTGAGCAAATGTGTGCATTTAACAAGCCTATGGCTCAGGAAGTACTAGTCAGTGAAACCCTGTCAGTCAGTGGGGTATTTGTTTTCTTTTTTTATGTGGGGGGCAGAGTCTCCCATGCAAATCCCCCGAACCCGTTGTCTCCTATAATTAACTCCAGTATTACAAAACTATGGGATACGTTATAGAAACTGCTGGCAGTTGCTGAGCTTGCAATCTGTGTTCACCATTTCAAGTTTTCCTGAAAAGTAACTTGATTAGACACAGGAATCTCAGAGTAAATCTATCTTGTAAATGTTTACCAGGTCACAGACACTGCTGTAAGTTATGGGACAATGTGTTTGGGCTAATATTATTCATTAGCAAGGAGTCCAAGACCAAAATTGTTTTAAAAGAGAGAAACGTTTTGGTAAGGGAAATTGGGGAGGTTGTTGAAGTAGTGTGGACAGCATGGCCCAGTACACACTCATCGACTGATATTTTTTCATTGCTCCATCATAGCAGGGCTTTTTAACTTCACGTATAACCTAATATACTCTTAAACTGCAACCAGTCTAGATCATTGTCTTAGCTATGATTTTCTATACCATAATTTTCCCAGAGCTGCTAAAACCATTCCTTTAATAACACTCACTTGGATGGTAAATTCTGTGGTCATTCCTTCAGTTCAGTAAAAACAAGCCCCTTCTGTAGAGAGATGTAAATTGCCCATTTTTAATTACTGTGCATAATCTTCGGTGCTGATCTTTTTTTATTCTGGAATGTGTATCCCAAATCAGCCACAGTTTACAGTTTTCTCTTTGTTTACTAGGTGTAGCCTGATACCCTTCAGCTGCGTATAATGGTGTTCCAGTTTTGTTATCCCTCCTTTTGACCATTAGAGACTCACTTGAGGTAGTTCACTGATCACAACAATGATGAGATGGTAAAGGAACAGAGGGTAGTTGGGAAGGAAAATTTGCATAAAGATATCTTTATAAAGAAATTAAGAAAAAAAGAAGAGTGAACAATGTTTTATGCTTTATTTTTGATGTTACTATGGCATGCACCAAGTTGTTACTAGTATAATAGTATGTATGATCTATTTGCATAGCTGCACCTTGTTCACTAAATTATTCACATGTAATAGTGTTGTGTGTAGACAGCTCATACTAGTGTCTAAATTATTTCTATCTTCCATATTATCTGCTATACTATAGTTCTGCTATAGGCAATTGTGCATGCATGGTTGCGGTTGGTCAGTGTTTTTTTTATAATCTTTATATTATATTATTTACCATCTCAAAGTGCTTACCTCCTCTCTGTACTTTTTCTAGACCTAAACCACACTTAAGTATTCAATCATGGGTACCACCCTTAAATATCTATAAGAAAAGTGCAGTCCGGTCTGAACTGTCTGCAAACAGCTACAGTTAACTTTGAGTATGTCGAGCACTGTTGTAAGCAGCCCCCCCCCCACCACCACCACCACCACACACACACACACCACATCTTCCACTTTCTATTCTCTGTTAGCAAATAGTATCCATAACTGATCAATACTGTGTGTTTGTTTATTTAAACTATACTTAGTACTAATCTATGAACCTAATATACAAGGTTATCCTCCTGGTTTTCCACCTGAGAAATTAAGAGAAGAGACTTACAGTTTCAGAGCAGTCCAATTGTGATTGTTCTTGACACACATACTTGTCTTGTTTTTTGTGATTGTCCAGCCCCTCATACAGGAACCTAACAGGGGGAGGTGGTGTAGCTATAATATTTAAACAACATCTAAACATCCAGATCTATCATGATTTAGATATTCAATATGACTGCAATGTCCTGTGTGGCACAAACCAATCAATCCATCATGTACCTTCATGGCTTCACCCAACTAGTCCAGTCACCAACAAGGATAAATAAAACTCAGCAAGCACTCTACCCTGGATTGGATAGTCAGCAGCAAGAACCCAGTCATATATATAACAGGCTGCTTATCAGATAGCCTCAGTGATCCAAAGAATGTAATCATGCTCTCTAGTACCTAAAGTAGTCTAGATGAGTTGTTGAATCTTTTAATACTACCTTCCTGACATTAATAATTATATGCCCCCATAAGATTTTCCAGAACCAAAGCTCAACCAAACCCACCAAATTATCTAGCAGTGTGAAACCTCTACAATACATAGCTGATGCTCTGCCAGTATATCCATCTTGATTAACATTCTCTCTGTCAGTCGATTAGTTACCTATTCCTGTTGTGTTAAGTCTCACATATAATCCACCACAAAGGACTCCTGCAGAACCAACCTTAACCACCCCCATAGCTATTCTCTCTCCACTCTCCAAAATACTAGAGAGATGCATACTCCTTTCAGTACTCAGCATGGACCAAACCAAACACCACCACCACCACTGCCTTACTCTTTTACAAACACTATCCTCAGCATAAAAACAATGGTGGCAGAATGACAACTACATATCTCCCATCCAGGTGTGGGTGGATCCATCCCTCCATCCCTGGACTCTACTTTTCTCTGTTTACACCAGCCTCTGCTCTGCCACCAAATGGCACACTCTCCAAATACGCAGAATGACTCTACATCACATGCCCTCAGCCCAGTCCCTACCCAAACTGCAAAACACACACAGGAAGCCTTTCTCTGTTTGAACATGGTTATCCCGATGCCCCAATTAACTCAACCCAAAACAAAACTAAACTACTTATCTTCACTATACACAAAAACACACCAAATTGCTAGGAGTGGAAATAGACAATAAACTAAATATCCATGACCATAAAAAACAAAAAAAAACTAGCATTATACATAAGAAATAAACAAATTTCACCAAAGCAAAGATTTTTCAATAGCAAATCCACCTTATCTCCCACCCTACTTCTGGGGCTTTGAACTCCCTCTCCTCCTTCAGTGGTATCAACTCTCACTCACCCACTGGTGAAGCTATTTCTCTTCTTCATGCATAAATTATGGATTATGGAACTCTCCCCACACCAATTACCTCCCATCCATGCACCAAACAAAAAAACTTTTTAAAAGCGCACCTAAAACATGCTGGCTATAGCAAGAGATGCTCCTAAGCCTTACTACTTATATAGCAGGAACTTCTCATTGTTACATTTTGTTAATGCCTTTATATGTACTGTAGATAAAGATTCTAGTTGTCTCAAACTGCCATACCGCCACAGATTTCCAGAACCTTTTCTGCCCTTGATATTTGCATAGTCCTTCTGTTATTATGACTTTGTTTGCTGACAGGTGTTTGGGGGTGTGACAGTGTGCACCAGCGATATATTGTAATGTGGATACCACAACATTTGAAGACAGTTGTTTATTATTTGTCATGATTTGGGTAAGAGTAAGGAGGAACCCACATGCACAGGCATCATGTGCTGCTTTTGGAGAATAAGTTACAGTGAAGGGAGGCCTTGCTGCTTGTTATTGAAAGATGAGGGCATCACCAGGAGTCATGGAATACATGTCTGGGAACTTGGATGCAACTGAATATTTGGGAATGTGTTCAGTACATGGAGTGGGTAATGAGTGACTTCTGCATACCATGTGAATCCAGCCATGCTGAGTATGCATATCTTTGTTAAAACTCCATATTTTGTCTGCTAACCTTAAGGTAATCATGTTTTTATGAAATATATATACTTACTTGGCACTTAGTGGTTTAATTAAGGGGTGGGTAGCATTTAAAAATGCACATTTCCCGTTAAAATATGTTCAAAAATATCTATCTGTATTAATATGTGGAGTGCTAACTTTCTCTCTCCATTTTTTGTCAAGCATTCTGCTGACTTCAGCTCTCTGGCTTCCCCTATGGCATTTTCCTTCTTTGGGGCTACCTCATTGGTGGGCAACCCAGTGTAACCATTCATGATATGGGCCCCATCCATCCCAGTGAAAAGAAATGAATGGTCACTGTGCTGTGCAATCCTCCCACTCCCACCCCAGAAACACGGAGAGAAGAAGCCAGGGACATCATGCTGCAGCTAAGATGGGGTTTTCTTGAGTGACCGTGGCTTCTACAAACGGATATCAATTAGTAATTAGATGCCACTTCCAAGGATTAGGCATGGATCTAAAAATGCCCCTGTGCCCATAATAAACAGGAATGCTAGCCCACATCTTTCCACATGCCTGGCTCCCACAGCCATTCTGCATCCCAGTCTCCATTTGGATGCAAGGAATGGCCCATCCTATAAGCACATCACCCCCACCATCATCCTGCACCCTCAAGAAAAGAGCATTCAGCAGGCAGGTCTTATAGTTCCATTTACCTCCCTACCTGCTCCAACAGGTAGCTGAGTCACTGTTTGAACTCGTGTTGCTTGGGATGCAGCCAGGGCTTTGCCTCTCTATGTCAGTGGAGCTGGCGTAATCTTATTATTTGCCTCAGTATGCTTGTGGAGCAGTTCCTTCCTTGTAATTAGTAGGACCATTTTTTAAAACTGTTAGTTTAGTACTCAGTAAGTTTAATAGGCATGGTTATGGAGCCAGATGGGCAGAGACAGAACATTTTATTTATTTGTTATTTATCTGGAAAGTCTAACTCAGCAGAACCAATTTGCAGGTAAAGGCTGAAGAGAAAAGTTCCACTGTAGGTAACAGTGTAACATTCAGAAAGTAATATACAAATAATAAGAAAACATAATTATAAATAACTTAGTAGGCATTGTTCTGGTAGAAAAAAGAGCTTCATTTGTACATAGTGCAAAAGAGAAAATTCATATTGTATAAAATAAAATGAATTTTAGGCTAAACATGGCTGAAAAGACTTGAGCATGCAAGAGGAAGTCTAAGCAGTATTCACTTAAACATTATTAGATTGCTGTCAGCCAGACACAGGTTGTAAATAGTGCACTGTAGACCGGTGAAGTGTAACAGTGTAGTTAAAAATGCAGTCTAAGAGGGTGATGGTGGTGGTTAAAAACACGAACAAAATTAACTGATGACAGGTTAGAGGCACACAGACAATGACAGTATACAAGTGAGGACAGGTAATACCATGTGAACAGATAGGTAGACTGAATATAAACATAAGAAAGTCCACCAAAAATGAGTTTTTGACACAGTGGACTTTCCCGGTTAATAAATGTCAATAAATAAATAATAAATAGATAAATCAGGGAAAAAAGAGTGAGATAATGGGCTCTGCAGCATGACCAACAAGTGACAGAAGGGGACAGGTAGACAGAGGGATGCAACATGTGAAAGTAAATGAGGGCAAAGCAATATAGGATCATTTGTGGTGAAGTTTGATATGAAGCTGGAGGAAGCACAGGGGGTGTAGTACGAGTTGCATGATGTCACACTAGCATTGCTTCTATTACTCGTTAAACCCAGATTTGAATGGAGTGGTCCTTGTAGCAGAGGAGGAGGAAGAAGAGATGCCTAGGTCTTGTCTACTAACAAATAGCAGTCTGTCTCCGTGCTTATTGTACAGTCTTGTGACCTGCAGCAGATGGGAATTTAAGGACTGTAGTCGTAGACAAATACATAACTGTATAAAATGTTCTAATGAGAGGGGACTTGATTAGATTTTGCTTTCTGCATCCAGTCAGCCAGCATGTAAGTCTTACTGTGGTGTGCTTTCATGCTGGAGGCAAAGCATAGAATGCCATCATAAGCAGAAGTGAGCTTATGCATAATTTACTTTTGACTGTTAGAATTTCAGCACAGTAGAATGATTGCAGCATAAGCAGAATGTTTTTCCAGATTAATCTGTCAGGAAGTGTTTTACTGGGTGTAACATACCTTAAGAGCTTATTGGTTTTGGTGACAACACTGTGGCAGTGTTTTTGAAGTGAAGATTGTAGTCATTATAACTGACAAGACACTTAAATGCATCTGTCATTTTCAGCTGTTCTGTTAAAGCATATAAGCATCCTAAATCAGGGAGATGGATGCTTGGTGCAAAGTTTCCAGATAGCGCAGCTTTTGTTTTAGTGGAAATTGCATGGCCTTGCATTTACTTGACTGTAAGGGGAGACGGGTAGCCTACCTAGTTGTCATATAAGTGCATGTAATATTTCCTCCTTCCTTTTCACCCCCCCGTCCTTTCACTGCCACTCCCATTCCCACTTGAATGTTTCCATGGACTTCGTCTCTGCCACCATGTAGCTTATTCGATGGGTCCATATTTCTCTTTCTGAAGTTGACAGTTTAAGGTTTGAGTACTCATTACAACTAGAAAATAAATGTTAAAATTGAAGATCTAGCATAGAGAACTCTCCTTGAAGAGTCACTAATTGGTTTCTTCTTCTCCAGCAGTCACAGTTTAGGACATATTTCTCAGAAGCTCCTATGTTCAGTGGCACACATGCTGTGACTTCAAATGCCAAATACATAAGCATCCAAGTCCCAGAACGTACTGGTTCTTTATGCAGCTTTCACAGTTTTAATTTTGATTTTCAACTGCCAATGAAAAGTTCCCATAATTGGTACCTAGAAACAAATCTGCAGTGCGTCCTTGTGGTTGTCAAATTCCTAATCGGCACCTGTAGTGGCAGTGATTGTTTATACTGCTTCCTTGTGGAGGAACGTGACATGAAGCATTGCAGTAAGTAACACCAGTTCAAGTCTGCCACCAGCAAATGCCCGAGAGAGAAGCTCCTAGATGCCAGATTTGAAAGTTACTCATGCCTGGCGAGAGAGTACACCATGTGGCTACAGGTCTAGGCCTGACGCTCAGAGGGCAAGCTACATCCTAACATTGGTGGTAAGTCCTTTGGTAAAATGGCCTTCTAGTTCCTGCAAGTGCTGTTCTCATTCTGTACTATGAAGCTCAAGGTCACACCTCTCCTTTCCATTGGCAGAAGACAAAAAGCAAGTAGTAGAGACATCACAAGGTCCCACCCTGGGAACTATGTTCTAGGCTACTGGCTCTATTTCAGTTCTGCTTGACTGGTCAGTTTCCAGCTAACTGTTCTAATCTAATGAGTGACCTCTAGAATTAGTGAACCTTGAGGTATGGATACTGGAGGCCAAGGTCTCCTATTCCAGCTCCTCTCCAACTTCTGACAAGTAAATGTCTAAAGCTTGGTGAAAAATTGAATTGTGGGAACAGAACCCCACAATTAAGGAATATGGATTGATGACAAAACTGAGTCCAACTCATATCTCTGCCACCTAAGAGATGCCTGCAATAATCGCACTACTGTGTGCCAGATTCCTGTTACCTACCATTTAACATGTGCCCATTACATACTTCATATGCGGATGGCACAGTGGTGCAGCAGTAGCATTGTCGCCTCACAGCAAGAGGTCCTCTGTTTTGTTTCTTGGCTGGGGTGCCTTCTGTGCAGAATCTGCATATCCTCCATGCATTTGTGTGGGATGTCCTTCAAGGATGCATCTGCAGTCTTTACAAATGGGTTGTCCTGTCGTCAGGCAGCCCTTCGGTCGGCCGGATTCCAAAGTCTGGGTCTGGCTTCGGCTGGTGTCGCACTTCACCCGACGTCATTGCGGCAGTTATTCGGGTATAAAGGCATCAGCCGACGCCATTTTCCTCAGTCTTTCTTGCCGCGTGGCGCCCGAAGCAGAAGCTGTTCGCAAGTGCCGGTCGGTCAGATCCAGAGATTACTACTACCGAATACAACTTCGAAGACTTCTATAAAGCTAAGTACCCCGTTGGGGACTCTTTCTTGCCTCAGCCGATGTCAGAGAAAGTTAATAACTGTTTATCTTGTGGGAAACAAATACCTCATAAAGATTTCCACTCCTATTGCATACATTGTTTAGGCCCAGACCACGACGTAGCAGCTTGTCTAGCCTGTGCTTCTTTTAACCGATGGACGCTTAGACGTCGCTCGGACTTTGCTGAACAGATTTTCGGCTCCGATTTTGCCTACATTATGCCGTCGGATCCTCCGACTACGCAAATAACCAAAAAATGCAAAGAAAAGGACCGACACTCGCGGTCCGCGGTTTCGGCCGAAACCGCGGTTAAGCATACCACGAGTGTCTCGGTTTCGGCCGAAACCGAGCAAGTGGTTTTTTCTTCAGCCAATAACTTGCCTTCTACCGAGGCCCCTTCTAACCTGGTAGAAACGGCTTCTGAAATCCCACCTTCTGTTGCGATTTCACAGGATTTATCAGACACCATTCCCCTAGATATTTCTACCCCTGCACGTGGAGCTGCTAGGCCTCCTCCAGCTATGTCTATTAAGGCCTTTGCCAGGGCTAAAGCAGCCAAAGCATCAAAACCTGTGCCTTCCAAGCCCCCCTCTCACAGGCCCAGCACCAGCTCCCATATGCTTTCTTTGGCAGAGGATCTCATCTCTTTAATTCATGGAGCCCAGCCTCATCCAGACAGGGCCTCTCTCCCTCCTCCAGAAAAGAGGCCTAGAGCAGAGCCCCCTGAGCCAGTAGCCACAGATGATTCCTCTGATGACTCAGATCATACAGACCCTCCTGAGGCTTCTTACTCTCCTTACGAAGACTCTGATGCTGAGGAGTCCATCCCTTCAGCCTCTCCTCCTGAGGAATTTTCCTTTTGGGAAACCTTGCATGCTGTGAGGGAACAATTTCAGTGGCAGGGCCAAGATTTCTCAGACTCTAGGAAAAGGCTTAGGACCTTTCTACACTTGCCACAGCATAGGCCTTTAGCTATACCTCCAGTTCTATCTGTTGTTGATGATGCATTTAATGATGCTTGCACTGCTCCTGATACTTTACCTCCGGCTCCTGCTAAGCCCGATAGGTACTACAGGGTCCCGGACACTCATCACCACTTATATAAGGCTCCTTTTGCAGATCCAGAGACTATCTCCCAGGGCCCTAAAGCTGTAGCAGCTACTTCTTCTAAAACCCTCCCTCTGAAAGGGAATCCAGGTCCTTAGAGAGATGGGGTAAAAAGTTTACACCTCTGCTACTTTGTCAGCTAGAGCTTTGAACTGCCAATTTCATATGATTCAATATCAAGAGTTTATGCTTGACCAGTTGACTAAAAGCTGTCCTCAGAAGAATCTATAGATAAAAGTATGTTCAAGAAATGTTACATAACATACAGCAGGTTAGTAACCATTCTTTAAAATGTGGCTATGATGCACTGGAGGCTTCCTTTAGATCAGCCATGACTGGCACAGTTATCAGGAGGCATGCATGGTTGAAAGAACAGGCATTACCAGACCATGTCAAATCTAAGCTTTTGGATGCACCTATGGACAAGGTCAATTTATTTGGTGCCCCCGCACAGCAGGTACTAAAAAAGATGGAAGAGAAAGCAAAATCTGTGCAAACAGTGAAAGATGTCTTACAAGTTCAACCTCCAAGGTTTAGCAGGAACTGGCCCTCCAAGAATTGGTCCTTTCCGGACTCCTCTAAGGCACAAAGAGGCAGGAATAGGCGCTCTAGAGGCAGAAACCAATCCAGGGGTGCCTACAGGGGTCACCAGTGGCAGGGTAACAACCAACGAGGCATGGATACAGCCACCACCACTACAACAACTCAATCACAGTGACTTGGCGGTGGCACCACCTACCAGGGAACAACTAGAAGCACCCTTAGGCGGAAAGCTAACATTATTTTCAAGAAACTGGCACTGCATTACAAGAGAAAAATGGATTTTGCAGACTATAGACAAAGGTTACAGGTTCCATTTCCATACACTACCAGGAAAGAGAGGAATGCCAAACCTACCACCTTCTCAAAGGACAGAAGCTCTAAAACAAATATCTCAATTATTAAGAATGAGAGCTGTGGAAAAGGTACCATTTATGGAGCAAGGGAAGGGATTTTACTCCAGACTCTTCCTGGTACCAAGAAAAGAAAACAAATGGAGACCTATTCTAGACCTGTCCGCTTTAAACACATTCCTCATTGTCCCAAAATTCAAAATGCTGACCCTACAGCAGCTTCTTCCCATGCTGGGCAAGGAGTCTTGGCTGGTAACTCTAGATCTCAAGGAGGCATACCTGCACGTCCCCATAAGACCAATTTGCAGAAGATACCTCAGATTTCTTGCAGGATCAGAGCATTATCAATTCTCAGCATTGCCCATTGGCTTATCTACTGCACCCAGAGTGTTCACGAAATGCCTGGCATCAGTAATCGCTCATTGCAGACTTCAGGGAATTCAAATCTATCCCTACCTGGACGACTGCCTGATACAAGCGGACAACAAAAACAAACTCACAGAAGACTTACAAAGAGTCATCTACCTGCTGCAAGCCCTGGGATATACAGTCAATACAAAAAAGTCAAGGCTGATTCCATCCCAAAGAATAACCTTTCTGGGTGCAGAACTGGACACATCAAAACAAATGGCATTTCTAACTGCAGAAAAGAAAGAGCAACTTCCTCTCTACTTCTTGGTATTAACAAAGCAGAGCCATCTAACTGCAAGAAAAGTGCTACAAGCTCTAGGCTTCATGGCATCCTGCATAATACTGATACCTCATGCCAGGCTGCATATGAGAAAGCTACAGTGGTACCTAAAGAATTTGTGGTCTCAGCACAAGCACAGCCTAGAAACCAAAATTCCAATGATCCCATGCCTGAAGCAAGAGTTCTTATGGTGGGCTCAGGCCTGTCATTCAAACACAGGACTGCCCTTCTGCAAAAGTCAACCAAGACAAACCATCACGACAGATGCCTCAGACCTCAGTTGGGGGGCACACATGATGGGCAAGTGCTTTCAAGGCCTATGGACTCAAGACCAGCTGCATCTGCACATAAATCTGAAAGAAATGATGGCAGTAAAATTGGCAATCCAGGCATTCAGACCATTTCTCCAAGAAGGCCAGTTGATGATAAGGACAGACAACACCACAGTTATGTGGTACATCAACAAACAGGGAGGCACACACTCATACCCTCTATGCCGGTTGGCACTGGACCTATGGGATGTGGCTCTGAGCTACAACATTCAGTTACAGGCAATTTATGTACCAGGGAAGGAAAACATTCTAGCAGACATATTAAGCAGAACTACAACAGATGCCCACAAGTGGATGCTGCATCCGGACATCTTCAAAACCATCACAAGAGAATGGGGATTACCACAAATAGACTTGTTTGCATCCCCTTTCAATCACCAGTTGAAGAAATTCTGCACAAGGACTTACCACCCACTTGCTTGAAAGGTGGACTCCCTATCTTTCAGTTGGAAAAACCTGACAGCATACGCATTCCCACCACTTCCTTTGATGCACAAGGTGCTTCTCAAGATCAAAGAGGAACGTCCGAGGATCATTCTGATAGCCCCAGACTGGCCAAGACAACATTGGTATCCACTGCTGAGGAGCATGTCCCGGGAACAAATATGGACACTGCCCCTGATCCCATTACTGCTGACACAGAACAACTGCAACATTCTGCATCCAAACCTAAAAACTCTGCAGCTAACTGCCTGGAACATTACATAACAGCAATTAACCCAAATTTATCCCAAAGGGTTAAAGACATAATCCTGGAGGCTCATAGACCTTCAACAAGAAAGAATTATGCAGCAAAATGGAAAAGATATCTCATCTGGAGTACTGCAAAGGGGCAAGATGTGACACTGGTGAACATAGCCAACATCCTGGAGTACTTGGCGGAGCTCTTCCATACAGGCCTGTCCTATTTCTCCATCAAGATACATGCATCAGCTATTTCAGCAGAGTACAGCTTGGATCCTCCTGTCTTCTCGCATCCTCTGCTCAGACAGTTTCTGAGAGGAATTAAAAATGTAAAACCTCCCAGGAAACCTCCATTGCCAGCATGGGACTTGAACTTTGTACTAGAAAAACTGACTCTTCCTCCTTTCGAACCAGCAGCAACAGCAGAATTACAATACTTATCCTGGAAGACTGCTTTCCTGCTGGCAATAACTTCAGCAAGAAGGGTCTCTGAACTACAGGCATTAATGGCAGTGCAACCCTTCCTAATCTTCCATCAAGATAGAGTGTCCATGAGAACAAATCCTACATTTATGCCTAAGGTGGTATCCAGAGTATCTTTAAATCAGGCTATCCACCTTCCTACATTCTTCCCCAACCCACAGAACAGGGGAGAAAGGCTCTTACATACCTTGGATGTACACAGACAATTACGCTACTACCTGGACAGGACAAAAAGCAATAGAAAAACTGACCAGCTTCTGGTAGCATATGCAGCAGGAAAGGAAGGAAAACCAATTTCTAAACAGACAATCTCCAAATGGATAGGAAATTGCATTAGATTTTGTTACTCCTACCATGGAAAGAAAACTCCAGAAAACATCAGGCCTCACTCCACAAGGGCTACAGCCACTACCACAGCTTTCTTACGAGGAGTGGCTACCAAGGACATTATAGAGGCTGCTACTTGGACCTCCGTGCATACATTTGCCAAGCATTATAACTTACCTCTATACTCTAGATCCCGTGCTGGTTTTGCCACTGCTGTTTTGCAAGGGATCCTATCTACACCATAATCTCTTCTCATTTCCTCCTCCCCTAGTTTAGCTATGGTATTCTACCCATTTGTAAAGACTGCAGATGCATCCTTGAAGGACATAGTACAGTTTTGTGCCTACCATAAATGTAGATGTCCGAGAGGAATGCATCTGCAGTCAGGATTACCCACCCTCCTTCCCCTCTGAGGTACTCCTAGGGTATTTGCCAATCTTCAGCTAGCTTGGGGGGGATCTATTATGGTGTATTTGTTTGTATATATGTACATACATGCTTATTTTATGTGTTTGCTCTCTACTATTTGGAAACATTGGCATTTATCCAAATTTAGCCGTCCAAGAGGGCACCTGGCATCTGGGGCAAGAAACACTGAGGAAAATGGTGTCGGCTGATGCCTTTATACCCGAATAACTGCCGCAATGACGTCGGGTGAAGTGCGACACCAGCCGAAGCCAGACCCAGACTTTGGAATCCGGCCGACCGAAGGGCTGCCTGACGACAGGACAACCCATTTGTAAAGACTGCAGATGCATTCCTCTCGGACATCTACATTTATGGTAGGTACAAAACTGCACTTTTCCAGTGGGTGCTCCAATTACCTCCCACGTTACAAAGGCATACATCTGGAGCGTTTCTCCCCGGGCCTCCACTGAAAATTGCCTTTGTTCCAAGTCAGACTTTCCCAGTTAACAAATGTTAAATCAATAAATAAATAAATATAAATAAAACATATTTCCTACCTTCATAAAACAGTTCATGAAGTTGCTGCAGGAATTGCTTATGGGAGGGAGGCTCCCTCACACCCAAGGCAAAGAGTTTGCTTATCGCTTCCAAAATGAGTTTTCTGACAAGCTATATGCACATTGTGTTCTTGCAGAAGATTGTGAGAGTGAGGTTGTCCTCTTTAAAGGAGCTCAGAAATATCATTTGGTATTCCTAATTTAATGGGGAAGGTCTATTATAAAAGACCAGTTGAGGAGAAAACAGACCTTTTGAAAGGTGCGTTTATGACTCCCCCTCTTCGAGACTCAGTCAGTCCCAAAAGAGGAACAAACCAATGAAGATGTTAAGTCATTGTACAGTCTTACTTCTTCCTGTGGGAAATGGGTTGTCCAAGGAGACAACAACACAAGTCCAGTTGCAGCAGTCTTGAATGTAGTCTGCGACTGCCATGGGGGACAAGCTCCCTCTTCCCTGAAGAGCCATCACCAATGACCATTTGGTCCTGGATGTGGTTATGACTGGTCACTTATAAGAGCTCTTAGGTTCTCTGTTTAAAATGGCTCTGTTAAGAGGCTCCCATCAGACTGTACTACTGAAAGGGTCTGTAGGGTCTGTCCCTCCTTCGGAGTAGGGCTGAGGTTTTTCTCTTCCCACAACCTCATTCTTAAGCCAATGAACTGTTTCCATTCCACCCTGGTCATGCTGCTTCTTCTTGCTGCTTGAATGCTGTAACAGGGCATGAAGAGTGGCTTTTTGGACATAGGTATTTGAAGTCTACTTCAAGATTCCCCTCATTCATGCTAGATGAACATCACTTCCAGCGCATACTGTTACAGTATAAGTTTTCTTCAGCACCCATTTCAGCCTACTTCTTGTAAACCCCTGCTACCCCCATATTGAGATCATCTGATGAGGACCACCCAAGCTGAGAACACATTAAAATTAGCCATGAAGGGAAGCTGTTGATGTCCCTAGTGTAGCATCATATTTGACTGTGCTATATGTCTATGTTTTTTCTAAATAAGTTGCAGTAATGCAATATCATTATCTGATCGTCTTTCTTTATAAACATATGCCTAGCCTTTTCCTCTTCTTGTAGATATCATGATATATGTTTTTCATATTCTAACAAGACTTACCTTAAAATGGGCCTATCATATTTTTTCTTTACCATTTTCTCTCTGTTAGTCCATGATTGGCCATTTTAATGAGTGTGTTCATTGATATTATAACCAAGTTGTGGCTGAAAAGAGGCCTGCAGATCCACCCTTTTTTCCTCAAACAAAATGAAGTATATGGGCAGGGTCTTGAAAACTGGGCATTTTGTCAGGTACTGGGGCAAACCCGAGGCTCACAGACATGAGGCAAGTGTATTTTGTTTCTAGAGTGGCTTTCAGGTTGGTCATTCTATCCAAGCTGGACCACAGATGTGATACTGTTCTTTTACTCATTTTATTCTGAAATGATGAGCAACTCTTTACAGGCAAGATAAGGTGATCTCATGAGATGCTGCTCATTAAATACTGATCCTATGGAATCTAGACTGGCTCCCTATCAGTCAGAATGACAGTTTCATTATAGTCTTCCGTACTAGTAAAGTGCCCAGTTATAGCCTGTTGCACCAGAGGCGGAGTATCTCTTTGTGACGTCAACGAAACCAAGCTTGAGGATAAAGCCTAATATTTCAACAAATCAGATGGAATGAGGATGGACAAAACATCTATCAGGCAGCATTCCTCACCATGGGGGATGTGTATTTTATTTGTTTGCATTTTTGTTGGTAGGCGTACCAATCAACTGTCCAGATTTTTGCAAAATGTTTTTATTTTTGCCTGTTCTTCATGAAATTAAATCATTGGGGACTGCTGTCATTAAGATGTCAATAAATAATGACAGGCATTTGAGTTTTAGACTTCATATCCTTCAGAAAATGCATATCACTGCAAAACTGTTTTATAGTAACTTTTAAAGTTTATAAAAACAATCCAACACACCAAGAACCAAGCATGAACAACAATTCTAAAAACTAGACTGGAAAGAAGATGGTCGGAAACTGAATGTAATACAAAAAGTTTATTATTTTATTTATTTGCAGTTGGTTAACCAGGATAGTCCACTGGGCCAATAAGAACCCGTTTTCAATGGAGTCCTGGGGAGAAAAGCTCCAGAACAAAGGTTACAAAAATTATTACAGCAGCTTACAATTTCAAATTATTAGTAGGTTAAACACAAAGCTTTAAAGCAGTGGTAACAAAAGACTGCAGCAGTTTACAATGTCAGTCATTTGTGGGTTGCAAACTAAATAAAGATTAAGCTGTTACAAAGTAATTTTTAGGTTTTATCTTGTAGAACAACCCAGATTTAAGTAGGAGCAAAGAAAGAGTTTAGTTAAATTTTTTTTAGAAAAATAAAGCATTGTGGTAGTATATATATAGTTTCTTCAGAGGAATAGTAGGGTTAGAGAACTACAGTTGACTTAATTATTTGGTGTCTGGTAATATATGAATAAGTTGAAGGTAGTAAGTGGAGAATAGGCTATGAGGGGTGGGAGCAGGAGCATTCCCAAGAGGATGTTAGATGTGAGTGCAGTGATTTTTTAAAAGCAGGGAGGTAGGTGGTGATACGGATGGAGGGAGGAAGGGAGTTCCATAGTCGTGCCAGGGCAAAGGACAGGAGGTTTTTTCCTGGAGAGTGAAGGGGTTTATACAGCTCAATTAGATTTTGGTTATTAGATCTTAGAATTATTTGTGACGGGTGCATTTTAAAGGTAGAGCTGAGAGAGGGACAGAGAGATGGATGAAAAATGAGTTTGTGAGAAAAAGTGAGCTGAATATAGGAGAGATAGTTGGGAAGCTCTAGCCAGTTGAGTTTGTGAAGAGATGTACAGTGATGGGTAGATGATTTGTTACTAGTGGAAAATTTGGCAATTTTATTATAACAGGAGGACAGTTTAGTTTTGAGAGATGATTGTAGGTTTGTTAGGAGAGGGGCACCATAAAGAAGGGAAGGGATGAGAAATGTAGTAGCAAGTGTGAGTTTAGTAGATGTAGTGAGGAATCGATTGTGTCGGTAGAGCATGCCAAGTTTTTGGTGGGTTTTTTTTATGTTTAGTTGTAGGTGGCTATTGAATTTGAGCTGATTATTGGTGGGTTTTTTATGTTTAGTTGTAGGTGGCTATTGAATTTAAGCTGATTATTGGTGGGTTTTTTATGTTTAGTTGTAGGTGGCTATTGAATTTAAGCTGATTATCTATTTGGACTCCTAGTAGTTTCGTTTCAGATACTAGTTCAAGAGGTGTGTTGTTCTGGCTAGTGATGGAGAATAGCTTTCTATCAATGGTGTTAGTTATTGAGGGGGTAAATACCAAAGTTTGGTTTTTGATGCATTTAGTGCTAGATGATTGTCCTTCATCCACTGTTCTGTAGTAGAGAAGGCGTCTTGAGTCAGTTTTAGGAGAGCAGGGATGGATGTGGCTGCACAGATAATTGTAGAGTCATCTGCATATTGAATAAGTTTAGCATGAGGAATTGAGTGGAAGAAATCATTAATGAATATATTGAAGAGGAGAGGACCCAAAATGGATCCTTGGGGGACACCAGTGGGTGTGTTAAGGAAAGAGGAGGTGGCATTTTTCCACTTGACAGCTTGTTGCCTGTTAGAGAGATAGCTGGTGAACCAGTTGAGAGAGGAAGGGGATAGGTTTAGTTTAGATAGTTTAGTTAGGAGAAGGTTGTGAGAGATAGTGTCAAAGGCCTTAGAGAGGTCAAGAAAGAGAGTAGATACAGTAGAACCAGAATCTCTGGCTTTATTAACGGTTTCCAGGAAGGATAGGAGGGCAGTCATGGTGCTGTGACTGGGTCTGAATCCATGTTGTGTGGAAGTTATCAAGTTATTATCTAAGAGATAGGGAAGAAGTTGAAGATGGATACATTTCTCTAGGAGTTTTGATATGGGAGAGAGGATGGCGATAGGATGAAAGTTAGTAATATTGTAATTATTGCCTCCTTTGTGTAGGGGAATGATGAAAGCACGTTTGTAAAACATGATACTGGACTGGAAAGAAATGGTTGCAGAACATACACGTTTCTAAAAACAAAATTTGTGTTTTTACAAATGTGTATGTTCTGCAACCATTTCTTTCCAGTCCAGTATCATGTTTTGGAATTGTCATTTATAAAATCAATATTTAATGTCTGTCCCTGATTTTTTATCATTCGTTCTCCCACTATTTTTGCTTTGTCCTGATTTCTTGCATTAAGAGGTCAAGAAGTATGTTTCTAGGTAGTCCTGTAGAGCATCTGTCTCTATGACTTTGTTCTGAAGAAAATGCAGATCAGCACACCCAATCATTTATGTATTTTTGTTGTCCTTATTTGCATCCTTAGTCTTGGCTAACTGAGTAAGGCCCATTAAATCACATGCTGTTTTTTTTTTTTTCTTTAAAGTGGAAAGCTGAAAGCTCTGATTAATGCCTCAGTTTTACTTGCATGTTACACAGATAGAGCCTTTAGGTATCAGAAACACATCAGTTATATAACAGTCCTACATGACTTATTTGTTTGTGTCTTTCAGCTTTTCCTGGTTAGGGGTCGCCACAGCGGAACTCCGGTCCGCTAATGATTGGCAGTTGATTTTTACATACCGGCTTGCCAGGCCTGACACACAACCTTTAACAAAGGTAAAGGCCCATTCACGCATGTCTCCATGCAGAAGACACTCTAGCTGAGAATCGAACCAGACAGCGTCTTACTGTGAGGCGACACCACCACCGCGGATCCAACAGTCCTACATGACTTACATTAATAATAATTGACACTTGGCTAAATCCCAACATTAACAACAATGAAATCACAGCTCCAGTATACAGTATTCTATGTTGTTGTTTCTTTCGGCTTTTTCCCGGTTAGGGGTCGCCACAGCAGAACTCCGGTCCGCTAATGATTGGCAGTTGATTTTTACGTACCGAGTTGCCAACCCTGATGCACAACCTTCAACGAAGGTACGCCCATTCACGCATGTCTCCACGCAGAAGACGCTCTAGCTGAGAATCGAACCGGACAGAGTCTTACTGTGAGGCGACAACGCTACCGCAGCACCACCACCGCGGATATTCAGTATACAGTATTCTATGTAAAGACAAGAAAACAAGAAAGGGCAGAGGAGTAGTTATTTTATTTAAAAATCACCTAACTCTAGACCACTTAGACATAAACATTACTGAATATGACAACACTGAACTTATCTTTGACAAATTCAAAATGAATCCCAGAAAACACATTAATATCATAGGCGGTTGTATCCCACCAGGAAACAATATCCCCACTCTAGAAAACATACTACTTTGAATTTCCAGTTCCCTCCCACAAGAAACAATCCTGTTGGGTGACTTCAATATTGATTGGCTTAACTGCTCCTCAGAAAATCCATTGTCTCATATAACCCTCAATGGGTTCACCCAACTCATAACCTCTCCTACAAGGACTGATAAATCTTCCAAACAACGGTCAATCCTTGACTAGATTTTGGTAAGCAACCCCTCTCTAGCATCTCAATCAGGCTGTCTACCAGACAGTCTACAGTAAGTGACCATCCGCCAACCTTTATTCTTAGGACCCAGACTTACCAAGTTATCCAGCCCACCTTCCGCTTAATCAGAAACAAAAAATAAAATTCAACCTAAATAGTTTCATCACCACTCTAACAGTTGTAACTGGGAATCCCTCAAACATATACCTCTAGGAGAAGCAGTAATCTCATTCAACAACACATTCTTAGACATACTAAACTGCCATGCACCCTCTAGAACTACCAGAGAAAATTTTAATTATGCACTCTGGCTAACTAAAGAATGTCGATCCTTACTCAAAGCTAGAGACAAAGCTTGGCAACAATTTCATAAAAACAAAACCTAAACAACTAAGCAAACATACCTAGAACTTTGGAATAAAACTAAAAAAAAACTAGTAAAATTAGACAAATCAGCTACTACCAAAACATCCAAAATAAACATACAAAAAACCCTCAGAAATTCTGGGCAGTAGTTAATAACATACTTCATCCAAGTAAAGCCGCTACCCCTACCCCAACAACAACTAACAATTCTGACAATATAGCAAACCAATTCAGTAAATTTTTTACAGGAACTATCCAATCCTTAGCGAATTCAAAAGGTATTGTGGGCAACCCTACCCCTTTTACCCACCCAGAATAGCACCAACTCCCAAGACTCTACCTCCCACTTTAACTTGCACCCAGTATCTGTTAAATCTGTAAAATAAAAACTACTTCAAAAACTTAAACCAACAACCCTAGCTGCTGATAACCTTCCAGCAGAAGTTCTACAAATTGCAGCTGAAGCAATAGCCTGTCTAGTAGCCATACCTATAAACTGATCAATATCTGAAAGTCAGGTACCTTTTATATGGAAACCACTCCCATTCTACCACTACACATACATGGTAATTCCACAAAACTCGCCAGTTATTGCCCAATTGCCATCTTATCTCCCTTATCCAAACTACTAGAAAGAGTCATGCACACCCAACTAATGGACTACCTTCCCACACATTAACTATCAAACACCCAATATGGTTTCCATTCCTTTCACAGCACCACCACAGCAGTATTGTCCTTTATTAACACAGAGAACCACCATAGAAACAATGGACAATTTGTATCTACCATATTTTTAGACTTATCCAAAGCCTTTGACATGGTAAATCACAATAAACTCATCAATATTCTCTCCACCATAAACCTCAGCAGTTTCACTATCACATGATTCCAAAGCTACCTAGCAGGACAACTGCAAGCTGTCCAATGGCAATGCCAATTTTCCCCTCTTCTTCCATTTACCTTAGAGGTTCCACAAATCTCAATCCTTGGACCTCTTCTATTCTCTCTATTTATTAACCAGTTGAGCACCTCCGCACAGTACACCTCTATAGTACAATATTACAATGACTCAGCTCTACTATCCGCAGCTCCCACACTACAAGACCTCCACACCATAACCTGAGATTCCTTTCTGACGGTAGAAATGTGGCTCACTAACTCCCAGCTTATTCTAAATCCCAACAAAACTATGTTCCTTCTTTTTAGCCCAACTAGACCCCCTTCATCTTCCCAGTCTTTTAATATCATGTCCAGAAACAAAACTATAATCACCCCAATTACGCACACTAAACTGCTTGGGGTCGAAATTGAAATTGATATTCACATAGCCCAAACTATCAAAAAGGTTCACAAGAAAATAAGACTCCTGTACAGAAATAAACAGTTTCTTAAGAACAACACAAAAACTACCATAGCTCACACACACCTCCTATCTACCCTCCTCTGTGCCTCCACAGTATTTACCAATCTCCAGAAAACTGGCTTATTCCAAATGGAATCCTGCTGTAATAAAATAGCACAATTTGCAACTGGTGCTGTTAGTGTGTGTTGAACAGTGAATAAAAGATTAAAATGAATTCTGCTGTAAATACGCTGAAAGATAAAGCATAGAATAAAAAGATTGCTTGAATGTAGGTATAGAGTTTAGCAATGTAAAATGGGCATCCATGTTATGTATGTGTTTTGAAGAAGGAACAACTATTAATAGACATGCATTTTATAAAATCAGCAGTACGTGCTCCTTTACAAGCTGTTTCCTCAAAAACATGTTCTCCCACAGTATCAGCAAAGAAGTTGACAGATGAATGGACATGGCTTTTTATAAAACATGTTTGTCACAATATTAGAAAAAGCTTGAAGTAATGCTTCACAGATGAATGGACATAGTCAACAGAAAAAAAATGTACATGCTTTCCCATAAGATATTTCCTTAAAAACAAGTCTGGAAAGTAAAGCATCAGCAGAACAGAGGTTTCTGTATAAAGTCCAAAAAAAGATACCAACAAGAAAAACAGGATCTAAAGTGCGTGAGAAGAACAGTATAAATAGACTATAAAAATTCAGCTGTGTTAGAGGTATTTGGTAGGAACACATTTGTTCCGAGGTATCGTATAGGCGAATATCATCCATACATACTGATCATGGAGTAAACTTTGACAGTAAAGCCTAAAGCTGTCACAATACTACGTGTCGTTTGTTGTAAGAATAAGTTATGTATTAGTAACTGTGCTTACAGCAAAATAGTATTGTGCTGCAAAGTATATTTCTTTATCAGTGTGCAATTGCAAGGCTCAGTTGCTTAAAACAGACTGCAGATACAATCATGCAAAATTCTGTGTTAACCTGACTCTGATTCATCAGTAAACAGCCAGCAAGACTTTGTGGCTTAAGAAGACTTTGGTTTCAGTATAGCAAGTACAGCACAGCAGCCCCTTCGTAAATTAAATTTTCAGATGCCTCACATAGATCACATCACTGTACATCACTTAAAACAGCTAAATTGGCTTGGACTCATCCAGGTTCTACACTTTAATCAACTAACCTTTGCTCACAAAATTCTCCACCAACCTGATAAAAGCCCTTCTATCCATAATCTCATTCAACCATACACCACTGCCCGATTTCTTCGCTCCAGTAACCAACACCTTCTAGATACCAACAAAGCCAAAAACTTAGCTGGGAAATCTCTCTTCTCTAACTCCATTCCTAAAATATGGAATACGCTGCCAACCCCAATAACTTCCAACAGCTATATCTCACAATTTAAAAAACTTCTCAAGTCATACCTAGTGGACACCTGGCTATGCTCTTGTCACTCCCCTGGATAGGCCTTCCCTAGTACCTAGACAAACTACTGCCCTTTATTTTATTTTAATCTAACAGCAATTAGTAACTACATCTATAGGTAAATAACCTTCTTTATCATTGTATTTGAAGCATTATAATGTATAATAGAACTTCTTCCAAGTAAAAAAAAAACTGTATTGTTCAGCGTTATGTAACTGTTAATTGCCATCAATGTGGTATTTGGAAATGTTTGTAAACTGCTGAGATATCTGTAACTGGTACTCTCTGTATACTTTATATGTTAACAATATGCCAGTAATTGGAGCTTTTCTCCCGTGCCTCCGCTGAAAAAGGGCCTATGTCCAGTCAGACTTTCCTGGTAAACAAATGTAAAATAAAATAAATAAGTAAGTAAAATAAAAATGACTAGCTGTGTGAAATGCAGACTTACCTAGAAAATAACCCAGTCAGAGGAGGAAACAGATTCTTTCCCTTAACAAGCAGCAGCCTTGGGGGTTTATATTAAGATTTGCAGGAGAATAGAGAAATTTGCTGTCCTAAATACAGGGGGAAAAAAATTTAAACTTAGGGGCAAATATTATTTTAGACTTTCTACCTAAGTGGCATTCAAACTAATTTCATTTGCATTGCAACAATTAATCCAGCACAAGTCTACAGGATATTTTTAGTCTGTGATTTATAAACTTAATTTCAGTCATTATGTTATACTGCCTTTGAACGTATCTGGAATGCCCCTTAGTTATTAAATAGCACTTTGTGCAAGCAGGAAATGTCTATTAGTGTAGTCACATGTTGTGTAAAATTGAAAAGGTAATGGAACTGAAAGTAATACATATGAATTTATTTCTGATGTGGAATTGTTTGCTTGTTCAGTCCAGTTTGTTTTATTACGGTTAAGATGGAGTTTTAGTCTTATGTATGTTTCTGCCTTTTTGCTTTACTCAGCTGCTGTCCATGGGGGGGTAACTGACATGATATTTTTTGTCCTGTGTAAAGCTAAACCTCCCTCAACATGCATTGCTGCTCCCCTGTAATACAGCAATCCAAGCTGAGCCTTTATGTTTTGGTACCGCCTTCATCTTTGTTTGCATGTGCAAAGCAGTCTGCAGCTAATTTCTGTGAGCCATATGTCAGTAAAGACCTGTGTGCACACCCAGAAGCATAATTAAAATGTTTAAGTCACAGCTTCTTCATAATATTCCTTTGGTAGTTAAGGACCAAGCATTACTGCAGTGAGGGCACCCGTCTGTGCAGACTAAATCAGCACATAATGTACTTTAGTTATAGCTGCAGTTCTGTGCTTAAGGGCTCCATAGTTATCTATTTTAATTAGGTTGCTCTGTGCTACTTGAAAAGTAGGCTGTTTATTTTGTATGCATTGATATCTGTAGAGCTACAGAAATGTAAGTAATGTTTATATATTTATTTATTAGCATTTGTTTACCAGGAATGTCCGACTAGACAGAGACCATTTTCAGCAGAGGCCAGGGGAGAAAAGCTCCAAAAATTAAACATAAAATGTTACAAAGAAACTGCACAGATGTTGAGACAAGGTAATGCAGGTACAATGTAAAAATCATATGAGTTCAGATGTGCCTTTACGAAAGACAGTGAATACATAGCCATAAAAATGAAATTCTGGGTATCCTAGAATGAAAGATGATACAATATGCATTGAATAAGGTAATGTAACATACAGAAATACACAGAACAGCTGAAGTATGACACTGGTGCTTGGTGTCACCTGGACTATATTCTCTATGGTTTGCAACAGGAAAAACATGATTTCCTACCAAACAAGACGTACCAGCTTGCCAGACTGTGTCACACACATGCACTGTTAGTGTTGCTGTATAATGTGCCACAAGCTGTATCACTAGCCAGTTAGTCCTGATTTGGGAGTCAGTTGGGCCAAATTCCATGAATCTATGAATATGGAGACTTGTGTGTCAGGGGAAGGGGACCAAATCCAAATATGTTTGGCTGCAATGAGGAATTTCACCAATTTAAAGTTTATTGCAAACCTGAACTGTAGTATCTGAACAAAGCCACTCTGGCTGTTAAGTGTTTTCTCCATTTTTTTTGCCATCGCAGTTAACTGTAATCCTTGAGTGAATTAAGAATAGGCACATATTTGCATAAAACTGCTGTGACTCTGAAGTCCAACAGGTTCATTTTTTCTGTGTTTCTTTCACTTTTAAGTATAACTAGATGGTGAAGGTATTAAATAGTTAATGTTCATCAACTTGGGTTATTACGTATCTGCAGACAGAGTTTGTATTAATATTTAACTAATCAGTTTTGTACGGTTACACTAGTATGTAAGCAAAATTGCTAGGTAGGTGTATTATTAGCAGTGGACGATGTCTGGTTGACACACAAACAGCCAAGTAATATTTTCATCTGAAGCAAGATGGCTGACACTGAGACCTGTAACGGGCTGATCAACTTTCCCTGAGGTACAGTCACCTCAGAGATGATTATGTAAAGGATGGCAGTCAGGGTCTGTGCCCCACAAAAAGCCATGGTCTTCAACTTTAGCCACTTTGTTTTAATCAAAAGTGTTATTCTGCCATCTGGTTTTCAGCCATGCATTCTAGATCCTTAGTAACTTAGTTGCTTGCTGGGATGTTATATGGATGGAAAAATCATTTGTCACAAAGTTGATGAAGTTGTGAGACAGTGTCCAAGTAAAGTAGCCATTGCATGATTCATTTGTTCATCTGAAATGGAAACATGTCTGATTTTATTTGTTGGAAAAATGTTATGTAGGTTGTATTTCAAACTTCAGATGCAGATAAATTTGTGTGTGCGTGTGTGTGTGTGTGTGTGTGTGTGTGTGTATTTGTGAGTGCATGCAGACATGTGTTAGGTTGCTTTATCAGCAGTGTACCTGGCGTTTTAACATGTTGGATCCCACAGACAGATTGTTGGATCCCCTCTACTAATTGTATGTTGGTTAAACTCTTGCACACTCATAGGTTTATTTATTTATTTATTTTGAAAGCAGTTGACTATCTTATAGATATTGACAGCTATCATACTTAGTGTATTAAATCTATCAAAAAATAATGTTTGTTGTAATTTAACCTCTGATATCATGATCTAATTAGTACAGACAGCGTTGCCACTAGAGATTGCCCAGTTTAGCATTCACAGGTTGTACTAAGATTTCTGTTAATGCAAACCGTTATGTAAATATGATCACTTGAACAATGAGTGGCTGGCTTTTAATTGCATCATATGACTGAGCTCTGCTTCTTTCTTTTATTGGTGCCAACTGTTCACCTTGTACTAAAAGACTGCTGGTCTCTTTCACAGGATCAAGACCTTTCCAGAGTAATGCAGGCCGTAAGATTTTGGTTGACTTTCTATTCTTAGCAGTAACAATATTTCACAACTAAACAATGTGCGCATGACTGCCTTTTTTCTTATCAACTGTGCATCATTAACACCTCTCACTAATCACAGATGATACAGCATTTGCAGGCAGTAATGCATCTGTAGCTTTAGCCTTACAAGTATGAGCATTACCAGTGGATACACCAAGGTGGAGCCATTAACTGACTTTAGATATATTTCCTTAACTCTGAGGTAGTATTTAAAACAAGTTGTCTGGCTTTTCTCCTTAAGTTATGTAGTTACTGCAGAAGTGAGTCAGTTAGTCTGGCAGGGCCCAAAGGTTTTAATATTTTAAAGATATATACACACATGCATTACATCACCTGTTACTGAAGCAGATGATTTTCCAATTTCTGAGGTAAATAGTTATACACTGCTTAAAGACATTTAATGTATGTGCATAGTGCTTTCAAGTATCATCTTCCTCAATGATATATTAGTACACTACCAAAAAATAAATCATTGCTGCTACCTCACACACCAGCATATGAAGTTTAGTCCTAACCTCCATCACTGTCTGTATGTAGTTTACTTTTTCTCCCTCTGCTTGCATGTTTTTGTTTTCTCCAGGTACTCCAGTTTCCTTCCACTTCCCAAAAAATTGTAGGTTGATTGGCTAGTATAAACCCTACATATATATTATATTCATCCTTGCTCTTGTGCCTCAGGGAGTGGTTGAAAAGAATCTGAGGACCTGTTCATTTATGTAGTTAAAAATAATAAAATAAATTACTTTTTTGGCTTTGAACTGTCGGGACATAGAGCTGATTTCTTAAGCAGTTTTCCAAACCTCAGATGTGTATGGGGATTCTCTTGTCTGCACTAATGATGCTGGTGTGCAAGGAATTCTGGAGACAAGTCTGTAGACAGTTTCTCTGGACATTCTGCAACTTGCTGGACTTAGATGTTTGTTTTTGGCACTTTGTGGAATTTTTTCTTGGGACACCTTTTTAAATGTTTGCCTGGACACTTCTCTAAATACCTAAGGTAGGTGGCCATCACAAGCACTCTCCCTGTATTCAGCATGGCTACTGTAAGACATTTATTCTGAGCAAATTTCTCAAGCTTCCATTTTGCAGTTTGAGCAAACAAAATCCTTGGCTGCTCACGCAGCTTTTTTTCTTTTAAGCAAATCTGTTGTTGATGATTATATAAAACATTAACATTAAAATTAAAAATGAAGTACATATTAAGAAACATTATAGAGATAAATTCTCAAGAACTCCAATGTATCTGCCATAAAATTGTAAAGTTTGCATTTCAAATTATATTTATTTTATCTCACTTAAGGTAGTCTAACTCAGCCATTAAAACAGACTGGAACTAACATTTTTCACTGTGAGCAGTATAATAATGTCAAATTCCCAAATTCCTTAATAAGCAAATTTTTGGGGGTTAAAATGGATACTAATGCTCAAGCCTGACGCTGTGGCACAGAGAATAAAGGCCTGACAGTAACTCAAATGACTTGAGTTCAATTAAATGGCTTAGATGCTGTCTGGTGGAGGAGAGTAGGACTGAGAACTTAAACCAGGTTACCCATTCTGGCAAAAGGGTCAGATGATTTCTGGTTATCCACTTGCTTTCATGCAGATGGAGGCTTGCATGATAACAGTGACCATAGACAAGAGACATGAGCTTGGTGGTTCCAAGCAAATGACAGTAGCTTTCCAGAGGGCATGTATGTTATAGCTTTTACATGTCAGAGAGAGGGTGTAGGATGCTTTGGTGTGACACTGTGCTCATGCCCCCCACCTGGACATGGGATTATAGTGTAATAAAAATGCTTCTTAGTCAGTGTCCTCAGTAATGAGGGATGCATAGAAGAAACCATTGCTAGATAGCTCCCTGGCCTGTGGACAGTTATGGTCCATCCTGGAACACAAGAGGCCCTCATCTGGGGTAGTGAGGCCAGAACCTCAAGCCATAGGGGTAAAGCTACCCTCCCTTGACAGCTAATTGATGGCTGGGCGTTATCAAAGTCTAAAACTCCACCATAGCTGTCTGAATGATTGCTTCTTTCAGACTGTTGCACAGCTGCAAGTTGGACCTGCCATCATCTGAGTCCATCTGTTCTCAGATACATAGAGGACCTATTTGCAGAGCTGCAGTTAGGACCTCCCTACATTTGTGAACAAATAGGCTGAGATATACGAGAGGAGAACATGACAGTCATTAGAAACAGAGCAAACAAAATTAAAGGAAAACACATACTGGTGCTGACTAGTGCATTGGCAGTGGCAGAGGTGAGGGCCTTGTGATATGTGACCCTATCAGTTTAAGAATGTACACTTCCACTCAGTGAAGTTACTACTACCTAAAAAACTGGATTATTAAAAATGCTCGTTATACTATCTAAATTTTTAATACCAAAGCATCTGCTTATTTGAGTCTCTGGATTGAATTCCCCCCTCATTGACCATTCTCTTTTGCCTGCCATTTCATGCAAAATCGATAACCACTGTCCCAAAGCTGTAATGTCCTTTCATTCAAATTTCTTTTTACAACTTTTTTGTCAGTAACAGCATCAACCTGAGCAAGTTTGACTCTGGCTAGTAGAATCTACACTAATAGAATATGAAAGAGATCAGACAGGGACTGCTTTACATTCACCTGAAACAAGTGTGCTTCATTCTTCAACCAAAAGACATGAATCCATTCCCCTTTCTCAAATTGTCTACAACAACCCGGTATGGTTGTTACATTGCTTTAAAACAGCATCATATGCTTGTGTCTTTGGTGAACTGTGTTGTATTTTCTCTCTTTCCTTTTCCTCCTTTTTTCACTAAAGAGGGACTAACTCCTAAAGCATAAGTAAACATGTATATCTACTCTTTAGTCTTTGCCCCATCACTAATTCATCTGTCAATAGATATAAACCTAGCAGTGGAGTGACTCTGTTCTATTAAAGCTAAGTGCAAGTTTGTGTAACAATCACTATAAACATTCTGTTATTTCTTCAGTAGTCTTTTTCACCACTTGTTTAGTTCTGTCAGCTTAATCATTAGACCATGTATTGTTAAAAGTAGATGTTACAAGTTAAAACTCCTGCTCATCTCATATGTCTGTTTGGTTCTCTACTTGCATACAAGAGACTTCTATCTGACATAAATTCTGGAATTCCATACCTTGGAAATATGGCTTTCAGTGCACTTATATTCATAAATAAATATTTTCATGAAAGTTTTCATAATTATATGCAATGGCAAGCAGCTGTTTCTCAATTTTTTTGACTGTTGGTACATGATCTGAATATGTAAACAGCTGTTTCATCTTCCTGCAGAATCACTTCACTATTTCCATTCTGATTGGCATCCATTCATAATGTGGCTGACTTGCATCAAACTATTTGTGTGGGTGCTTCTGTCCTTGAATGAATGAGCAGTTCAGAACTCTTTTCTTGTTTTTTATTGCAGAACCATTTCACAATGTTTCCTAGTAATGTTGCTAATAGCAAAATTATTTCTGACTTCATTAGAATACATTTCAAAAGGTTGCTGAATAATACCCCCAAATGTTATGCTTGTTTGTTGTTTGGGGGAAGGAGAATTTGTTCTACCGTAATGGTTTTCATACTGCTTTTTACAGGGCTTCATACATTAAAAATATCTATATGTCTCTTCTTGTAATTGTGATGTAACACTTTTCTCAGCTTGAGGTTATTCACCTTAGTCTGTTCAGTAACTCAGTCTTGCATCATGCTCTTTGGTCTGACTGCACTGTAGTATGTCATCATTAAAACTAATAACACCATCAAGCCTCTTTATTGCCTTGTCAAAAGCTGTCTGAAGCAATTGCTGTGCTGATGACATACCCAGTGGAAAGCCAGAAATATGTATCTTCCTAAAGGCAATAAAAAGTGCACAGCTTGGAAACTTTCCAGTTTGCCAATGTCTTTGATTAACATTGCCTGTAGAGAAATGGTTTACTTAGCATAGCAGATGTCAGCTAACAATTGTGCAAACTGGGTAATGGTCTCCCTTTTAACTCTAATTCATTAGAACCTCTGAAATGTGGAATGTCACACATCTAACAACCTGTACCCATCCTCGCATTCCAGAGCATTGTCAGAAAACTCAAGTAAAAAGCATAAGCCAAAAACTTTATATTGTGAGCAGTAAATGCTCGCTTTTTCCGGTTAGTTCGTTAGGCCGGTCCGCGTCCGAATGATTGGCAGTAGAGTTTTACATGTTTGCTTTTGGCGGGGCTAACAACCAACCTTCAACGAAACTTCGCACGCGCATGTCCATGTCACAGTGACGCTGCTTTAACTGAGAATCAGACGGGCAACGCTCTAACTGTGAGGGCGACGCGCGCCGCGCAGCACCACCACAAATGCTGTTAAAAAGAAATAAACAGAAATGTTATCAGTAAAAATTCATCTTTAAGGCAATTACTAAGTGAATTCATGGCCTTTGCATCAACAGTTTAATCTGTTACACTTCACAGAATCCCAAAATTCTATTTTCTTTAAATTTTCACAAAATACTTTTCATATCTTGGAAGCTGTACAACTTAGACATAGATTGTCAGAGCACTTTTGTTCAGCCAGACTAGGTCTTTCACATGACAGCAAAAACGCATTTCTATTTATTGGTATATTTACAGGAAAATGAAAATGTCTGCTTATTTGTATAAAATAAACAACACAGAATATCTCCCAGTATAGGCAAGTTGCAATGCAAGTATCAGTGATAATTTACTTCAACATTATCAAATGTTTCCTGGATGCCATGCAAACATTTTTAAGTCACTTGTTTCTGGAAATATTAAAGTGCAGGTGAAAATATTGCATATCTTCATAATTTCTGCAATATCCCTATTGTAGTGGACAGTGACAGTCCATCTCTCTGTATACTAATATGACATTTCACATTAAGCCTTTAAATAACATCTGTTTCTCTCAGTTATGAAAATATGAATGACAAGTGACAATCGGCATCATATATTAACAATCATAGTGTCATTTTCTTTCTTACATACTGACCTTTCTGGTGTTGGCTATTGTTAATTGTTAAATTGCGTAGTTAAAAAGGCCAGCCTCAGATATGTCAAGGCCACCATAAGGAGCTGTGTGTGTTAAATGGAAGTATACAAAATGGTGCTGTAGGTATGAATGAGTTAACGTTTTGTAGTGCTGTGCAAATAGAAAAAGTTGCCTGCTTTTGCAAGAGTGACCATGCTAGTTAGCCATTCAGCAATCTCATTCTTTCTTCATCACTCCCATGTGATCAGTATGTTCTGCTACATTTCAGCTCTACATGTTGTATCCCACAAAGTTGCTGGCAGTGCTTTTCATTAAACTCCTACCACTTTGTGATGCTCTATTTAGCCTGTATTTCAGTCCCAGACACAAGTGTGTGTGTGACACGTACTTCTGTACAACTGCCTGACAAGTGTCTGTTGTACGGTTAGGTGCACAGGACCATGTGGTGATTGCAGAAATAGGTGCAGTCCACCATTAAACCCATACCATTCGCGGGAGGCTCATTTGTCTTACACATATGTCGGACAGAAGCTAGTTTGCTTTTCACTACAATACTCAGGAGAGAATCCCCGGGCACTGTAGTAGAAGGTTAATGTTTTCACTACAATACTCGGGAGAGAATCCCCGGGCACTGTAGTAGAAGGTTAATGTTTTCACTACAATACTCAGGAGAGAATCCCCGGGCACTGTAGTAGAAGGTTAATGTTTTCACTACAATACTCAGGAGAGAATCCCCGGGCACTGTAGTAGAAGGTTAATGTTTTCACTACAATACTCAGGAGAGAATCCCCGGGCACTGTAGTAGAAGGTTAATGTTTTCACTACAATACTCAGGAGAGAATCCCCGGGCACTGTAGTAGAAGGTTAATGTTTTCACTACAATACTCAGGAGAGAATCCCGGGCACTGTAGTAGAAGGTTAATGTTTTCACTACAATACTCAGGAGAGAATCCCGGCACTGTAGTAGAAGGTTAATGTTTTCACTACAATACTCAGGAGAGAATCCCGGGCACTGTAGTAGAAGGTTAATGTTTTCACTACAATACTCAGGAGAGAATCCCCGGGCACTGTAGTAGAAGGTTAATGTTTTCACTACAATACTCGGGAGAGAATTCCCGGGCAATGTAGTAGAAGGTTAATGTTTTCACTACAATACTCAGGAGAGAATCCCTGGGCACTGTAGTAGAAGGTTAATGTTTTCACTACAATACTCGGAGAGAATCCCGGGCACTGTAATAGAAGGTTAATGTTTTCACTACAATACTCGGAGAGAATCCCCGGGCACTGTAGTAGAAGGTTAATGTTTTCACTACAATACTCGGGAGAGAATCCCTGGGCACTGTAGTAGAAGGTTAATGTTTTCACTACAATACTCGGGAGAGAATCCCCGGGCACTGTAGTAGAAGGTTAATGTTTTCACTACAATACTCGGGAGAGAATTCCCGGGCAATGTAGTAGAAGGTTAATGTTTTCACTACAATACTCAGGAGAGAATCCCTGGGCACTGTAGTAGAAGGTTAATGTTTTCACTACAATACTCAGGAGAGAATCCCGGGCACTGTAGTAGAAGGTTAATGTTTTCACTACAATACTCAGGAGAGAATCCCTGGGCACTGTAGTAGAAGGTTAATGTTTTCACTACAATACTCGGGAGAGAATCCCCGGGCACTGTAGTAGAAGGTTAATGTTTTCACTACAATACTCAGGAGAGAATCCCCAGGCACTGTAGTAGAAGGTTAATGTTTTCACTACAATACTCAGGAGAGAATCCCCGGGCACTGTAGTAGAAGGTTAATGTTTTCACTACAATACTCAGGAGAGAATCCCCGGGCACTGTAGTAGAAGGTTAATGTTTTCACTACAATACTCGGGAGAGAATCCCCGGGCACTGTAGTAGAAGGTTAATGTTTTCACTACAATACTCGGGAGAGAATCCCCGGGCACTGTAGTAGAAGGTTAATGTTTTCACTACAATACTCGGGAGAATCCCGGGCACTGTAGTAGAAGGTTAATGTTTTCACTACAATACTCGGGAGAGAATCCCCGGGCACTGTAGTAGAAGGTTAATGTTTTCACTGCAATACTCGGGAGAGAATCCCCGGGCACTGTAGTAGAAGGTTAATGTTTTCACTACAATACTCAGGAGAGAATCCCCGGGCACTGTAGTAGAAGGTTAATGTTTTCACTACAATACCGGAGAGAATCCCCGGGCACTGTAGTAGAAGGTTAATGTTTTCACTACAATACTCAGGAGAGAATCCCCGGGAACTGTAGTAGAAGGTTAATGTTTTCACTACAATACTCGGAGAGAATCCCGGGCACTGTAGTAGAAGGTTAATGTTTTCACTACAATACTCGGAGAGAATCCCGGGCACTGTAGTAGAAGGTTAATGTTTTCACTACAATACCGGGAGAGAATCCCGGGCACTGTAGTAGAAGGTTAATGTTTTCACTACAATACTCGGGAGAGAATCCCCGGGCACTGTAGTAGAAGGTTAATGTTTTCACTACAATACTCGGGAGAGAATCCCCGGGCACTGTAGTAGAAGGTTAATGTTTTCACTACAATACTCGGGAGAGAATTCCCGGGCACTGTAGTAGAAGGTTAATGTTTTCACTACAATACTCGGAGAGAATTCCGGGCACTGTAGTAGAAGGTTAATGTTTTCACTACAATACCGGAGAGAATCCCCGGGCACTGTAGTAGAAGGTTAATGTTTTCACTACAATACTCAGGAGAGAATCCCCGGGCACTGTAGTAGAAGGTTAATGTTTTCACTACAATACTCGGGAGAGAATCCCCGGGCACTGTAGTAGAAGGTTAATGTTTTCACTACAATACCGGAGAGAATCCCGGGCACTGTAGTAGAAGGTTAATGTTTTCACTACAATACTCAGAGAGAATCCCGGCACTGTAGTAGAAGGTTAATGTTTTCACTACAATACTCAGGAGAGAATCCCGGGCACTGTAGTAGAAGGTTAATGTTTTCACTACAATACTCGGGAGAGAATCCCCGGGCACTGTAGTAGAAGGTTAATGTTTTCACTACAATACTCGGGAGAGAATCCCCGGGCACTGTAGTAGAAGGTTAATGTTTTCACTACAATACTCGGGAGAGAATCCCGGCACTGTAGTAGAAGGTTAATGTTTTCTGGAAATACTCGGGAGAATCCCCGGGCACTGTAGTAGAAGGTTAATGTTTTCACTACAATACTCTGGAGAGAATCCCCGGGCACTGTAGTAGAAGGTTAATGTTTTCACTACAATACTCGGGAGAGAATCCCCGGGCACTATAGTAGAAGGTTAATGTAGGGGAATACCAGTAGTAGAGAAGGTGAAAAGATTTAGGCTTCTGGATATGGCTGGATCAGGTGATGTTGAGCATGTATCATTTCAGACACTACTGAGAAAGATGTTGACCAGGTCTCCGGATTAATGTGTACTGCTGTCAATTCAACAACTGCAACCTTTATAAAGTACACTTCGCTTTGCGCCTGTATTTCTCAGCTACGGGAGGTGCTCTGAAAAAGTGTTCATAGTTATACTGCAGTACCATACACATAAAAAAATCGCCGGTGTTGGCGATGCTCATCACAGTCCCCGGGTTATTGAGACAGCCCTGACATGCAAAGGGAAGGAGTGGTTCTGCACATTATAACAACTGCGATCGTGCAGCACCAGACAAGCCATTCATGTGTGCACTACTGCCTGCCAAATCAAATAAAAATGAAAACTTAACCTTACCTACTGAAAATGATTACTTTCACATCACATGTGTCAGTCCTGCATAATTGATAACATGCCGCCAAGACACAGCAGCGCAAAGACGTTGCAGGGGTTTAATGGAAAAGTACCTTGCCGGCATTTTCCTTGGAGCATACTCTACTAGTAACACTGCAGGATCTATGTGAATATGTTGAAATTCTGTCAAACAGCCTAAACAATTAAGTAAATTGTATTATTTAAGTGAATCATCACTCTGAACATTCTGAACATATTCTTAATGTAAAAGTGTGAAATCTTTTCATCATATAGTGCACTGGGCAAGTCAAGTGACCCACTGTAGTAGGAGCTTTCATTCACTCAGTTTTAAATTGAATCCTCTATCTTTTATTCTTGTGTTGAGAAGTAAGCCCTTTCTGGCCAAACTGTTTATGACCTGAACAAGTAAACATATAAACCTAAATCTGTCAGTGGTTTCAGTTTCCCGTTTCAGATCTAGTGCTTTCAAGCATTTTGACAGACATACTTTGCTCCAGTGTCTAGTTACATACCACACTTTGATTATTAATTTTGAGTTTCTCTACCAGATTTTCAACTGATTTTGCATTTTTTCTATGCTGTTTCATTACACATGCTTAACTTGTCAGTGCACATTAGGTTCATAGCTAACTCATTTCTTTACTTTGTTCTACTAGATGCAGTCTTTTAGATTGAAAAATACTTTATTTTACACCTTTTTATTTATTAATCTGATAAATCCTCTAGGGTCTAGGCACAAGTACAGTTTCAGAGGGTGACCTGGCAGTGCTGCCTAGGTAAGTGACTTGATTAGAGTTACACACTATGTAAATGGAGACTGAGGAAGTTACTAGCAGTTAATTTATTTAAAACTCCATTAAAGTAGTTTTGTTTTCCAGTTTCTGCACACTTGTTTAATCACAGCACATTTTTTCATGCGTATAGCCACAACTCTGGCAGAACTTATCAGTCTTGTGTTATGTGCTTTTCATGCTAAAAATGCTGAATTGTATATCTCATTTTATTCTTTTATACCCATTTTTAATTTTTTTGTCCCATACACTGATATACACACTTCTAAAACCTTAATTCGCTCTGCATATATTATACATTTTTCAAAACAGCCTGTCTCTTTTTTTCTGATACTACATTTGTGTCTGTCATGTGGCATTCATTCATTCAGCTCACCAAATTCAAAGTTTTTTGCTCAGATGTTTAGATCAGTAAGATGTATCAGTGGAATCTGTGGGAGCTTTTACCCTTGTGAAGAACAGGTAGTAAATATATGGCAGACCTTTCCTTGGATTACAGTCTGTCTGTCACTTTGACTGCTCTTTCTTCTCACAGCAATACTCTTTTTCCCTCTCAAAACTCAGATACGTTATAAGCTATCAGGGATTCTTCCGTGACCTGCAGATATTTTGCTTATAGTCAGGAATAAGTTGAATTTTTGGAGCCACAATTTCCAGTTCTTAGATGAATTTCTCTGCTGAGGGTGACATTCTGGAGGCTTTAAATTCAGTGTTCTCAAAGAAACAAGAAATTATTTGTTTGTAATAACTTCTGACAAAATGTAATATTTTATATTTGTAAATAATAAATACCGAGTTGAGCCAAATGAGTGCATTCCATTCATTTCTTCATCTTTGCTTTCATACTGGACAGTAATATGCAGAAAACCAAGACTGGACAGTAATATGCAGGAAACCAGACTACATAATTTTCATACGGGACTCTAATGGAAGCCAGTAGTTCAAAGATATAACCACTCATCTATTACTACAAAGTACACTTGACCACTAATTCTGAGTTAAGATGCCACAGCATTTCACTGTCTGCTAATATTGAGATAAGTAGCTGCAGCATTTGACTGGTCACTAAACATACCTATCAACTGTACCACATTCCTTGGTATTTACCAGATTTGGGCAAACTAATGGAATCTAAACAACTACAGATGGCCCAAACTACAATATTGGGTGATAAGCTCATAGGCTGTATGCCATGTGGACATTGCAGTAATTGCAAATATGTACTTAGAACTAAACAATTTTCCAGCAATAACAGCAGCAATGTATATAATATTAAGGTTTCTGCTAATTGTAATACTGATTGGATTATTTATATGGCTTCTTGCAATTGTCATGCTTTTTACATTGGCCAAACCTCTAGACCTTTCAGGTTACGCATCTCTGAACATTTAAGTGACATCAAATGTAAATGAGCTAGTAATGCATTATATAAACACACACTAAAACATAGCACAGCCATATTTCATTTTACTGTCATTGACAAAATAATAGGTGACAGAACATATAAATCAGGATGGCACAGCAAACTTAATACAAAAGAGAAAAAATGGATAGTAAAATTGGGTTCACTTTTTCAGCCTGGACTTAATGAATATTTATGAATGTTTATATACATATTTATGAGCTCACCAATCATTTTTTGTGTTTAATCAATTCTACCATATAAATGACTTCAATTGTTTAATATGAATTCACACTGATGAAGGCTAGGTAAAATCCAAGCCGAAACCGGTCTGTTGTTTTCATTTGAAGTTTTATCAAATGTCTAACTAATTAAATTAGTTTTCACAGCCCACAGTTGCTGGCTTTTTTTCTTTTTGTTCATGTTCATTTCAGCCGTGCAACAGTTTCCGTGCAGGGGAAGGTTATTTGGATGCGCAAAATAATGGGGTTCCACAAATTTCATAGTGGCCCCTTCAATTCCCAGTTTTTTTTTTATTTTTGTTTACAAATTTTAGTTATGTCTGACATCATCACGCATCACCAGCATATCCTGCAACATCATCAATGTGCAGGGGCATGCGTGATGACTGCCTGTCAAACTCGGAGACTGTGGCAGCAGTTTCAAACCACGGTCCATTGGTGAAGTAATGTTGCTAGTAGTTATGTATTGGTCGAACAGTGCCTATGATGCGTCAGTCACAGCATAATTTCTAGGCCTATTTGCTTCACCTGGCCCACAGGGTGACAGTGGCAGTAAAAGCTCTAGATAGGACGTTTGCAGAGTACAACTGCTGTGCCAGTGAGGAATGCATCAGTAAGTGGTTCGCTTCCATGACACTTTTTAGTTGTTGATCTATGCTACTTGTGTGTCAAAATGCTGGCCATAAATCAACAGTCTTTTTGGAATATGCTGATTGTGAAGTACAAATTGTTCAGTGCATCACATAAACATGTTTGTATACTCTTTTAAACATGTTACTGAAATATGGTGCATTATGTTTACTTGTGTATTACTGAAATACAGCAGTTTATAATTTACAGAATAGGTGGCCCTTTGGCGCATGCACGTCTTTTTACCTACCTTGTTCATGTGATTTTCTTTTCTAAGTTTACCTCGTTAAAAACAAACGCACAGTTTGAATTGTCTTTAAAACACTTAGTACTGAAGTCATAGAATGGTTGCAGAATATTCTATTTTCCATTTTTAGCCATAATCAAAAGCACTTAGGGTCTAGAACTAGTGTTATGCATGCAGTGCATTAAGAGAATGCAAAGAACGTGTTTTTCTTTTGATTTCATTCTAGTGTTTTTCTTTCCTTGTCAGTTTATAATAACTCTAAGTTGTATGATTTTTACCTCATATTTTTCTTGTCTCTGTCGTATCTTGACATATTTTATGATAATTTACCGAGGACTACAGACAGTCAGTGATAACAGACATTAGAGCTTAAGCCATCTTATTCTTCAGAAAATATATTTTTTTATTATTATTGCCCATTAATGACACGACAACCTACTTCTGTTTCCACGTCTTGCAAAATTCGCAGTTCCAGATAATAGTATTTAATAGTACAATCAGTGTAGTTTTCTAAACCTCAGAGAACCACAATTCTTGGCACTGTCTACCTAAATGAAGGCTCATTGTATGCAGCAAAGTTAAAATGAAGCAAAAAGGGAGATCAGGATGCTATTAAATGCAAGCAAGTAAATAAATAAAGCAGAATTATTGCACAGTCCTTGAACGTCTTTGATAATAGAGTTTTTATGAGATTACACATCTCACTGCTATTCAGTACTTAATTCTTACTCTAACACAATACTGCACCATACAGCAACCCTTCAGCTATACATCCTTACATTTAGAAATAAAGCTATTTTTTTCCAGAAAATGGACACACAAGAATATTATCCAATCTGGTCTGAAAAGAGAATATCCAAGTATATACTACTCCATTAATCAAACAAAATAATTGCCGCTGATTAAAAAAGGAACCGACAACTAATTCCCAACAATATACAAAGCAAATGAAAATTCACAGAAGTTACAAGCAAAAAAAAAAAAAATCATTTGCAGGAGCATCATTGCAATGAGGGCACTGCAAGAAAAAAAAAAACAGGTGAATGGATGGAGATCTTTAATAAAATACAGGTTTGGATGGCATACATGTATGCCTCCTGGAAAAAAAAATCTCACACAGTGGTATTTGTATGGTTCTGATCAAATACTGAAACAGTGGGGTTACCCCCACAAGCTGCCACTTCCTAAACAAAATAAATGCAAATACACCAAAGCAAAATCCACATGCTGTACTTCTGGATGATGCAAAATTTGTAACAAAATAGAATGGACTAACTAATGTACCAAATCATGTTCTATACATAGCTGTCCATGTAATTAAAACTTTAACACATTTAAAAGATAATCCGACCCACTATGGGGAGCACATGCACATTACAATGCCCCTACAGACTTCAGTCCTGTCCACTTGGAGAAGGGCTCATTCATAAAGGGACCAAACGTATTTCCAACCTGCTGTACTTCTCTAAAGTAAAATGTACTGAAAAAACACAACAAACAAAGCAACACTTCCTAAATGTCAACAGTATTGTTTTCCTTCTGTTCTGAGGATGCTGCTGCAAAGTTTTGGAGGGGGGGGGGGCTCACAACAACAATTGGGTGGCTGTGGCTCCCAACATCCCTTACAAATCTCATCTTCCTTCACTTACCAGCGGGGAAGTAACCTGCGACAATCCTTCAGACAGCATGATGGAGAAATCCAGGCCCTAACACTGTGAAGCTTAAAAACAGAAAAGAAAAAAATGATGCAGCTTCACTCCTTTAGCTTGAACAGAACTTTCAAGATGCTTGCCATTTATTTATTTATTTAACTTTTTAATTGCACATTGAAAAAGAGAAATAACAACTGACTGGCACTGTTTTCTCTCCTTATTTTACTTCAGCCAGATTTACGCCTCGAATGTAGCTCACTGAGTGCCTGCATTGTAGGACCTTCCATACCCATGACATGCACCTTACCACAAACAATAATTCTATATTCCAAAAAGAAATTGCTGCCAAACTATTTCATGACTTTCAAGACAATGGTCGCAATTTCCACCTCTCCTGTTCATTGACACATTTTCATACTTCTCAGTCTCTCAGCCAGAGCAAGAAATTTGGACAAAGCCAAAAATAATGGGACAAAAGCCCCAAAATAAGGAAAGATTTTAAATATCGCTCCTGTAAACTCAGATAGTTGGTAGAATAACAGGTTTTGGATTATTATCTATTTTCCGAGGGATATGAATTCTGAAATTCAAATGCCTGACATTATTTATTATTATTTAGTGATGTCAATCTTCATTTTGGTATCCCTCAATTACTTTGGAGTGGGCAGGGTTACATAATTACATATGCAAATTTTGTGTTAATCAGTGCACAGACTTTTGGCCAATTGTACCTACTTTTCATGGGCCTTTGTCCAGATTTTTGATGATTTCAGGTTGAGAGGTATGTCTCTAAATCTGTATTAAGCAGTCATGCCATGTCTTTTAACTAACCCTGTGTTTGTTGCTAGTCTTCTTTTAGTTAGTTGCAACATCTGTTTAACTCACAACCCCTGATTAGGCAATCACACCAAGTGGCTGTTCTCTAACAGCACGTTAGTTTGTCATAGTATGTGCTTGACCCGTAAAACAGAATTAGGTAGCCTCATCGTGAGTCTGAACTGAGTTTAACCATGGAAGTAGTAGTCACGGAATGTATATGCTCCCTGATAATGAAGCAGGTAGCTGTGCCGCTGACACTCTTGTTATATAGTTACGTTATATGTCTAGCCTGTAACCCAAGCTTAGGTAGTCACAACATGTGTGTGCCCTCTAAACCTGTTGTAGGTGCTTATGTGTCTGGCACTAACCGTATTATCACAGGTGTGTAGTCCTCTAGCTCCAAGTTAGGCAACCACACCACGTTTCTAGTTTCTAACCCTGATTTAGGTAATTAGATGTGTATGACCCTCAAACTTTGATTTCCTCAGGCACAGCAGGTGTCTGGCCACTAACAATGACCTTCGCAGTTAAATTATGTGACTGGCCCTTAAATTTGAAGTAGGTAGTCAAAACGTGTGTCTCTTTTACAGACCTGTGTTTCGTATTTATCCAATATGTCTGGCATGTAACCCTGAATTAGGTAACTGGTTATCTCAGCATGTATGTAGCTAGTCCCTGAAACTGAGGTAGGTAGCCACATTATACGTCTGACTCTTATCTCTCTGTCCGATAACTATAGCTTGCATGTGGCTTCTAATCTTGTGCTGGGTAGTTTTATCATGTGTCTGGCCCTTGACCCTGAGTTAAGTAGCCTCTCCATCTGTCTGGCACCTAATTTTGACTTGCATGGCAAAAACATGCATTTAACTATTGATCCTGATTACATAGCCTTACCTTACTTCTGGTTTCTAACTTTGGATTAGATAGTCACAGCATGTGTCTAACCCCTAACTCTGAGTTAGATGGTCTTGCCATGCGTTTAGTCCCCAGCCCTGTTATATGAGGTCAGAGCATGTGTTTGGCCAGTAATACAGAGTAGCTAGCATCTGACAATTAAAAGGCAGCTACAGAATGTGTCTGACCCCAAACCTACTAACTCTATGGAATTAGTCACAAAATGCATTTGGTCCTTGGCCCTGAGTTTGTTTGTTTCAGTTTATTAGCTGGGTAGGTAGACTGGTAAAACTGACCTTTTCAGTCATCATTACGCAGTCTCATCAGAGCACAAAAATAACAATGACTTTACATATATAAGAAGTGTAATCAGAGCACAGTAATGACAAATAAATAATATGTACACACAAAAGAGATGTTGAGTAAAAAGTAGATACAGTGAAAATATATGAACAGCACACATTTCAGTGTAAAACATGCAGTAGTCATAGGCACGCTGAACAATGCATAGCAATCGTAAATGTATAAAAAACCCAGTAAGAAAAGTAGTAATGACCCCATAAGATTACTTACATGTAAAGAAGTGAGCTATTTGAAAACTTATATTAGTATTTCAACTTGCAACTTGGATTCATCAAACATAATGTGTGTGTGAATAAGGTACTCATAAAGCTTGCATTTTTTTTCTTTCATGAAAGTAAGACTTCATTAGGTGTTCCTTTAATTTGGTTTTGAACTTCACTATTGGATGATTTCTGATATCAGGTGGGAGGTGTAACTTTGTGGTGGGGTCTATTTTAGTGAATGCTTCTCACCTGTTGCATACCCCTGAAAAAGGTCACTTTAGTGGCACTGTTTTACATTGATTATCTTTTTGTTTATTCCTGAATAAGTGTGCTTGTTCTTTGATAGCAAGTAAGGAGGTGGTAATAAAGTCTAAACATTCTGAAAAGTAAGGTACTAAAACCAGCGTTGCCCTGGTTTTTATGCAGGGCATTGGAACTTTTTCAGTAAATTACATTAGAAATTCTGTAGTCTTGTCACTTATACAAAGTGTCAGATTTTGAGATAAGTCACTCGTAGTAGCTGGCTAAGGAGTGGAAAACTAACTGTAAGACAGAGGCCATACTCCATTTTATAGATAAGTACATTCCTGGCTAGTGCTTTATACAAATATGGTAACTTTAGGAGTGATACTCTGTAACATATTTGTAGCTGAGATAGTACCTTATTTGTAGTAAATTCTGTATACTGTGTAAAAACCAGAGAACGAGTCTAGTATGTGGTCCCGTCATACCTCTCAACTGCACACATTTTTGCGGAATTTTCAGATTTTTGACTCATATTTTTGAATCTGTTCCTCATAAAATTTGTAGCTTTCTGCCAAATCAGTGAGAGTGGAATTCACTGAATAATGACAGACATTTGAGTTTCAGACTTCATAGCCTTTAGAAAATGCACGGTAACACAAAACCTTGAATTCTTGCAACTTTATAAGTTTATAAGAGTAATGTTTAAAATTTGACCATATTTTTGTACCTCCCCCTATTATTTCTGGCTTTGTCCAGATTTCTTGTGCCAAGAGTTTGAGAGGTATAGGTCCAGTTATCCCTGTTGTTCAGTAGCAGGGAATTATTCTGCAGATCTGTGTGCATGAGAAAAGGAAATTGAAGACGTTTCTGAAGAGTGATAAATGCCACGACTCCTAATTTACTTCGGTTTATGCTCAGTTTAATAGTGGCAGACCAGCTGACTAATTTTGTAAAGTTTTGCTGTATTTTTTGCTTAAATTTGTCAAGGATTCTTTAGAAATTAAGAAGTATGTCATGTAAGTGAAGTACAGCGTTAAGTGAGGAGAGATTGTGTCAGGTTATGTAGCAAGAGTGTGAAAATCAATGAACCTAGCAGTAATCCTTGAGGCACTGCACTGTTGAAGGCTGTTATATCTGAGAGAGCAGAATTTGCATAAACCTGTAAAGGTGTATTGATTAGTTTGGTAGTGTTTAACCCACTAAATGTTTTCACCAAAAGTGAATCTTGGCAGTTTCTGTAAAAGGAGACGTTGATTTACTCTCTCAAAGCTCTAGGCATATAGATGAGTTATGTAAATAATGTTAGTTATTGTTTACAGGGCTGTGCTTTGACTGAAGTCCTTATGGACGCCATGCTGTTCATTGCATTAAAGACAATAGCAATTTATATGTCTCAATGTTTGCTTCTAAACTATTGCCTCAGAGGTTTTTGTGAGGGGATAGAGGTTTGACTATAAGCTAACAGCCTCTAAGGGAGGTTGGTTGGTGCTGTAATGCTGGGCAGGGGTAAAATAACTGCATGTTTGAATGGGAATGACACAGTGCTAGAAATAAGAAGCAAGTTAAAATGTAAGTCAAAAGACTGTCAATTTTTGATATGTGCATCCTCAGGAATGTTGGATGTAGGTTGCTGAATTTGGCATTTGACATTCTATCTAGTTTGTGTAATAGTTCTTTAGTTTCTTTATAAAATTTCCTTGAAGTGAAATGCTAGTCAGAAATTAGGTGGGAGTAGAATTGAATAATATCTGGATTGTCATGATTCTGAGAATTAATAGTGGAGACTTGCTTTATAATGGAGTCTGCAGCTGAGTCGAGGTTTATATTCTGTGGGAAAGCTGAGGTTTACTGAGAGGAAATGTTATAGGTTTGTTATCAATAACATAGTTAATTTTAATAGCTTGCCAAAAGTGTTTGGGGCTGGCTGTTAGTGCTGTTTGTCTGTTTATGAAGTATGTTGATTTAGCTGCATTGGTCACTAATCAGCATGCTTTTCTGAGGTCTAGATACAGTTGTTGAAGGTGGGTGTTAATCAGTGACTCAGTAAAGTTTTTTTAAGTCATTTTAAGTCATCTCACTGATACAAGAAACAAGAAATTGTGAATTGTTGCGAGTTGGTCTATAAAGAAAGGAAGAGCTGTAGTCGGGTCTGTTTGGATGTATATTGGGGACCAGTCAGTAGTGTCCAGCCTTGGTGTGAGTTCCTTCCTTATATTGAACATACTCAGATAAACTTGTTAAAATATTTTAAGGTTTTTATAGGCAACTGTTACTGACACATGCAGGCCCTAAGCAGAGATTTCTATTTTGAACACAGACATCTTAATCCAGTCAATTCATCTTCTGAGATGAGTTTTAAACGCAGCTGCAGCTTTGTACCTTTACTGGCACTCATTGGGGCTTGTGGAAGTGTAGTTTTGGAAAATTGCTGAACGTGCATGTACGTTATACTGTGTAAGATGTAGTGTGGAAGTATACACACTAATATAAATGCAATGCTTTTTGTAGGTTAGACTTTCTAACACTGAATGAATGTAAGATGTGCATTTTACTTTAAGTTCAGTTTTGAATGATGAGTTTCTTCTTTTGTCTCTCGCATGTTTTACTGAGGGTCATTTCTTCTGTTGGGGATCGCTTCATATTCAGAAATCTTACTGTTCTTCTTTTATTTCTGCTTTGTAGTTGAGACTGGATGATGTGAACACTACAGTTGCCCAACATCAGCTACATGCTCTCTTGGAGGACTTCACAGAGGTGGAGAAGATTCTTCGTGATGTGAACATACTGTCAGGGTTGGCCAAGCTTCTGCCAAAGGGGGCATGTGCTGGGAAATCTCCACCTCCCACAGCAAACAGCAATGCCTGGAGCAGCAACTTCACAAACAGTAATTCCACCAGTGAAGACGAGGATGAAGGTTCAGAGGCGGAGAATAACCCCCACAGTCAATTTTCAGCTTTTGTACAGTTGTGGGCAGGGCTGCAGCCTATCCTGTGTGGTAATAACAGGTAATGTGATATCATGCATATTTAAATGCCTGTAGTGAGTGTGTGTTTTTTTTTATAAATTAATGGGTGCAACATTTATGATGATAATATTTTTGTCAAGTATTTAATATAGTGAGTATTAGAAAATGTAGTAAAAGTAATCTTCCAGAAATTTACTTTGACAAAAAAATATAAATACATGAATTTCAGCCCATATTTAAAAAAAAAAAGAAAAATAGCTGAAGATCAGTTGCTTCATTACCCAGGGAGATGTGTTCTAATACTTTTTGTCAGTGTTCTCCTCTTAGTTATTGTACCTGTAATAGAATATGAGTTTTGTATTTCAGTGTAATGCAAATATTACTTTTTTAAATGTACATCAAGGACCATTTTCCACCCTTCCTGCATCTGCTGTGTGCAGTATCACTATTACTCATTGGTTTCTCGTGTAGCACTGACGTGCTTGTACAGTAATCACTTACACAAGCCTCTCTCATGATTCCATTGATGAGTGTGAAATAACAGGAGGAATGTTTGACATTTTTAACAGGCATAACTTGCTAAGGTTCTGTAATATTCATCAGCTGTGGGTGCCCATATGGCAGAGAGAATAAACAGTAGCTACGCTAAGGACAAGGCTGAAGAAGAGACAGCACAGACCAGTTATACTGCGGCTGTCTTGAACAGTGCAAGGCAACAACATGCGTCTAACATTGGCTGCCATGTTTATACCTTTCAGTCCATGCAAAACTAGTACCTGCTTCTGCACACAGCATGAGATGCTGTCATTACATTTGTAGATCACGAAGTTTTGATGCTCAGTTTGATCAGGAGAAAGTCTATGTCCAAGGGAGACCAGATGTGCCTGAGCACTTCTGTATGCATAGAACCTACCATAAGTGGAATACACTCTCAGTGCATTGTCACTACAAACCAGCACTATGAATAGCTTGTTGTCAAGATAATACGTTAGTTTTCTACTATAAGCCAATGAAGTGATTGTACACATAGCAGCAATGTCATTTATTCACATAGGTAGAGTTATCATCTGTTAGACCTGGTGACAGCAAAGTACTCCAACATGGATAGATCAAGAGACAGCCAGTTAGAAGTAAAATGGGTACGTCCTTATTATAGCGGCCCGTGCAATAGTGGCCTTAAAACAGACGAAGAATGAATGGCCCAAAAAATCTTTTATGTCCTAAGTTTTCTCTAAATTTTGCACAAAAGCATTGCAGCAGAACCCAAATTAATCCAAACTTAAAGTAGAAACCACAATAGTAGTAAAACTCATTTAAGGCTTAGTTAGCAACCTTACCCAACATTACCGTACAGATATTAGGTAAGCTAAATCGGAAGAAAAAGGCTTAGAGCCATCTTGATTGGAAAACAGAATAAAATGTATACATTTATCACATTCAAACATGTCAAGTTTTTTGCACGATGTACATTTTTTGACAAAGATGATAATAATGAGGTTACAAAGGGCCAAACGTTTTATGCATATGACTCTAAATACTTTGAAAACATTAATAGAGCAACAGGTTTTGCACCAACATAGGTTTTATGAACAATACCATGTATGAAACGCTTATGTCTGGCATTACTGACTGACCTCTGAGATTTACCAGATTAAAAAAAAATCGAGGGTCAGAACAACAGGGACACTGTGGACAGTTGAGAAGTAAGATTGCAGTAGCTGAGATTGTATATCTGGAAGCTCCCCCTCAAAAAAGGCACGCGTTAGTCTTTTGACATTTGTTCTACTTCTGTTTTAAGGTTGCTATCGCAGGGGCCGCTATAATAAGGAAGTACCATAAAAATGTCTTTTGACTGTTTGTTATATCCATTGAAATCTTTCTTTAACTGAAAAAGCATTTCACCTCAAGGCTACATTTCTCAGAGGTAAAGAGACTCCAGCTGTAAACACTATTTTTGAATCAACATTCATTTTCAGTGCACTGAGATAAGTGAATCATGCCGTTGACAGTTAATGTGTAGAAAATAATACCCACTGTAATTAAAAAGAGTTGCCTTATTCATTTTCCGCAAATGGTCATAATAGTACTAAGCTACTGAGTGATGTGGTATTTATTTAGCAAGTATTTTGATGAACAGTTACTAGTAAATAAGTTACATTTACAGCTTGTTGCATCCATATCAATTTAGACCAAAATGGTGAACTTATTGCTGAAGTACATCCAGTACTAATGGATCCAAATACAGCATATACAGAGAGAGGTAACAAAAAGAAATTATCATTTTATATAATCTGATTCAGATTTTCAAGCCAAGTATGGTTGGCAGCATCAGTCAAGTGTTTCAGATATTACTTAGGTCCAATCATTTCAAACCACAGAACAAAACCACAGAGAATGTGGCAGAACTTTACCAGCTGTAGCCTAAAAGGTACACAACTTTCAACAGGTCTGCATCAGAGAGAGAGAGAGAAAGATTTATAACTTTTTTTTGTTATAGTCTTCCGAGACAGTCCATACCTATTTGTCTGTGTTCCTCTGACAAAGCCATGTGATTCACTTTCTTACAAGCTTAATTTCCAGTGTTCTGTGCATCTACTGCTAATTGCTCATTAAGCCTTTATGCACATGTTTGCGTAGCAGAGCATTTGTTTAGCTTCACCTTTCACCTTAGTTCCTACTGTAACATTTTGGAAAGGGTGTTAACCACTACACCTGCTTCTGCACTGGTCTGTAGGATCATGTAAACTTTCCATGTTGTTGTGTCTTTCGGCTTTTCCCAGTTAGGGGTCACCACAGCGGAACTCCGGTCCGCTAATGATTGGTAGTTGATTTTTACATGCCAAGTTACCAGCCCTGACACACAACCTTCAACGAAGGTACGCCCATTCACGCATGTCTCCATGCAGAAGACGCTGTAGCTGAGATTCGAACCGGACAGCATCTTACTGTGAGGCGACAACGCTATCGCAGCACCACCACCGCGGGTATGTAAACTTTCCATGTATTCTCTGTCATACGTGGTCGTTGATTGGTATTCATAAACATTTTGTGTTATAGGTAGGATTAGTATATGGTAAAACTGGTCTCCCATTATAAGTCTGAAAACTGGGTGGGTGATTCATAGAACTATGAACATTTAAGTCCATTTAGGGGAAAATCTCTATGAACTCTAAAATTGCTGTAGCTTGGAAAATTTCCTTTTCTAGCAGCTGCAGCAACCTTTGAGTCGGTATATAAGGGAGTGGGGTATAGGAGGTGCAGTGCATGCTTCTAATATGACAGCAACTTTGGGGGTTGCAGTACATGCTTCTAATGTGACACAGCTTTGGGGGTGCAAGACATGTTTCTATTTTGACAGCAGCTTTGGGAGGTGCTGTGCATGGTTCTATTGTGACAGCAGCTTTGGGGGGCATTACATGCTTCTAATGCGACAGCAGCTTTGGGGGTGCAGTACATGCTTCTAATATGACAGCAGCTTTGGGGGTTGCAGTACATGCTTCTAAAGCAACAGCAGCTTTCGCAGTTTGCTCTTATCTTAGGAGTCGCTGTGTATTTTTGGGCCTTGCACTATCAAGCTATGGACTTCTAATGGTATATCAGTAAAACAACATCAAGATCACTATACAATTCATAAAAGTTTCCAATAGTGCTGCATACCTGGGTGATGCAACAGAGCCATTAGGTATGCAGATAAGGAGCAGCAGTAATACCTTTGATTTACAGCATTTAGTGCAGTACAGAGCAGACTACTAAGTTATACAAGTGGCAATTCTGATGCAATTAGCATAAAAGAGACTAGAGCAACAGCATATATACAGCACTGTAAGAACATATATGCGTAAATTAAATATAGTATCTTTGGGGAACATACTAATAATTGTTCTGAGAACAGTGACCAGGATGGACAGTGTAACCCAAAGACCCCTCCACACTATTATACATAACGACTGCCTGTGGGAGCACAAAAAGTTGATCCCTTAATCACATTTATTTACCGAGTAGGTTGTCTGGTCTGTCAACCCTTTTCATGTACAACCTGAACCCAAAGAACAAGCATAAACAGTGGAAAGTAAGAATACAAACAAACTGTATATAGGTAGACTACATGAGATGCAGAAAACAAAGCAGTATTATAACAGAAAATACACTGTACATAGGTAGAATGTTCTAAAGAGTGTAATAGTTCAGCATTTAATAAGTAACAGTGCAGGTTATACAGTAAATGTGTAAATTTCAATTCATTTGTAGATATCAAAATTAAATGTATTAATATATATTGACTTATGAAGTTTGCTTACCCATCCATCCGTGTATAATTAATTTTTCCCATTTTTAGACATGGGATTGGGGTATCACTTCAACAGTAACAATCTAGAGCCAAGATTCGCTCTACCTGGTGACAAGCCCTGTCACGTTTGTTCTTCCATGCCACGTACTCATACACACACTCACACCTATGGCCAATTTTGAGAGTCCAGTCCACCTACTGCATGTCTTTGGAATGAGGGAGAAAACCCATGTGAACACAGTAAGGACATGCAGACTCTGCACAGAAGGCATCTCAACTGAGAACTGAACTGGGAAACTTCTTGTTGTGAGGCGACAATGCTATCTACCTCACCACTATGCCACACATTTATTATGAACGTATGTGTGTATGACTTCTTTGTGTAGGTATTCTCTCATTGCTGAAAGCAACAAAATTCCACCTTGGTAACCTTCAGTGAGCCTGTAATGAGTTCTCCGGTGATAATTTATCAATCGTTTTGTTCAACAGAATTAAAACAGTGTAAAAAAAATGGCTGAAACCCAGACTTAGGCACAATAGCAAAAATGATAAGGTAAAAGCTTACAAACTGGTACAATCCCAGAATGTTAAACAGTCCACAGATGGCAGCAGTAGTATGACGTCACTGATAAAACAGACAGCAAATAGCTCCAAAATAGCACTTCCAAATCGTCAGTGGCAGCAACTGAAGCAACAGACTTTGCAAACTGAAATAGTCCCAGATGACCGGACAACACTCAGGTAGCAAAAATGTATAAAAATGTATAAAATAGCAGCAAAAGTATAGAAGCATCAAACAATCCCAAAGGAAACCGTTCCAAATGGTTTGCAAAGTCTGTTGCCTCAGTTGCTGCCACTGACCATTTGGAAGTGCTATTTTGGAGCTATTTGCTGTCTGTTTTATCAGTGACGGTCATACTACTGCTGCCATCTGTGGACTGTTTAACATTCTGGGATTGTTCCAGTTTGTAAGCTTTTACCTTATCATTTTTGCTATTATGCCTAAGGCTGGGTTTCAGCCATATTTTTACACTGTTTTAATTCTGTTGAACAAAACGATTGATAAATTATCACCGGAGAACTCATTACAGGCTCACTGAAGGTTACTAAGGTGGAATTTTGTTGTTTTTGTGTTTTTGATCCACCCGACCACTCCGTGCTTGATTCTCTCATCCACCCGACCACTCCGTGCTTGATTCTCTCATCCACCCGACCACTCCGTGCTTGATTCTCTCATCCACCCGACCACTCCGTGCTTGATTCTCTCATCCACCCGACCACTCCGTGCTTGATTCTCTCATTGCTGTTAAAAGGTTTTTAAAGTTGGCCTTTACATCCATTGAAACCTGGCTAACAAACTCCCAGCTAATACTAAATCCTAAAAAGACCCAACTTATGCGCTTTCATCCTTCCAAGGCAGCAGAACCTACTCCCCCATTCTCTATTTCTTAATTAGGTAATACCCCTATCTCCCCTGTCACACAAACCAAATGACTACTGTTCATTATTGACAATAATATGAAATCTGACAAACACATAACCAAAATCAACAAATAACTAGGTACTCTTTACAAATGTAAAAACTTCCTAACCAGCAACAGTAAAGTGACCTTAGCTCATACCCATCTTCTCTCTACCTTACTGTATGCTTCTCCTGTCCTAATAATCTAAACAAGAGTGATTTAAACAAGCTATCAGTATGCTACAACAAAATAGCAAATTTCGCCACAAACTCTTCCTACCACACCCACCACTGTCAGGCCCTTAAACAGCTTTCCTGGCTTGAACTCCCTAACACCTTAGCGCTAAACCAACTTCTTCTAGCTCACCAAATACTGCACCAACCTGACAAAACTTCAGCCTTACAAGACCTGATCATCCTCTACTCCAATAACCGAGAACTTAGAGCCACTAACAAGGCACTAATCACAATCTCCAAAAGCCATTACAGCTCTGGTGGCTCCCTGTATTCTAGCAACATTGCTAAGACTTGGAACTCCCTACCACCACAAATCAGGCTGCAACCTAATAAAACCATTTTCAAAAAACAGCTTATTTCCCACCTAAACAACTCCTGGACATGCAGCTGCACAACACCTGGCTGACATATTCTAACTCCTTTCCCCTACCCACTATCTAACCTCCTCTTTAAAACTCTCACAGATGCACTATATATTATCACACATTACTTGTAACTGCCTAGCACCTGGCTGACATATTCCAACTCCTTTCCCCTACCCAGTATCCAACCTGTTTAAAACTCCCACAGATGCACTATATATTATCACACGTTACTTGTAACTGCCTAGCACCTGGCTGACATATTCTAACTCCTTTCCCCTACCCACTATCCAACCTCTTTAAAACTCCCAAAGATGCACTATATATTATCACATGTTACTTGTAACTGCCTAGCACCTGGCTGACCTATTCTAACTCCTTTCTCCTACCCATTATTCAACCTCCTCTTTACAACTCCCACAGATGCACTATATTATCACACGTTACTTGTAACTGCCTAGCACCTGGCTGACATATTCAAACTCCTTTCCCCTACCCACTATCCAACCTCCTCTTTAAAACTCCCACAGATGCACTATTTATTATCACACGTTACTTGTAACTGCCTAGCACCTGGCTGACATATTCTAACTCCTTTCCCCTACCCACTATCCAACCTCCTCTTTAAAACTCCCACAGATGCACTATATATTATCACATGTTATGTGTAACTGCCTAGCACCTGGCTGACATATTCTAAATCCTTTCCCCTACCTATTATTCAACCTCTTTAAAACTCCCACAGATGCACTATATATTATCTCACATTACTTGTAACTGCCTAGCACCTGGCTGACATATTCTAACTCCTTTCCCCTACCCCACTCTCCAACCTCCTCTTTAAAACTCCCACAAACACACTATGTATTATCACACGTTACTCACCAACTCACTGTCGCCTACTCCTCACTGCCCCATCTGTACCCACTAACTCTCCCCTAGACCATTGAAAGGCTTTCCCTTAAAATGTCAATGCACCTCATATGAACTTGTCTATATTCTCCTCCTTTTTTAGTTTTTCCTTTCTTGTCTTATCTTCAGTACATCTTCAAGATTATTTCTACTAAACATACTGTGTGAACAACAATCATATGTTACTACCTGCTATACTTTTAATTGTATGTCTAAACCACTGTGCTTATGTAAATATCTTATGCAATCATATGTTATTGTCTGCTATATTCTTATAACTGAATGTGTAAATATCTTATGCATAGTATGTTAGCAATTGTTCTGGAGCTTTTCTCCCCGGGCCTGTGCTGAAAACGGACAGCTCTGTCCAGTCGGACCTTCCTGGTAAACAAATGTAAAATAAAATAAATAAAGTTTGCTGCCTCCTAATTTCTTTTGGATAATATTTCTGTAAAGCAGGCCCTATCCTGGAAAAGGCTATTTCTACCACAGCTGTTATGAAATGAGGCTAGGCTAGCTTAAGGTTATCATCTTGATTGTTTCTGAGAGTGCAGGATTGCTCTTTAAGAATAAGTTTAACTCTCAGAGGTAGGCAATAACATAACATAACATTATTTTGAATAATAAAGTTCCTAATACAATGTTAGGCTTGCTTGGAACTAGAAGCCATTTGAGGCTCTTTAAGAACTCTCAGTGGTGTGTCCATGCATCAGCTAACAAAGCAAATTTGCATATTTTGTTTATAACTACCTTTATCCTTTGAGTTTTGTATGAAGAGTGAAAAGTTAACAATTGAAGGTTATATTCAAGTTTTGTCAGAAGTATATTTTTGTTACAGCTTTGTGGGCAATAGGAGAAAAAGATATGAGAAATCCTGTAACACAATTTTACTTTAGCTGCTATGAATAGTGAATGTTTAGGAAGGCACCAGAGTGAGACCCAAGTACTTGTATTCAGTAACATTAGGGATGATGAAATCCTGGGTGTGTTTAGTGAGCAGATTTGCTAATTTGTGTTCTGAAAAATGGCATAACATAAAAATTTAAGGGTCTGATTAGCAGTTTCTTTGTGGAAGACCATAGGCAGAGATTGGTGAAGTTTTTTTAGAAGTTTACATTTTTTTAAAAACTTGTTTGCAGTCAACAATAATTCATCTGCATACATAGTAACATCAAGATAGAGCAGGAAAGAAATAAGGTCATTAATAAAAGAGTGAATTGAAGGGGCCGAAGACAGACCCTTGGGGAGACAGCAGTACTGAGGATCTGATTTTGTGAGATAAGCGTTATTAGCATTAACTTAAAAGGTTCTTTCATTGAGGTAGTTGTAAAATTATTTGATCGTCTCCAAAACTGAGCTTCATTAATTTGCCAAGTAATATGGTTAAAGGTCTCAAATGCTCTGGCCATGTCCACAAACAAACTAGTGATAATGAGGTGTTGCACAAGCCATGTTGATGGTCAGAAAGTAGGCTGTATTTATTTATGTAATCAAATAACTGCGTGTACAATAGTTTTTTCATAGATTTGTGTGATTGGCCCCAAATGAGAAATACCATCTGAAGTCCTTGAATTCAGTAGGAGAGGGTACTTTGGAATAATTATGCTGTGTTTGAAAGCAGGTGATATTACACAGGATGTAGCGGACAAGTTAAAATGTGCAAAAGGGGCTTAGCTATTTTTTCAGCTGCATTTCTAATGGAAATGGGATGAAGCTCACTGTATTATTAGAAGATGAGGAATTTAGGATTTTTAATAGAGCTTTGGTTTCTTGGACAGCAACTTGGAAAAATGGATGGCTACAGGATATTCAGTTGGTGCACATAGCTGTGAGGGGATCTTTTCTGGCCCATGTGTGGTAGTAGAGGATGTGCCAACATGCAGGGATGGTGCTAGTATTTTGGGGGCCCCCAGCAAGTTTCAAGTTGGCGGCCCTACCCAGGAGAATATAAAAAGTGTGACCATATTGCCATCATGCCTTCTTCCCTATCAAGCTCATGCAGCACCATTTAACAATCACTGTGTAGTGTTATTACATTCAGACCATTAAAAAGACTTGAAATGTCAAGGTACACACTGGGTGGCATTTAGTACCAATGTTACATTATGACAAGCCCCTGTACCACAGTAAGGTAGCCACTCACAATGGTACACACACACACACACACACACACACACACACACACACACACACTGACTGGGACTGTGCAGTGGTGCAGCAATTAACTTTGTTGCCCCCAGCAAGACGTTCTCTGGTTCGATTCTCAGCTGGGGTGCCTTCTGTGTGGAGTCTGCATGTCCTCCCTGTGTTCGTGAGGTTTCCTCCCACATTCCAAAGACATGCTTCTGCAGCATTTCTCCCTGGGCCTCTGCTAAAAATAGGCTCTGTCCTAGTCAGACTTTCCCAGTCAACAAATGTTAAATAAATAAACTTTATTACCAATAAATTATGACAAGCCACTGTACCACAGCAAGGTAGCCACTCACAAATACACACACATACACTGACTGGCATTGAGTAGTAATGTTGTTACATTATGGCTAGCCTCTGTACAGCATCAAGGTAGCCAGTCCCACAGAGTTACACAAAGACACCCACACAGCCTCCCTCACACAGGACAGAGACACGAGGCAGACAGTTACACAGACTCACAGACAGGATATAGACACCCACACATGGTGGACAGCACTACAGTAAGACTGAACATTAAGAATTTAAAATACTGGGCTTATGAACTAATAATGATGCTAGAATAAGATTTTGCAGTAGCATGCGTTGTGTGACCCCACATTTTTGAAGAACAGACCAAAACTAACAAACATCTGGACATTGTGCAACATTCTCACAGCCCCTACCAACCTCCTAACCTCTCAGCATAATTCCAAAGCTGAAAATAACTGCAGAACAAAGGTGTAACATCAAGGATAGTTACAAACATTGCTATGATAAACTTAGAAAGATATTAGAATAACAGGGATTGCATTAGCATTCATTACAATAATCAGTACACTCTGCAGAACTCTCATAGTCCCCCCAAAAGTCTCAGCACAATTCTAGAGGAGGTACAAACAAAAAAAAAAAAAAAAAAAAAAAAACAAGACAAGGACGTAACATTAGGGGGTTTAAAACATTGTGGTTATGAACTAATAAAGATGGTAAGATGGAAGAATAAGAGATTTTTCCAGTAGCATGCATTGTGTGAATTCACATTTTTGATGACTAACAGGCCAAACATACAGGCAAATCTGCTAAGCATTTCAAACAGTTTTTGTGGCTGAGCATTTATGTTTTGTGCATTCTTCTTTAAGAAGATCGCAGGTAGGCGTGCTGACATCATGGGAACTAGACTAGATGGGCTGACATCATCGCTATGTGAACGGACGATGGATTATGCAGCCAGGAACAGACGATGGGACCCGTTCAGGTGTGTGTGTGTGTGTGTGTGTGTGTGTGTGTGTGTGTGTGTGTGTGTGTGTGTGTGTGTGTGTGTGTGTGTGTAAAATGCCCCAGGTGTACATGGTGGTAGGTAGAGAATAAGGCTTGAACTCTGTACCTTGGGCCCAAGTGGCAAGAGCCTGAATTCCCTACCCACCACCATTTGTAAAAATATTTCAGGATTTTCCCTCATACCTTTTCTGTTCCTCATAAAATCTGTGGTTTCTGCATTTGTGTCCTTGTTGCCTGACAGCTAAGTGTTATTATTTGGTTATATTCTTGGCTGTCTGGAGTGTTTCTCCCTGGGCCTCTGCTAAAAAAAATTGCTTTTTTGTTTTCAAAGTCAGACTTTCCTGGTTAATAAATGTAAATGGACACATTTCAATATTGGACTTCTTTTCTTCAGAAAGTGTATGGTAACAAAAGCAAGCTTTTATTCTAGCAATTTTGTAAGTGTACAAGATGGATATTTGAAATGTATCCCTGTGTTTGGGACTGTATTCCCCCCCATTATTGGCTTCATCCAGGTTTTGTGCTAGGGTTGAGAGTTATGGTAAGAATTGAATTCACTGAATATGTTTGGGGGCTGTATTCACCCAGTATTGACTTTGTTCAGGTATTTATTGGCTTCATCCAGGTATTTATTGGCTTCATCCAGGTTTTTTGCTAATGTTGAGAGCTATGGTAAGAACTGATTTCACTGAAAATGTTTGGGGGCTATATTCTCTCATTACTGGCTTTGTCCGGGTGTTATTTGCTAAGAGGTTGAGAGCTATGGTGAGAACTGAATTCACTGAATGTTTGGTGGTTGTAGTCACCCATTATTGGCTTTGTTCAGGTCTTTTGTGCTAAGAGGTTGACAGCTGTGCTATGGTGAGAACTGAATTCACTAAATGGTAAACTTTCAGTCTTCCTCTTTCACAAGTGGTATGTTGCTTTGACTCAGTGAAATGTATGGTGGTAATGCAGCATTTTATTCTAGCAATTTTGAACATTATACAAGCAATGTTTAAAATGTGTCCCTGTTGTTTGGCCTTTGCCCCAATAAATTCTTTTCCAGATTTCTTGTGCTGCAATGTTCAGAGGCTGAGTGTCGAGTAGATTTTACAAGGAGCTGAGAGCTGCAGGGGAGCAAAAGTTTAGTGCTGATTATGTTTAGTCTGCTTACATTAATAGCACAACAGATAGTGTACTTGCTTTAGATGCTGAAGGCTGTGGGTTCTACTCAGTAGGTAAATGCATTGCTGATGCTGTATTGTGTTGTAAAGGGGTGGATGCTGCAGTCCTTTGGCAAAGATACCTAGTAACTATGAACCTGTTAACAGTTTGCTATCCATTCTATTATTACTAGCTTTTCATTTTACTGCATGCAACAAAGGCAATTTATTCTTCCACTTTATTTGTAGATTAAACAATAACATATAAAGTGTTTGCTAGCAGCAACCTCTATTAGTTACAAATTTCTTCAATGTGGATTTTACTACAGAGATTGTGTATTTTTACTGATACTGGTGGACTTGAGTAGACTTTATGATGGAAATGTTCTGAATTGGGCAATTTTGTCATTGGTGGATGCTTTTGTTTCTTTGTTTACTGGAAAAATTTTCAAAACAATAAATTTAAAATGCCCTTTAACAACTGTATTGTACAAGGAATATAATGTAATACAGTCAGGAAGGTGTATCAAAGAGCATGTGTATGTTATGTTCGAGGGGCCTATGATTTTGAAGACAGCCCAGGGTTAATATTTGCAATTGGCAAAATGTATTTTCTCTGAAAGTGGGTTTCGTGCTGTTTCAATGCATGTGAGTTTCAAGGGCAGAGAAGTATTAATGTTAGTCTATTTTCATTGAGACTGCATTGCTTTAACAGATGTGTATTAGGGTTTGTGCTGTAAAATGCAAAATAACTTTCAAATGAAATCCTAAATCATCGCAGAAGTAAAGCAGTATGCACATTAGTGTTTATGGTAAATGGGGCAAAATAACCAAGGAATGGGACATTGGAATGGCTGCAGGGGCCATTTGACCATGATTTTGTGAGGGGATAGCAAGCTCAGACAGCCCGGTTGAACTATACCTCTCAGTTGTCCATATCTTTGCAGAATTAATAGATATTTGCTGCTTATTTTGGTTTGTTTCTCAAAATTTGTGGTTTTCTAGCAAATCATTTAGGAATGAAGCCATTAAATGACAGACATTGAGTTTCAGATGTCATAACCTTCAGAAAAATGCATGCTAATGCAAGACTAAGTTTATATAAGAGCAATTTTCAGTAGTGTTTCTATGTTCCCCAATATATTTGGCCTTGTTCAGATTTCCTGCATTAAGAGGTTGAGAGTGCAAATCACTTTGTAGATTAGGAATATCCAAACATCTCAATTGTCCCCAATTCTGTCTCAAAATGTTGCTCTCTAATAATGCCTCCTCCAAAATGGCAATTTTGGAAGAAAATGTGGAGGGTTTACAATTATAACTGTAATGATCAGTTGTAGATTACCTTTATTTCAGAAATGCATGTGGATGCTCTTATTTTGTTAGCTGCTTCAAGTTAACTGTTAATATTAAAAAGGTGTCCCTTTTTTGACAGGTATTTTTGCATCACATTTTGGTCTGTTCATAAAATTGTGGTTTCTGGCAAATTAGTGGCAAGTCATTAAAGATTGAAGTTAGAAAATAATGGCAGACATTTGAGTTTCAGATTTTATACCCTTCAGAAAATTTGTACTAATGCAAGATCTACCTGTTCTATTAAGTTAATAAGAGCAATATTTAAAAATTGGCCTTATTTTTGGGCCTGTGTCCCACTTCTAGTTCTATGTATTTGTCCAGATTTCTTGCTCTGAAGTTGAGAGGTAGGAGTGTCAGAGCCTTCAAATTATGACATACTTATTGCACCCCAGCCCCCATTGTAGTGGCTCGGGATGTGTCCAAGGAAGGCAAGCAGTTATGCAGTATGTGCAGAGTATTCCCCCATCCAAGGTAGATCACAAATATGACCGTGGCTTTTCATCTGTCCTTGATTTTGCAAAATGTTCTGGTTTTCTATCAGATTTTTATACTGTTGATTTATGCTTCTTATTATTCAGGAACTGCATGCTATCACAGTGTCCTGTTGCTCTGTTTAAGTAGCCATGGTTTAATGAACATCAGGTAAGCTTGTCGGAGATTGTAAGATGCAAGTAAGCTTTAGTAAGCATATTGTTAAAGAATTGCTAGCATTGAAAGCCTTTTCGTTGCCATGCAGAGAATATTTACATAGCTAGATAATGTATAAGCCTTGGGTATTGAAATGCATATGACAGTATTTGTAATAAGGACAGGATTACAGTATTTTCAGAAGCTCATTACATTTTATTGGAGACCAGTGTCTTATAGCAGTGTCTGTGTTAGTACACTTGTAGTTGGGTGGCTTTAATGGTATATGGTAAATAAGCATTGCTACCTTACTTAAAAGCCAAGCCCTGCAACAACTAGCTCCACAATGAAGTCAAAACACAATAGCTCTGGTGGGTAAATGTACTCTGTAGTAATCAAAAAGGCAAATGTTTGAAATGACTACAGCTTATGTGCAAACACAATAGGTAGTGATGAAACAATGCTCTGCTAAAAATGCTTTAATGCTCCACATTGCTGAGCTGCAATCACTAGCTACCAGGATTTCACCCACTTCAGATCAAGCAGTGCCGTTCAGTGCAACCTTCCCAGAACTAATTCAAGTCTGACCAGAATTATTTGGTGTGTGTATGAGGGAGGTAGCATACCCTCAGCTGTCCAGATTTTTGCCCCATATTCCTCTTAAAAGGATTGAAGTTGCTAAATAATGAGACATTTCAGTTTTAGATGTCATGTCATTTAGAAAATGCATACTAACACAAATCCTGTTACTCTTGCAATTTTCTGAGAGCCATATTTATAATTTGTCCCTATTTATTTTAGGCTTTGTCAAGATTTCTTGCACTAAGGGTGAAGCCTTGAGGGTGTGGTATCTTGAAATGCCCAAGTTAGAGTTAGCAGGTGGAATTTTCAAGTGCATTTTCAAGGAACTGTGAGTTTTAGGGAAGCAAAGTTCACTGCTGCTCATGCCAAGTCTATTTACAATGTGCAACCATTTTGTTTAGCAAATGGTATCTCTATTGTGGTATAAAGTTTTAAAGCTATGTTAGTAGCACCACAAGTAGAATACTTGCATCTTAATGTAAAGGCTTGAGGTTCTATTCCTACAGCATATACATTTGTATGCTGCAGTCCTCAGGATGTCCTCCTTTGGATGAGATGCCTAACTATGAACCTGTTTTCAGCTTGTCATCCATTTTCTATTGCAATATACCAGCTTACCATTTTTTAATTTAACATAGGCAATTTATTCTTTGATGGCAGCAGGCACTGAATTTGTAGATGAAACACTGAAATATACAAGTGTTGCTGTATAATACAAGGGATATAATTCAATTATATATTATAATTAATACAATCAGGTAAAGCAAATAACTTCCTATTGCTTAAACAGTTCAAAGGTAAATAACCTGCCACTGGCCAGATGCATTTTCTTTGAATGTGGGTTTCAATGCCGTTTCATTGAATGTGAGTTTCAAAGCTTTAATGCCAAGTCTGTTTTCATTGAAAGACTATTGCTTTGTTTAGGTTTAGTAAATGTCTCAGTGTTTGGGCTATAATGTTTGAAATAAAAGTTGTAAATTTAAATCCAACTGCCTGTAATCATTGTAGAACTAAAGCAGAACACAGTATGCACACATTTGAATAGTGTCTACAGTAAATGGGGAGAAATAGCCAAGTAATGGGACACTGGAATGGCTGTGGGGTGGGTGGACTTGGGCGGGGCTGTGTTGGTAGGGGGCGGGGTGAGCTATGTGGGTGGGGCTCTGGGTTTGCACCCCCCTGCAAAAAATCCTGCGGGCTCCCTTGCATACAGGTCAAACATCTAAACATTGTGCAACATTCTCACAGCCCCTAACCCTCTCTTCTAACCTCACAGCTTAACAATTCCAGACAAAGCCCAAAAAAAAAAAAAAAAAAATTGCAAAACAAAGGCATAACATCAGGGATAGTTTGAAACTTTGCTATGATCAACTTTGATAGTAGAACAGGGGTTGCACTGGCACGCATTAAGACATCAGTACATTCTGCAGAATTGTCACAGCCCTTACCCTCCAGTATCTCAGCACAATAAATCTGGATGAAGTGAAAGTAAAATAAAAACACAAAGGCATAACATAAAAAACAATGTGCCTATCAGCAAATATAGATGCTGGAATAACAGATTATAAAGTAAAATACATTGAGTACCCCACATGTTTTAATGAAAATAGATAAATACCAGGCAAACATCTGAATATTGCACAACATTCTCACAGACTGTAACTCCCCCCCACCAACCTGTCAGCACAATAACTCTAGACAAAGCAAAAAATTATCATAGAACAAAAGCGTACCATCAGGGATAGTTATAAACGCTGCCGGTGTACCCAATACTAGTATAACAGGGTTTGCATTAGTATACATTAAAACAGCAGCTGTACATTCTGTAACATTCTCACAGCCGCTAACTCCCCTCCCAACCTCTCAGCACAATAATTCTGGACAGAGCAAAAAATTATCATAGAACAAAGATGTAGCATCAGGCATAGTTGTAAACATTGCCGGTATACACAAATCATACTAGCAGAACAGGGTTTGCATTGGTATACATTAAAACATCTGTATATTCGGCAGCATTCTCACAGCCACTACCCCCCCCCCCCCACTACCAATATTTCAGCACAATTGTACACAAAACAAAAATGCAATAATGAATATTCTTATGCAAGACTAGATAAAAACTACATCAAATCTGGACATTAATTACAAACAAGCCTTCCTTCCTCAGTCTCTTAGCAGAAGAATTCTGGACAAAAAATAAAACTGTTACAACCACAGCCCCTCACCCTCACACACACACACACACACACACACACACACACACAAATCATCTTAGTGTAACAACTCTGCAGAAAAAAAAGTTTTACAATCCTCTCCCTAGGTTTCCTCGCCCCCCCGCCCAGCAAAAAATAAAGTTAAAAATAAACCCAGCAACTTACTTTTTCTGCAGTTGATAAAGGCTGCTACTAATCTTCTGCTTGCTTCTACTACACACAGATCAGACCTGTTCAGCCCTTTTAAATTGACCTCAAAAGGTCAGAGCTTTTAGAAATTGCGCTTACAAGGGCAGTTAAAATAGAGTTGCTTTACTGGTCCCAATGTCGTTCCAGCAAAACCTGCATCCTCCATCCATCCTCACAGCATACCTCTCAACATCTTAGCATGAAAAAATCTGGACAAAGCCAAAAATAATAGGGGTACAAAGGCTTAAAAATAGGGACACTTTTTAAATATTGCTTATGTAAACTTACAAACTTGCTTTCAGACTTTGCTTTAGCATACATTGTTCTGAAGGATATAAAGTCTAAAACTTAAATGTATGTGTCTGCTATTTTTTAGTGACTTCAATACTCATTACTGTATAAGAAAACCACAAATTTTATGAAGAATAAACCAAAAATATAAAGCAAAAATCTGGATATTCTTAAAAATCTGGGCAGTTCAGATATGTGCCTAACGTCGACAATCAAAAGAACTGACCCAACAGACCACATATTAAGATAAACCCAATCAGGAAGCTAGAACTTGCTTCTTGATTGCTCCAGCCAATCAGGTCCCTTGCTTCACTGTAGCGGACCTGATTGAGAGCAGCTAACAAGTAAAGCAAGGGACCTGATTGGCTGCAGCCATCAAGGAAGCAATTTCTTTCAGGGGGAAAAAAAGGCGGAATTGCGTGACGGCGCTGCCGAATGAATGAGGCACCAAGCAAGGAGTGGAAGCAATGTTGAAACTCGCGGCTGCTTCATATGGGGGCCCTCGTATGTGGGGAGATAATTGGGGGCTCCCCGCAGCCGTGGGCTTGGCGGGTGCCTAACGCCGGCTATGCCAACATGGTTAATTTTTTGTATTGTAGAGATGAAGAGCCCATAGTCTTCTGTGAAGTTGTGTCATCGATCAGAGAGGGTGTTTCATTGGTAGTTAAAGTGGGTTTTGTAATGTGCCCTGTTAGTTGCTTTATTTCTTAATAGAAGCTTTTAGATTTCCTAGATAAGGTAACTTGTCTCTGTGTCCGTTAAGTAGCTTTAGTACTATTAACAACTATCTTGGTTAGCTTTGTATGTGTATGGTAAGTTTGGTATAACTGGCTATTGTTGTCTCTGCTACCAGGCTTTACATACACTGTCTCTCTCTTTCATTTCATCTTTAATATCTCCAGTAATCTAGGGGATACTTCTGATCCTGAGCCTCCTGTGTATGAGAGGGAAGCAGTAATTCTGTGTCATGATCAGAATGGAGATGAGTGAAAAAAACAATGAGGGTGTCTGACAAAGTATGACGGTGGCCAGTCTGTGCCACTGAGGGATGCATCTAGGACAGCTAGTCTATGTTGTGGGAATGATCCACCAATAACAATCTGAGGAGGAGTCCTTATTGTTCTAAAGGACCATGAGGATAGGACAGGGCAGTGATCACAGACCATTTGCCACAGACCATTTGCCACTGTAAGACTTCTTCCATATGCAATCTCCATAGCTATCCTACTTCTCCTCTCATCCTTAACCAGCTGCCATGTCCATCTCCATGTTCCCCACAACATTACCCCCCCAGACAGACCTCATCCCTAGACTGTAAGTCAGCCCCACTAAACTTGCTACTTAATCCACACCTTTTCCAACCCTCCCCTCCCACACTGTTCATCACCAACGCAGATTGCTTCCAACAAGGAGTAGGTCTCACACCTATCTAAAGCATACTAAAATCATTACAAGCCTCAACAAGCTCTACCAGTCTTTACTAAAAAAACTCATAAGTAGCGGGGACATACACCCCAACCCAGGTCCAGCCACAAGAGTCACCCCAAACCCCAACCAAATTAATACCCTACTCCATAGGCCAAAAACCTCTCTGCTCATTCTCAACCTAAACATGACCTACATACCCTATTAGCTCTGTACAAGCCAGACATTGTCCTACTGATCGAGACCTGGCTAAAGCCCAAAATTCACGATAACGAAATTACAACTCCTGGCTATAACATTTTCCGGAAGGACAGACTAGGAAAAAGAGGAGGGGGGGTAGCTGTAATGTATAAGAACCACCTTAGCCTTGAAGAACTAGACATTATCATCCCAGACAGCAAAAATATCGAACTCATTCTTGCCAAGCTGAAATTGAACCCCAAAAAACATATTAATATCATAGGAGGATACATACCCCATGGAAATAACATTACAATTATGGAAAACCTACTAGAATGGGTCACAAACTCCCTACCTCAAGAAAATATCTTATTAGGTGACTTTAACATAGATTGGCTCAACTGTTCTAGCCAAAACCCAGTCACCCACATTAACCTCCATGGGTTTACCCAAGTCATTACATCTCCCAACAGAAATGATAAAAGAACCAAACACCAGTCCATACTGGACTGGATACTAACATCCCACCCATCCCTTGTAGCCCAAGCTGGATGTCTTCCAGACATTCTCAGCGACCACCAACCAACATATCTACTGAGAACCAACCCCCCCCCCCCCCATATGCCAAGTAACACACAAAGAAATCAGAAACATAAAGAACTTTAACCCTAGTGCCTTTTTCAAAGACCTTAAAAGTTGCAACTGGACCCCTTTAATGCAATTACCACTTGATGAGGCAGTGCAACACTTTAACTCAACCTTGATAAACATACTGAACCAATGTGCCCCCCCGAACCACTAGAATAAAAGCCAGGTATGCCCCCTGGTTAACTAAAGCCACCAAAACTATTCTCAAAGAAAGGAACAAAGCATGGGAACAATTTCATAAAAACCAAACCCAAATAGAAAAACAAAAATACTTAGAACTGCGCAACAAAGCCAAAAAAACTCATCAAAACAGACAAAATCACCTATTACCAAAATCTACAAGAAAAACATGCTGGAAACCCCCCAAAAGTCTGGGTTGCAGTCAACTCTGTACTGCAACCTGGGAAAACTACTATCCCATGCCCAAAACAAGAAACAACAATGACAATATCCCCACACAATTTAACAAATACTTTACTGAGACAATCCAGGCCCTAGCTAATAACCAAATAAACTCCAATCACCCAACCCCAACAAACACACCAACCACAATGGAAACACAAGATAGGAGCCCCCACTTTAGCTTCCAACCAGTATCTATCAAAACCATCTAAAAACTCAAACCCACCACCCTGGCAACAGACAAACTACCCGCAGAATACCTCCAAGTAGCAGCAACAGTCATAGCATATCCGTTTGCTATTCTCATTAACAGATGTATCACAGAGAGTAAAGTACCCCAACTATGGAAAATCTCCCATATCATACCGATACACAAAGGAGGTAACTCCTTTGAACTCAATAACTGTCATCCTATTGCTATCTTATCACCCATATCTAAAATCCTAGAAAGGGTCATACACACTCAATGTATTAACTACCTCCTAGAAAACAAACTACTGTCTACAAACAAGCATGGCTTTAGGCCCTTCCACAGTACATCCACCACACTTATATCATTTACTAATACCATTAATTACCATAGAAACAATGGAAAACTTGTCTCAGTCATATTTTTTAGACTTATCCAAGGCTTTTGATATGGTTAACCACAATAGACTTCTCAACTGACTCTCTACCTTAAACCTCAGTTCCTCCTCCATCACATGGATGAAGAGCTCTCTATCAGGAAGACATCAGGCAGTAAAATGGCAAAACCAACTTATCCCATCTACTACCAGTATCCTTAGGAGTCCCTCAAGTCTCCATTCCAGGCCCATTGCTCTTCACTTTATTCACCAATCAACTTCCATCCTCCACCCCCAGGGCCTCAGTTATTCAATACGCAGATGATACCACAGTCATATGTGCACCCACCCTAGACCATCTCTACTCACAAACACAAGAGTCCTTCTCACTAGCAAAAACCTGGTTCACTAACCGCCACCTTATTCTTAACCCAAATAAAACAAAATGACTGCTGTTTTCCTCTCATTTACCATTCCAACAGATAACTTCACAGTAACCTCTGAAAACAAAACAATAGTCATCCCAACTACCCACACCAAACTTCTAGACATTAAAATAGACAACAACCTAAGATTTGACCTGCACACTGCCCAAACTATCAAGAAAGTCCCTAAAAAACTCAGCCTGCTCTATCGTAACAAACAATTCCTCACAAACCAATCCAGAACCACAATAGTCAGGTCACATCTGCTGTCTACCCTCCTCTATGCATCACCAGTCCTAACCATCCTTCATAAATCAGACCTAAACAAGCTAGAAACCTGCTACAATAAGATAGCTAGATTTGCTACAGCATCCACATATAGGACACATCATTGTACCTCCCGCAAAAAACTAAACTGGTTAGAACTCCCTCTACTATTTCAAGTCAATCAACTGTCACTAGCACATAAGCTATACTACTACCCAGACAAAATCCCAGCCCTCCAACATCTTATACAACCCCACACCACAACAAGAACATTGAGATCCAGCACCCTTAATCTTCTAGAAGTCACCAAATAGAACAGTGAAGCAGGGAAATCTCTTTAGCTACTACATCTCCAAACTCTGGAACACTCTACCAGCCACCCTTACATCCAACACCTCTACTACACAGTTTAAAAACTCCTGAAAACCCACATAAAAAACAAATGGCTATGATCCTGTAATACCCCTGGGTAAAGGCAAGGATACAAGTAACAATTATTTACATATCCACAAACCAAAGTCTCCCACTGAGTCATAAATCCTCATGTGACCTATGAAAGCATTACTGCAAAGTATTGTATCTATAAAATTCTAAAGAAATGCAAGACAAAATGTATCAATCTACAATTTACCATAATGTACTAGAAGTGTGTTATTTACCATAATGTATTAGAAGTGTGTTATCTCTGTATTTTAAAGAAGTGTGTTATTTCTGTATTTTAAATAGTTACTAGTCTGTGGTAGTACATTAGTGTATTGTATATATCAAGCAGACAAACTGAAGATCCAACCACGATGTAAAATCCAATACAGAAAGTAGGAAATCCAAACGAATTCTGAAGCTAAAGCAAAACCTTCTTTATTTTGACATAAAAATGTGGTAAGCGCTTTTGCGTAGGACTACCCACACTTCATCAGACAACATTATGTAAAAAAACAAGCTCTTAAATACCTCCAAAGGCGGGAAATCATTCAATTAACAGAGCAATTAATTAAAATATACAAGGCTAGTTTAAAGGTAAACTTCACTAAAAAGCACTATAAGATCACGTAAATATAAAAGTGCATTGAAAGCTGTGCAAAGCTGCATGAAAAATCTTCATATCAGGGCATCATGTACTTAATAAAGAAGGAATATATTCCTAAACACGTAATGATGTATACAGATTTAATAAGGAGATACACACCTAAATACAAGCAAAATATATAACCAGATAAAAAACTATAAAGGGAATATATCCATATACAATCAATAAAGTGTCTGTAAGACCTAATATAAAAGTACGCTATATTTAACTAATGAAAACATAAATATAAAAATGAATACATATAAAAATGATAACTAGGCACATAGTGTATAAAACACACCGTCCTAGGGTAAACAACCAATCTAGTGGGCGTTGTCAAAAATATAAAAGTATACATGAAAAATATATATGTATAGACTTTATTAAAAGCGTCTAGATTCAAGGACAGGTTTAATAGATATCTGATTATTCAAACCTGGGGCTAGGTGGGCACCAAGCATTATGATCCACTTTAGCTCAACAGAGGATAAATCATTGCTTGCGTTACCACCCCTAGGGTTTACTTTCACTACTTGTAGGACCCTAAAATGAAATACATGGGAAGGATACTCCAAAACATGTCGTGCTAATGCATTGGTTTCATTACCTTTACATATATCGCAAAGGTGATTATATATTCTGTCCTGTAACCTTCTCTTCGTCAGACCCACATAAAAGGCTGAACAGGACTGACAGTTAGCAAGATAGGCTAAGTTCCTCGTATTGCATGTGGCATAAATGCTAGGAACAAACGTAAACTTTGTAATAGGATGATGAAAATCTTGAACTCTACTAATATAAGCACATCTATTACAATTGTTACATGCATAAGTGCCTGAAGTCCGAGTCATCGGGGTAATGGACTTACACATATAAACATGATCATTACACAAGATCAATTTCAAGTTGTCACTATTGGTATATAGAAATCTTGGTCTGTCACTAACAATCCTTCTAGTTGGGGAGTCCAAAACTAGAACTTTCCAGTTCCGTGCAACAACTTGCTGTATATTATTAATATCACTAGTGAATTTAATGTTGAATCTTAAAATATTTTCTATGCCAGGTGTTTTATATCCATCTCTATAGTTCATGTGACTCAACATAACAACATTTGTCGCTTGAGATGGCGTGCCTAGGCAACTAATGTCCCTCAAAACACTATTTCTAATGCTTCTGACCATGTCTATAGGGTAACCCCTATCTACAAACAGAGATTCCATAAAATCTGCTTCAATCTGAAGGGAGTGTGCATCCCTACATAGTCTTTGTATTCTCACGAATTGACTCTTGACAATGCCATAGAACACATGTCTAGGATGCATACTGTCATAGGTCAAAAAAGTGTTTTTCCACACCGGTTTCCTATACAAAGACGACACAATAGATCCACTATCAGTGAGATTCAGGGTGACGTCTAAAAAATGTGCCTTTGTATTAGATACCTCTTTTGTAAATCGGAGAAAAGTAGTAGTTGTCTTTAGATAGCATAAGAACTGATCAAAATTTTGTACACTACCCTCCCATACAATAAGTATGTCGTCAACAAAACGCTTATAAAGTTTAATATGTTTAAACATTTCATGTGGAAAAACATGCGTTTTCTCCCATTGGTACAATACCAGGTTCGCATAGGTATTCGCGCAGGGGGTGCCCATGGCTACCCCCCACTTTTGCAGATAACATTTGTCTCCAAACATGAATGCATTATTGTATAGAACAAGTTCAAGTAACTGACAAACTAAAGTATTCCTATCATTAGTAAATGAGGTTTCACTAACCAACAACTGTCTAACATACTGTATACCTATCTCATTTGGTATAACTGTGAAGAGATTCTTCACATCTAATGTTATAAGTAAATAACGTTGGTCAGCCACATCTAATGTTAGGGTATCTATACTTTCCAAAAGATGATGTGTCCCTTAGAATAGATGGAAATTGATTGACAACAGGCCTAAGTAGATGTTCAATAAATTTGAAGACATGGGAAGTCACCCATCCTTCACCAGAAACTATTGGTCTCATTGGTGTAGGAATAACCCCTTTATGTATCTTGGGTAGTCCCTTGATGATAGGTGTGACTGGATGTTTCACTAAGAGATAATCACAAAGCTCAGGACTAATTTGCCGACACATTATCATGTCATAAAGTGTTTCATGAACATTATGTACCAATTCAAGGATATTATTCTGATTAACCTCCCTATAGGTAACATCATCAAGAAGCATATTTAACATGTTGGTTACGTAGTCAGATGTATTCATAAGCACTACCCCGCCCCCCTTGTCAGCGGGTTTTATAGTGATGTCTTCATTATGTTTAAGTTCTTGCAAACATCTTGACTCAGATTGTGTTAAATTATAATACCTGCCTTTTCTATTACAACATGAAAACAACGTGTAATAATCACTCTCACATAACTTAAGAAAACATTCCACATGGGGGGGCATGACTGGAACAAATATGCTGGGGTTCTTAAAAGGAAGCTGATTCACATTGTGTTCATGCAATAATGGTTGATCTAAAAAACATAGTCTTAGAGAAACTGATCGACAAAAAAGTCTAAGGTATATAAGAGTCTCACTGAGGATCGCAGGTTTAGCAGGAATGAAGTTTAAACCCCTGTTTAACATAGTAACACAAGAGTCATCCAACTCAGTTAGAAAGATTAAACACCAAACTAGTCAGTGTCTTGTCCTTCTGTTCTGTCCAAACTTCTCTCCTGAAAACTTTCTTTTTCTTGGGCCCCTGCTGTTGGACCTCCCTCTGGTATACGTTGTTGGTTTCCTTTGATAAGGTAAAAAAGGAGCTTTACCTGAAGAAACAGTTTTAGGTATTGCCCCAGCAGGGGCAGTATTATTGCCAAATAGTGCTTGTTGGTTGGGTGGAGGTGTATTGAAAGATAGTGACCCAACGTTATTATTGCTCAAAGGCAAAAGTGAAGCTGTTTCAGCTGTATCAGTAAGAGAAGACAAGTTTGTGGTGGGTGCCATAGATGGTATGAGAATACCCAAAGTATCACTATTAGAGATATCTATACCAAGCGATTGCAGAGAGGACAGCTGTTAATTCATAGTCTTACTGGGATACACCAGGCCAGGAGTGGTGCGACTGCAACTGTGGTCCCACTTCACAAAGTCTGGGGTCAGAGTTGCTGAACCTAGGTGTAGTTGTAACAATAGAGGATGTATTACCTTGGGCATTACCTGAATCGCGAGAGTCTTGATACCTAGGAAAAACAAAAACTTGACCTTTAAGGAAATCATTATAATCCCTCGCAAGTTTACGTTGCTTAGTTAAACGAAGTCTATTTCCAAAAGCATTCACTTGTACACATACTCCATGTAGCTTGGTTTGACAAAAATCAGAAAGAAAACGCTCAGTTAGATCTTTATAGAGGCTGTCAACTTTAGTACGTAAGTCATTTTCCAACGGAAGAAAGTACTGTAACAAAAGCTTGACATAGCTAAAACTTAGCTCTATGTTATCCACAAACCAAAGTCTCCCACTGAGTCATAAATCCTCATGTGACCTATGAAAGCATTACTGCAAAGTATTGTATCTATAAAATTCTAAAGAAATGCAAGACAAAATTTATCAATCTACAATTTACCATAATGTACTAGAAGTGTGTTATTTACCATAATGTATTAGAAGTGTGTTATCTCTGTATTTTAAAGAAGTGTGTTATTTCTGTATTTTAAATAGTTACTAGTCTGTGGTAGTACATTAGTGTATTGTATATATATATATATATATATATATATATATATATATATGGAGCTTTTCTCCCTGGGCCTCTGCTGAAAATGGACATGTGTCCAGCCAGACTTTCCCGGTCACCAAATGTAAAAGAAATAAATAAAAAATAAAATTTGGAAGGACTTTGACATGTGGTCATCTGTTTAAGCAATATGTTACTTACACCCAGTCTGCTCTCCTGGCAGATGACGTAGGAACCTTTATGGACTTCCCCCTGCCATGACAGTGGAGCAGAAAATCTTCTCTGTGCTCTTATGTTTGGGGACGTAGTTTCTGGAGAGATGAGACATCATTGTCATTGGCAATAATTTGAGGCAGCAAGTACAAGATGTGCATTTTTAGCAACACTTTGTATTGTACTTGAAGCTTAACTTTTTAAACTAATTTCAACAAAAGGCTCCGTAGATCAAGGTTCTCTATTACATCTGTCAGATCAGCAGTGGTCATTTTCAAAGGCAGAGTCAAAACAACTGAAAAGATGGAAATTAAGCTGTGACTTAAGAGACTAGTGAGCCAGAGAATGTGAGAAATATGGTGATTTATGTTAGGAGGAGGCAGAAAAGGGAGTTATTAAATGGGAGATTAAAGAGGGAGGTGGCAGGAATAACTTGCTATACTACCCTGAATAATGGAAGAATCGGAGTACCGGCAATCGGAGGTGTGCCGTTATTATTTAAAGAGATTGCTGTGAAACGTTATAGGAAAAAGTGCAAATAATGGAAGAAAGTCTTTTCCATATAGCTTTCTACATGGGAAGCTAAAACATGAGGAGGAACTTGAGAGTGAGTACTCCACTGTAGTTCATCCATTTTGAAACAAAACCAGACACACAAGAAAGCAAGAAATGTAGAGCAGTTTGGAGTGCAGTTTACATCAGCCTGCCATTTCAGAGTTCATTGTTCTCTTGCATCCATTTGGGGCCGTATTAACTTTTATCTGTACAGCCAGCTTCTCCTTGCACAGCTCCGGTAAGAGCAAGGCTTAGGATCTTGCATTGTTCAGCTTCTTGACCCCTCAATGACTGAGATAAGGAAGGGCTTCTTTTCAGTGCCAGTTTCAGGAATGGCTACTAGGTGAGTTGGACATGTTAGCGTCCTTGATGTAACCTTGACAGCACTGGTTTCAATGCAAAGACCATATCAGACTTCCCGGTTCTTTCATTCATTATTATGAGGTCTCATTCTTGCTTTCATCGATATTGTATGCCATATTCCTGTCCCTCCAAACCACTTCATGTGAATAGTGGCACTCATTCTCCCTATTTTTAAGCATTAAATTGGTGTTCCTCCCACTCTCTGATCTTTCTGAGTCACATGGACAGCACAGGGTTATAACTCATCCACATGCATGGAGGGGCTGCCTCTTCATTCTTTGGGCCAAGGAAAACAAACTAGCACATTGGGTTCCGGAGTTGTCAGAGAATGAGATTTGAAGCAGATAAGTAGAAGTAATTTATTTATATGATTTTAGGGATATATTCCACGTGAGATCTGTCAAACAGTAGTTGCTTGTGGATGCTGATATAGAGAGCTTCTTAAAAAGTGTATCTGCACAAGTGGATGATGTGTTTCTGAATTATTTTAATGGTAACTGGAGATCCTGGATTTCTTTTCCAAGTGGTAGAGCTGTGGGCCTGTTTTGTGGGTTGTAGCAATTCTTGTGCTCTTCACCCAGACAGACTTATAAGGCACAGAAACAAATGTAATAGTCACCGTACCAGTTCAGAATATGTGTTACTATGTAATTATTTATTGTACTTGGCCTTTTTTTCTAAACAGTTTGCCTATTTTTAGAGAACTGTTGGAATGAGCATTTAAGATTTTTCCCCTAATCTGTTGACTAAAACGCATCTACAAAGAAGTATGTGTTGGACTGCAGTTTCACATCTTCTCCTTCAGCTTTCTGGGTTTGTATATAAACAAGTGTCAAATCAAGTCACACTGAAGAAGTATAAAGGAGAAGGCAAAACCTGGTCTCCAATATGGCAGATGATGGTGATATTTTAATGAAGTTTCAGGTGCAAAGCTATGTTAATTCAGTCTTTGTGATGCAGGCAGTAACCGTCTTAATTCTGCTGCTTCTGGAAGCTTAATAAAATGGAAACAAACTGAATATTTCTGTAGAAAAGGAGAATTTAAGCCAAAGATTTGTAGTAGTGGATTATGATAAGTTTGATGCAGTTATTATTAACATTTATTTGTATTTATTTTATTATTTGTTGACTAGGTAATCCCACTGGACACACATGAAGCTTTTGGTGTTTGTTTTGTAGGTCAAATTTCATGTTGTCATTAATGATGACTCCTGAGAGTTTGATGTTAGGGACCTGTTCAAACAGGTTGTTATTTAATGAAGTGATTTTGATGAGATGGGGCACTGTCTGGTCATGTGACCTGCTCATAGTCATGTGGTAGAAAATAGAGTGAAAGGAATCAAGCCCTGTCCCCTGGGCTATAGGAAGATGGCTCATTAAAGCTCAGAACATTAATCCTCTGCGCTTTAATTAATTTATTTACATTTGTTGATTGGGAAGGTCTAGCTGGCACAGAAGCCTCTTTTCTGATGAGGTCCAAGGAGAAACGCTCCAGTACATACAATACAATCAAAAATCTTTTAAGTTATATAATATAAGTGATGTCAGGTGAATACAACTAAACTATATTATTTTACAATGTCATAATAAATAAGGTAGTAACAAGTGTACATACACTAATAAGGATTCTTATACTAATTATAGCCTATACAAATATAGTTAGATAAATAACTATGCAGTAGGATAGATGTCACAGTACAGAGTACCAAGTTATCTACAAAGGGTGGATAGGAAAAAGGTTGATTTAATTTTGAGATAGAAGTTGAATGAGTGGTAAAAGAGTTGAGAGGCATAAGTGTAGGGTGGGGCAGGTAAAGACAGAGTGATAGTTAATAAAAGAGGAGAGGAGAGATATAGCAGAAGAGGAGGAAGAAAGCAGAGATGTTGTACTTGTCCTGGAGATGTACAGCTACAGAACCAGGATGTTGAGAGATGTTTTCTTAGATCTATTTTGAACGCCTGCTGGTTTTCAAGAAGCCTGAGAGCATGTTGGAGGGCATTCTAGATGGTAGCTACAAAGTCTGAGTCTAAGGAGGCTTCCAATGCATTTAGAGCTTTAGTGACAGGGAGTAGTAGTTTGATTTTAAAGTGAAAAGCTATGGTTGAAGCATAACATTTAGTGCTGGATACTTATCAGGTTAGTGTATTAGAATATGAGCTAGTGGTAGCTGGCTGTGGTGGAGGTGATGTGGGAGTTCAGTCTAATTTAGTTGTTTAATGGCAGAATAGTGATGAGTTCTAAAAGGGCAGTTTGCAGCAAAGTGAGCTATTTTATCATAGCATTGCTGCAGCTTTGTTTGCATGGAAGTTTGTAGGTTAGACAGTATTGGGAAGAAGGCATACAGTTGTGTAGGTAGGAGGTAGGCTTTAGCTATGGCTTCCCTAGTTCTGCTAGTTAGTTAGGGTTTTGTTCTATGTAAGAGGCCAAACTTTTGGTATTTTTAAAGACAGTTTGGAAATGCAGGTCAAATACCATGTCGTCATCAATGGTGACACCTAAGAGTTTAGTGTTGGGGACCCGTTTAATCAGGGTGTTATTTAATGAAGTGAGTTTGATGGGACCACTTCAATCAGGGTGTTATTTAATGAAGTGAGGTTGACAAGAGTTGTACTTTGGCAGATTGTTTTTGGGGTGAAAAATAGTACTTTCTTTTTCGCGGGGTTAAGTAGGAGTTGTGAATTATCTAGCCAGGATTCTGTGTACGTAAAGGATTCTTGAGTAATTTCTCGAAGTTTTTGTAGATTGTGCAGATGAGGGTAAAGTGATTTGCATATTGTACAAGAGTGATGTGCTTAGGAGCAGTGTGTAGATCATTTATAAATATGTTAAACAGGAGGGGACCAAGTATGGAAACGTGTGGTACCCCTACAGTAATGGGTGGACATGAAGAGTATTCTAATGGGGAAAGTTTTAGTACAGTTTAGAATGGCATTGAACTGTGTGGATGAATCTAGGAATAAGGAAGATACTAAGTTTCTCGAATTTCAGTTTTTATTAATAGTATCAGCAAAATGAATTAGGGCAGTAGTATTGATAAGGTTGGGATAAGAACCATGTTGTGTGGGGAAGAGAAGATTGTTTAGGTATTTCAGTAATTGGAAATGGATACCATTTTCTAATATTTAGACAGTGGCGACAGAATGGCACTTGGTTTTAGTCGACAGAGGGGCCTCATTTATGAAGAGGAAGCATGTGTGCCTTCTTCCAAATGGGGATGTAAATCCTCCTATGCCAGCTTTATCAAATGCATGAGCTGCTTATCAAACTTGGGTCCCACTAAACAATATCCAGAGTTTTATCCCTCTACACCATCAGAGTTTAAAAAGTCAGTAAATCATGGGAGTAGAACAGAAGGGTAATGCAAGAATATCATTTTGAACCAAGGATTATCTATTTTTAAACAATGTCAGAATTCAGAGATGTAAAAATGGAGAAAAACTTAAGTCTGGCATTTGTAAAATACAAGGTGTGTGTGTGTGTGTGTGTGTGTGTGTGTGTGTGTGTATATATATATATATATATATATTTATATATTTATATATATACATATAGATATGTATATATATATATATATATATATATATATATATATATATATATATATATATACATATAAAGATGTGTGTGTGTATATATATATATATATATATATATATATATATACACACACACACACACACACACACACATATATATTTGAATGTATTCCACAGGCATCAATCATGGAATGCTTACAAATGTTTATACATGCACCATGCACTGATAATTACATAGGTTGCATAGCAGACACTACCAAAAAGTGACAAATCACTTCATAATTATACCATAAAAAGGACAATTTACTATCCCATGTGTGCAAACTTTAGCAAAGAGATATTACTTTGTGATTGTTTATCACTGTTGCAGTTTTGTTGTGCCCTCTGTGATGTCCCCACTCTGGGCCAGTAATCAAGGAGCCTAAATCCTAACCATTGACACTGGAGAGGGACGTTCACTTGGAACAAAAATGAGTACATGCAGTATTTCCAGATGCAGCTCTCTGCATCAAGCACAGTTTCCCTTAAGAGCACACAGGGAACACACTCAGTCCAGGGTCTGGGTTTCTTTATCTGTCTCTCTCTAGATCCCCAGTCAGACACCCCACTGGCACAACTGTAGGCCACCACTCTCTTTGTGAAACCAGTGCATCATGCCCCTGCTTCAAGTGGCTGATAAACACCTCTTCTCTCTTTTTTGAGTTCAAGTTGGAGTGAATTCATTTCAATTGATTATTTAATTAATTGCATTCTTGCTGGGGTAGTGGAGTTAATAGTTGTTTAATTGAAATGTATAAAAAACTATTGCATTTTGGGAACAAGTTGTCTGAGGAAGTTTAGATATTAATCTAGATGAAAGCACTAACACAATAAATCCTGCTGAGAAGATTACAGCTGCTTCGTTTTTTGTTTTTGATTAGTTTTTGCTGTTTGTGATTTTTTGAGTTTATGATGGCAAATGGAGCTGTATTGACTTCACAGTCTTTATTTTATCATGAAGAAAACGGTTCATCAGGAAGTAAAAATACTGAGGCGAATGCCATGGGTAATTTGACCATTTTAGTTCAACAACTATTGAACAGAGTGGATACTCTGTCCAAGAAACTCTAAACTAGAGAGAAGAGTGATGCTCGAGCTCCACTTGTAGCAACATCCACTGGCTCAACTACCAGTGGACAGGTGCTAACTTATGCTGAAGTATCTAATATTAGTCTTAACAGTTTAACTGGGCATGGGGCTAGTAGCCCCAACATTGTCTCCAACCATATTAATCGCCCAGAACAAATAAGAGGTCATTCTGAAACCGTACCAGTTATGGCTGACTATCTTAGAACACCAACTTTCTTTGGGGTTAACAATGACAACAACACTAATGTCTGTAGTCTAGGAGATGATCCATCGCTAACCTCTAATTTAAATGAATTCGATAAAAAGCTGTTTAAATATCGTAAGCTTCAACATGAGATTAGCTACTTACAAGAATGTACTAATAAAGGGATAGTGCCAAAGGAGTTGCGGCAATGGAGATATCCTGTCGGACTTATCCCTAAATCCAGTTTTCACCATGAACTACTATGCCTCTTTGACAGACAAGGGATTGAGTTCCTAGGAACTCTGATTAAACATTATTTAGCTCAAGTTGATTCCCTTAAATGTGAACTGGAAGTGTTGGAAAGAAAAATCATTTCGGATACGGACTTTGGCAGATACCAATTTGATTATGCTCGTATCTTTTCTTCTATTGATTTTGCCATTAAATGAGCGACTGATATTAAGAAAAAGAAACTGTTTAGAGATACGAATGCATATTCACAATGTACCACCTATCCTCCACCTCCAGAACCTTCAAATCCTATTAATTATGGGAATAGTGATGATCAATGCCCCTTGGATGACAACGATGATGACGCGATCGATGACTACATCATGCAGCCTCAGCAGTTGAGGCGAAGCAAAAGACTTCGGAATGGCGGGGCTCCACAGAATGCTGTGCAAAGCAATTTCAACAATGACAATGCTCAAGGTTTTCAGGGTGCTCGTCGGAAACAACAGAGGCACCAACAGAATGGCAGAGGACAGGGTCAACAACAATGGAGGAAACAGAATCGGCGAAGGAGGTAGTTTCTGCATCCACTGTTTACCCCTCTATTTTAGTAAGTACAAAAGGAGACTTTAAAGTGTTTACACAAACTTTTTTGTTGATATCCGTATTGTTGATTTATTGTCCAAGGGACTATTGTTTGTCCCTGATAAAAAAGCTGACTTAACCAAAACAATCTTGGACCTGACAACATTTGTTCGGAAATTAAATTTGTCAGTTCTCATGGGCAATATTCCTGCTTTGACTAACGAACTAAGAGTTTCCAGTTTGTTTAATCCACCGTTGCATGTGACACTAGCATTATTTGAAAGAATCTGCAAAATGGATTTTTGAGCCTGTTTATATAAAGACAATGCTTACAAATCATACACTAAATCTAACATAACCTCCGGAGACCAGGACTTCCTATTGTTTTTAAAATCACATAGAATTAAGGTTATGAAGCCTGACAAGGGCGGTGGACTTATATTTATGCATGAAAGTGACTATATACAAAAAAATGCTTAGTGTTTTTTTTCAATGATCATCATTATAGTTTAGTTAGTATTAATGAAGTTAATACTACCCACAAGAAAATAAATGGTACTATCAACGACCTGTTCCTGGAAGGAAGTATATGTTTGGATATGTTACATTATTTGACTATGATATCATCAAAAACACCTGTTACATTTAGTTCCCCTAAGATACATAAAAGTATATCTGACCCACCTTTTAGACGAATAGTTGATGGGAGAGGCTCAATTACATACTCTAGTGCCAAATATGTAGATAGCAAGTTAAAACCCATTATTAAAAGTGAAACACAAATTTGTCCAGATTCATGGGGGTTCCTGAATGGTATTAATAACCTTGAATTTAATATTTATTATAATTTCTCACAGTAGATATAAAAGATTTGTATACTGTGATCCCACAAGACCTAGGCTTAGTTTAGAGCTTTGATTACTGAAAAAGGCTTGGATAATAATGAAATATATGTAATAGAAACATTACTAGACTTGGTTCTATCTAACAATTTTATGCTGTTTAATGGTCAAATATATAAACAAATAATGGGTGTAGCTATGGGCGCACCATGTGGAGGGAGCTTCATTAATTGTGTTTTAGCATACTGAGAGCAAGAGTTCTTATTTAAAAACCAATTGTTCCAGGAATATACGGCCTGGTATACAAGATAGCAGGATGATATGTTTTTTTTTATCTGGAAAGGAGATATTAATACTATCTCACCTTTTATAGAAGATATCAAAAAACCTACCGATTTTTTAGACTTTACCTCCCAGTTTGCAACTGAATCTATACATTTTCTAGACATACAGGTATCCAAGGACAGGGTCAACAACAGATATAAGATGGTCATTTATAGAAAGCCCACTTATTCGAATTCATTCCTGCCCTTTTCTAGCAACCATCCCTTTCATCAGAAAAAAGCTGTGATGAAAGGGCAGTTAGCAAGGGCTCAAAAAACAAAACTGAAAAGAGGCAGCCAAAAAAAAGTATGTATTAGCATTGTATGTTTATATATATATATATATATATATACACACAGTTCTTATCAGGTATGGTTGTATATACACGAAGTATGTAGTGTTGAAGTATAGATATACTGTTCTATACACAATAGTTTATACTTCATATGTAAGGATAAACAAATAGTTACATGCCATATTTTTATGACGTTATCTACAAAAATATGTTATAATTCATGACAAAGATGACCAATAAGTTTTTTATGTGTGTGTATATATATATATATATATGTATATATATATATATATATATATATATATAGTTCCCAATACATATGGTTTTATATTCATCAATACACATGATTATCAGATTTTTTTATATATTTTTTTTGTATATATACATTCACATATTTCATATATATATATATATATATATATATATATATATATATATATATATATATATATATATATAATTTATACATTTTTATAAATGTGAGATTATTATACTATATTTGTTAAAATGCTTTAAAAATGTTTTTAATGAATTATCCATAAGGTTTTTGATTAACTATATTATTTTCATTCAATATTCATGAGCCGAATAGTGATTGGCTTGACAATGAAATGTTAAAGCTTTTAAATGGTACCAATTAAGTCAAGAGTTAACAGTCTGATGAAGCATTCCCTTTGAATGTGAAAGCGCTTACTGAATTTTAAGTCTTTGGCCTTGTTGGATTTTTTCATTTTATTTCTAATAAAGTCGGCTTCTTATTGTCGTGTTTTGGCTGCCTCTTTCAGTTTTGTTTTTTGGGATTTTATGAACATTTGCTGCAGATGAGGAGCCTCTTCCTTGTCTTGGAAATTCTTTTTCAGTTAGTAATTGCTGCTAGGATGGTTTCTTCTGAAGACGACTTTCTAGCAGAATGTAGCCTGCTTAAAGGTATGTTTATCAGGAGAGGATACCTGAAACTTTATTTGATCAAATATGTGTAGAAGTGTCAACAAAAAGAAATAATGGGCATTTTAAGCCCGTATTGAATAGAGGGTATATGACATCAGATAATACCCCTGATATTACAACTGTTATGAATAATAGGACAACAGGTCCTGGTCCTACGTTTATAACAATGTATTCAGTAAATGCAGGAATGACTTCAAATATATTTATTAAGAATTGGGCTCTTATTTCAGAAGACATTCATATTAGTAAAAATTCGAAAAGTCTCTTCACATAACATATAGACGAGGGCAAAACCTAAAGAGCATATTAGAATTGCAAGGTGGAGTAGTCAATAAAAGTGGGGGGATGTCCAAATGTGGACGATGTCATCAATGACAATATGTAAAAATTGGAAATAAAGTTATTATTAGGGATATAGCATACCAAATAAGTGGAAAATATAATTGTGAGTCCAAAGGAATTGTGTATGTAGCACTCTGTCAACAGTGCCAGTCATTTTATACAGGAAAAATGGAGAGAACATTGAGGCAAAGAATTTATGAGCATATCTACAACATTAATAAACATATTACTACAAATGCCTTGGCCAGGCATACGATAGATAATCTCACTCATAGGTTCTTGTTTGCAATAGTACATCAAGAAAAGCACAATATTAGGGGGGTCCCTGAGAGTTAAAGCTAGAGGAAAGTGAGCTTCTATGGCAGATTTGAACATTTGCTCATATTTTTCCAGGCCTTAATGAATATGCTTCTATTAAGTGTATTTTGAAGCTAAAGGCTCTGGATAGGTAAATGTCATGTATATATAATACACATATATTGCATGAGGAATATATATGATTCTTATGGTTTTAAATATGAAAGTATGTATTCTGTTTTTCTTAATGTTTTTCTTCATGTCTTAACAATTTTATAAGGTCATAAGTATGGATTTTTAATGCATTGTAGTATACTGTGGGGATGAAACAACTTCAGCAATCAAGTTTTTGAGTTCAAGTTGGAGTGAATTCATTTCGATTGATTAATTAATTGCATTCTTGCTGGGGTAATGGAGTTAATAGTTGTTTAATTGAAATGTATAACTACTGCATTTTGGGAACAAGTTGTCTGAGGAAGTTTAGATATTAATCTAGACAAAAGCGCTAACACAATAAATCCTGCTGAGAAGATTACAGCTGCTTCGTTTTTTTGTTTTTGATATCTCTTAAGTTTAACTAGGGAGGTTGGGACTGAACCTAGTTCTTACAATCTCTGAGGTGGAAATAGTGCAACTGCTGATGTACAATTACAGATTGTTAAAACCATTTCAGATGATATAAGGATGCCATTTGGCCTTGACAAGCATGCGAAACAACACTTATAGCAAAAAATTTGAAGGACCAAGAAAATAACCAGGGAGAGGAATACAGAAAAAAAATGAAACAACTGAGAGCATATAAATATCTGGCAATGTATGACATAGCAGCAATACAACACAAATGGGAACAAAGGTTAAGAAGGAATATTTCAGCTGACTAAAGCTAATACTGAAAACTACATTGACATCTAGGAATAAGATTTAAGCTGTAGATAAACTTGACTTTCTGTTGTAACCTGCAGCTTTGGCCTGATTGGCTGGCTTTAAAGGAAAACTCCACCTTAGAACTAAAACATGTGTTTTCTCACTCTGTTTTGGTTTCCTGAGCTGTTTAACACCTCACAGCTATTCTGACTGCTTCTTATAGAATTTTAATGTTTTCCACAAAATGGCTGCCAGTGGGGCTTGACATATCAATGTGAGCTTGTTTTTTTTTCAAGACTTTCTCTTTCCCATAATCCATTTCAAGTCTACTTTATATGAGTTATACATAGACATAAGTAGTGATGTATTCCCATGCCATTGACATATAATGGGATTAGTGTCAGTCACTGTCATCTTATATACCTTCTGTAAAAGTACCGCTCCTTCTATTTCTTGAATTTCCTTCATTTGTGTGTGTCTCAGGGCTTGTTTTATAGTATGCTAAGGAATTATACAGCTGCAACCAAAAACTGTAGCTAAATTGCAGGCTTTTGTTTGCTGCATTGTTTTGTAGTCCAAGATGAATTGACCATCCCCTCCCCCCACACTTTTCCCTCAGGAGTCAAAACTGTCACTGCTCTGAGGGATCCTTGTAGTTTCATACATAAGCGTTAGCTGCTAGTGGAAAAGAAAGGATTTTTAAGTAATTATGTTCCCTTGTGCCAGCAGTGGAAATATTTTTATTTTCATTAATTTATTTATATAACTAGACAGTTAAAGTACTTCAGATTTCCCTTTCCTAATGTTTTAATGAAAGGGCACATAGCATATGTAAGCTAAAGTAAACTCAGCTGTATGTTGTGGCTGCCATCAATTGTTACTTTTCCTTTGTTGACTAAAAAATGCTCATGCACTCCACTTGTGCAAGGACTGACTCAATGTCAGTGGAATATGTCTCTTCCCAAGAATCTCTGCACCAGTTATGCATCGACCTGTGGAAGGAAGTCACATGAAAGCACAAAAGACCTTCTTATAAATAGTATCAATGCATCTAATTATTTGGGTTGCCACCTGTCTCAATTCCTGGAGAGGAGTCCTGATTTGGGCAGTTTTGTTCTAGTCTAGTGGGAGGGCATGTAAATAGTAAATGTGGTAATACTTTACAAGAAACAATATTTTCTGACTTTTCTCTAAATGTCACAGATGTCTTTGATTCTACATTTAAATCATTTTAAAATGTAAAGTAGTGTTAACAACAAACATTTAAAGTTTAAAGCTTAGGATTTCAATACTGTGATGCTGCTTGTGTAAATTTGTCAAAAGAGGTGATAGTCGCCCTTGAACCATTGACTGATCTAATTGCTCTATTTTGCTATGAAAGACATGGCTACATTGGATGCAGCTTAGAGTCAGTGTAAGTTATTTTCGTCTCTGCAGTAAAGACAGTGGAAAAATAGTTTCACACTTCTTTGCCTTTTTTCACAACATCTGTTGAGCTCCTGATATCAGCAGGACTAATTACCCATGTAAGATTGCCAGCAGTACCTGACAAGGTAAACTACAGATTTCTCTGTGTCTGTGGTATATTTTGCAGGCGTAGACAAATTCCTGTGCTAATTATGTGAGAATTTAAGCTTTAAAAAAGGGGTTGATCTTTCCCTTCCTTTGATTCCAAGACAAGGAACTGAAAGTTTTAAAAAGTGCAAGCATGGTTTGTGTACCTACACAATAGTGAAGTCATATTGTAGGGAGAAAAGCAACCTAAGCATTGAGTTAAACTATAGGAGAAGGTAGAATTTTCCATTAAAAAGTGTTGGATAGGATATTAGGAAAACAAGAAAAGTGTTTTGTGCCTATTAAATGTTATTTAAAAAACTAATAATGACAAAATTATATTATCTGTCGTTCTAAAGGAGGTGTGGGCCTCCATGACATTGGCTATATTTATAGGTCTGCAGTTCTGGAATTGCATACATATTTGTTGACCTCATTAGATCCAGAAAATTCTAAACTATGAAAAAAAAAACAAGCCTAAGATTGTAGTAGAAGCATTTTGGAAGGGAGAAGCTATGGAAATCAACTCATAAATTGACAATGACAGGTGGCAGCATAAGTTGTTAAAATATAAAGACAATGAATCATGTCATGGCCAAAAGAAACAAAAATTGGACAGCCCATAGTGATAGCAGGAAGAACAGAGAATTCCTGGAAAAGTTATCTTTATACTAATCAACTTTTCGCGATGAGTGGCTAAAGAGAGAGGATTTTAAATAAGTAAAGTCTAATATTGGCAGCTCAGGACATTAGACTGGGTGAGCCATGGTTCACACAATTTATAGAAAAAAGTGTGAGATGTAAAAGGAGCAGCAGTTTCTGCAGTACAGAGCGTGAACCAGCTGCCCATCTTGATGCTGCCTGTTGCATACTTACTACTGAGGGCCTCTGTATGTTGAAAGGCACAATAATGCGGGAAGGTTGTTATACTGGAGACCTTAAAAACATATGTAGTTGTAAAGTACTGGTAATTCCACAAAAAAAATATTGAATCTAAATAATTATAACATGGGATTATACAGTGCCAACAGTTAAGAAAGTAAAAGCAGGAAAACAAGATAATGCAGTTGAGGGAGAAAGGACAAAAGTACCATTAAGTATTGAAATAGCCAGACTTAACAACTATAGTGTCCTGTCTAGTTAGAGACAAAGTTATACAATTTCAGCACATATAAGCAGAAGCTTGAACAGTGTGACTTAAGGACACCCAGATAATTCCAGTAGTAGTAGGAGCAACTGGGCTAATAAAAATAATTTCTAAGTTAATTTAAATAATGCCATGCAGTGAAGCCCATATGAACTATAGAAGGAGACAAATATTTTTCTTATAGACATTAAGCACTCAAACATTATTCCTCTCCCCCAAAAAGCAAGCCCTAAAGAATACAAAGGTTACAAATCTATGGCAAACCTTGCCCAAAAACAAATATGGACTGAAAAACAAAATGGTTTAAGAAGATCTTTTAGGAGCATGGCATCATTATACTCAGCCTGTGACACCATTTATAACAATAGGCATTACTCAAAATTAAGAACCAAGCAATTAACAAAAAATTAAATCAAACCAAAAAAAAAAACAAAAGTCAATATACACTATAAATATACATACAGTCAAAACAAAATTAAAAAACAACTTTACAAATACCATCAAATTTAAACTACTACAAAAAAAAAAACCATATATATAAAAATAACTATATATATCATAATATAAATATATAAATAAAAAATCATATGTAATATAATGCAAATAAATTATTAAAAAATCTCAATATAATAATAATTAATAATGCAAATAAAAATGTAAAATAAATGTATATAAAAAAATATATATAAAAATAATGTATGTATATATGTAAAAATAAATATAAAAAAAACAATAATAAATATGCAAAAAATAAAAAAAAATATATTAGTATAAAATGAATAAAAATTATAAAATAAAACTGTAATAATATAAATAAGATGTGTATATAAAAAATCAGCTACCACTATAATTCAAAATAATCCTAGTGAGCCTTAATTCACTAACCTCACATGCAACAATTTGATGCTAGCTAATAGAAAAACTTACAAACATGCTAAACAACATCTGTTAAATGTAAAGACCACCTAATTCAGTTTTAAAATGTTTAATATCCAAAAAAGTAGTTTTAAGATGTTCCATATTAAAAAATACAAAACTTCCTAAAGCTTTTGCATGTTCTATATGGATAAGATGTTGGTTTAAGATATGGTATATTATTAGTGCTACAGTCAAAGTGACATTATGCTGAAACCTAGTCCAATTGATCAAGAAACTCCACATATTTTGTTTGAATACCTGAACAGTTGTATACTGAAAGAACATTATTAGCGTGAAAGAACACCTTGCTACTAAAGAACCTACTAATGATTAAAACTTACTCAACAGATATCCTTAAATACAAAAACAACTGTATAAAAAAAACCTACTAAATTTAATAAAAGTAATTAAACTTCTAAATTATACTAAAGTCATTAAAAATCATCAAAAACGATTAAAAATTTAAAATAATCATGTTATTCATCCCTAATATGTAGGAGTGTGTGACTTAAATTACGGGCTTAAACTGTCAAAAACTGACTTGTTAGTATGTTTTTGGTTTTGATAAACAGGTCAACTGCACCTAAAACAGGTTAACTAAAACTCGCCTGTTTTTTATAAACTTTTTCCTTTTCACAAAATTACTAAAACATAAAGGATATCTCTATCAAAGGTAGAGAGATCAAAACATTCTTAAAACAACCTTAGATAACTCAAATCAAAATCACTTCAAAATAATACCATTTGTCCCCATTAAATTCACCCAATTTGATGTTTAGGATTTCAACACCATAACTGTCTTAATACCACCTGTCCCTTAATGTTTAGAATTGTATATTAAAAATAATCCACCCAATTAACCCATCAACTAACTGTCTAACATCCAAATAAGTATTAAATAAGAATCTGACTGTATATATGAATCTTAAATAACCACAAAATCCAAACTATAATTTATATCATCTTTCAAAGTGAACAAAACCACAGTAAAACCTTCCATAAATATAAATATATCATAAAAAAATAAAAGAATACATTTGACATACTTGTAAAACTCAATAAAAAATAAATAATGCTCTTCCCAATACTTAAAATGTATAATTAAATTACAAAATGCTCCATGGCCTTCCCAGTTTAATTTGTAAAGTAATAAAAGGCAAAAAATAAAAAATTAAAAATTTAAACTATTGTTTTCATGTTATCAATCCAATTAATTTATTAAATTTCATTATTTCCAGTTGTAAAATTATTTTGTTCTGTTCAACTAAATTACAACTTTGTCCATGGGGTTCTAGCCAAAAAGTTACATACATACATCATTACAAAGTTACATACTAATTGTCATAATCAGTACTTTTCCATAATGCCATGAAAAACATGCATTCATTCTTTAGCAAAAATCTATTAATCCTTTTCCAAATTCATGTGGTGGTAAAAATATTGACTAATAAACGTTTGTCACATAATTTTCACTAAATGCTTATTATATTGACATTATAACAATTATGGGAAATTGCTGCAATCCATCCATTATTCTATGAAGTTAATAATACCCAAAATCAAACTTTCATCAGCAACTCAAATCATACTCACCCTTCAAATTCAGCGCAAATTCATATATAAAATATTCATTCATTTTAATACTATTTTCCAATACACTATATTGATTAATCAACAACCTATATATACAATGAATGCCTCCATCAACAATCACATCATAATGTAACAAGGTAATGTTATCACAAATCATAATTCTCTCATATTGTCAATACTCTTATCATAATTTGCAATTTGTCATCTGGCTTAAATTCTAAAATCAAATTAAATTTCCTGTCGGGATCAAAGTTAATTTGTTCCCTAATTTCAAATCTGTTCCTGGTCTGTCATCACATGCTATCCCAAAATTCCAGGGTGGGTTAAATAATTGGGGTTTGCTATCATGGGTACTGTTTTGAGTGTTGTCATCTTTACTTGCTTTGATCAAAAAATATGTTTGGTTTCATTTTCCTTTTAAATAGTGTAATCTCATTAGTTTCAAACCTAGTTTATTTCAAACAAGGGACAAAATTAATAAAAAAATTAAAAAAATTAAAAAACAAAACCCTTAACAAAATTTAACAAATTATGTAGCTTAAATAAAATTATAGCACTTTAAAATAATGGGAAATAAAAAAATATAATCCATATCACTTAAAATCAAATCCAAAACAAAAATCAATTATCAGCAACACTGAAATAAATTAAAAAAAAAATATAAGTTCAATAATTAAATACTTAATTTGTTAACATTTAAATCTGTCATTGCACAACCATTCGAGTGAAGCATTAGAAGGAATACTTTGGGAACAATTGAGTAACTTTGAAGTAAACGTTACATTAGTCAACAACTCATTAGATACAACATGGGGAGGGGCCATGCTGGGAGGACAAATTCAATTTATTCTAACCATGTATTACACTCAATGACATAACAAAATTAATACAAAAATTTAAATTAAGAGTCATTCAGTTGAATTTTATCATCACCTAAAGAGTCATCAGTTGACTGACTTCATCAACATCAATGGTGATTAAGCCTAAGTATGTGATCCATGTCTTGGTGTGACTCTAAACTTAGATATTTATGATTGTTATTAATGTCTTTAAATTGTTAATGATGATGTACTTGTCTGACTGATTTCAGATGTGCAAAGCATTCCTTTCATGCCGCCCCCATGCCCCCACATCAAAGTGGTGTCAGCTGCTGAAATGTCTCCCTGTCTCCTGTGTCCCCTTCACACTCACCTTCCCTAACTAAAACCTGGAATGACAGTTCTTCCAGACATTTCAAAATGAAACTACGTAATGGTGAAGTTATTGCAAATAAAAACCAAATTGAAAAACGCGTTGCACAAAATGCTGACATGTAAATTGCACTCCGGCATTTACATGTGTATGTTATACCCGGATAACAAAGGAAAAATTTAGCTGTGTGGCCAAGCCCCCCCCTGGTGTTGCCGCTGTTGAAGCTGGTTTTTTCAACTGGGTCATGTCCGCAAACGCCCATACATCGTTTCCGAGGTTGTTGTTTCTGTTTCCTTCCTCTTCCTCTCAAATCCTTTACTTCTCCTTCTTAAAGGGATGCTCGCCCTCGGAGCCACAACTAACTTCTGATTAACATCATGACATTTACCCACCTCTCTTTGACGCTAGCCGCTATGCCGTTGTTGTTTGTTTCCAAATCACAATGGGGACATGATTAAGAAATGATTAATAAAGTTATAAAGTTTGGGGTTTCCTACAGATGGACCCACACATAAGTCACACTTTACTTTCACTATTTTTATGTTGATTTAATTTAGGATATGGATGATACGTTTGAAATGTTATCATCAGTCTAGTAGGTTCTTCAGTTTCACAGTCTCTTAAATGTGGTAGGTTGGCAATAGGTCTGTTCTGTGTCTTTAAACGTCGGTAAGAGTTTCCACATCAATTTTTGTTTTTCATCAGTCACAGGTCACTTTCGATCTGACATATAATAAATATGGTATATCTGTGGTAAGGCAGGAAAGTGTTTTTATCTGGAAAAACTAGTAGATGTTTTAAGGATAGGGTAAGGGAACATCTTTAAGTTGACATCATTTTAAAAAAAACTACTAATGCCCTTAGCTGTGACATTTAATTGACAACATTGGTCACTCTTTAAGTTTTGTGTTTTACAGCAGGTTAAGAGATTCCTCCAAGGTAGGATTACAGATGCTCATGTTGGATGTTTGTTGAAGGTGGCAGCTGAGATTAAATGCACAATTATCCTGTATCATATCTGTTTAGTTTAGTTAAGCCCTATCTTCAATTGAAAAGCATATTTATTTTAGGTAGTGCAAACATTATGGTTCTAGTATTTTGTATGAAAATGTGTGTTTTGCTTATACTTCTCTTATTATCTATGTATAGTATTGTATAGTATGCAGTGACAATATGTAAATTAAATTTGTTTAATTTTGTTTAATTGCTTAATTGGATTGATGGGCGTTGTATATATATACATGGTTTTTAATTGTGACTTCAGTATTCTGAAGAAGTCCTATGTGGACGAAACCTAGGTAAACCTTCGTCTGTGTTTGTTAATAAACCTGTGTTGGCCTGGATTACTCCAAATTAACAGGGGTGTGTTTCTTGATATGACAGGAGCATATGAAACAGTAAATCATAACCTTGCAAACTTAGCAGATTCAGTTTTGACTCAACTACAATAAGATGGTTTAAAGGTTACCTCTAAAACAGAACATTCCAAGTACACCTAAACACCTACCTTTCATCTGAAGACACTATTAACATAGTTGCATGAGGCTCAGTCATTTTCCATTGTTATTTGTCCTATACATCAGTGATATATCTGCTGACCTGCCCAACCTCAACTTGGTCCCTTTTATAGATGATATCTTACTACTTGAATCATGTAAGAGCATCTTGACCTTTCAACAGAAATTACAGTCTAGCTTTACAGGCTAGTGCAGCTGGCCAAATAAAAATAGGCACTTAGTCAATCTCTTGAAGTCTGGAACATCATGATACAAATATCTGCAAAAAAATTCCTAAATCTAATTATTACTTATAAAGATAGCAGCCCCTTACCGTAGAACAGAACAGAAGTACCCAGGGATTACCTTGAACCCCTTCACTGGCCAAGTATACTGACAATATTACTAGTACCACACTCGGCCAACTAAAATCATACTGTAGAATCTTACGTCTCCTCACCCCTACAGCTCATAATGTTTACCAAAAAATGTGCTCATCCTGAAAATCAAATATGAACTCCCTCTGTAGCCTTACATTCCAACTGAATCTCTTGTAAAATACAAACTACTATAAACAAAATGTGCAGATTTGTTCTTCTTGCGAACCTTTAACTCATCACTGCCACCTTCTACAGAGAAGAAACTAGGTAACTGTAAATGACGGAGAAACAGTTTTACATAGCTGTCAAATATACAAGCTGATAAGAGACACATCCACCTCCCTTGAAAACAAAATTACAAATCAGAAAGCCTAGCTATGTACTTGGGTACAGCCAAGAAGGTAGCAGTACCCTTTTTCTTGACTAGGCCCATCTTCTTGAAATCAGCTACCTGCAGAAGTGAGGCAGTAAGAGATACTTAATTACTAAGAAAAAAACTAAAATAAGAACTGTTTAAAGGATACCAAATTCTCTTGTAACTATGACAATGTGTAGGTTTCATGCATTCTTGGGGACCAAATTTCTTCCCACAGGAAAGGAATCTTCCAGTAAGTGGCGCCTGGTGTACCTTTGTTCATCCTGAATGTGAGATGCCTACTCCTTTCCTCTTCTCATCTTCCTATCCTTTCTTTCTCTCCTACTTCTGCTCATGCTGGCTGTGGTGAAAAAGGTATGAATACTGAGGTACAGAGCATCACAATATCTACGTGGTGTACTAAGTGAGGACTGTAGGACTTTAAACTAAGGCCCTAACATATTCCTTAGAGGTGCAAGTCAGAGGCCCCAGTGTACAACCTTTGGTAAGGTAGCTTTTGTAAAAGAGGTCACAGATAGAGTGTCTTCTGTCTTTAAAAGACCATGTTATTATTCTAGGTTCTTTCTCATACCTAAGAGGAAATGGCAGCAGGGTGCTCTGATACCTGTTTGAAGAAGTGTCTATTGTAAGACAGTTTTTCAAATCTCAGTTCAGTGGGTCAGTATAGCTGAAAACCGCATTCAGTGTTTTTATGTTGTCCTTTACTCCCCACTGATGTGCAATCATGTAATCAATATATACAATTTGTTCAAGCACTGGAGGTCATCCTCCATGTTGAGGTGGAGATGGGCTTGACTTCATGCAAAAACAGCTGTTTTGTTGGTCATTGAAACTGGTATTCCTTGAATTAAATTCAGTTCATTAGGGCTCACAGAATTGTCCATCAATGAATGCCAAACCTGCTCAGCTTCAACAAGTTTGCCAGGCTGAGGAAGTTCAGGATTGTCCTGCCTGCCCTTGGAGAGCTTACATTAAACATGAATGCTCTTACAGGCTTGTTCCAGTGTTATGGGTATACAGGAGGCTTCTGAAATTGAAAGCACAGATGAAAGGTTTTAAGTTCAAGGTGCTTCTACTTTTGACTGGTTGCTGTTCCCAGAGTATTTGCTAAATGTCTAATCCTGTTATGGTGGTCCTGTGATTTAAATATCAGGACAACTTCTTGGTATGTATGGCTAGACTCTTATCGTAGATGGTGGATCTTGACTACTCGGGTTCAACACCATTAAAAAAAGGCTCCTTTCCCCATCTCTGTGAAAGGTATTCCTGCTTGCTGCTGTGGACTCTTGAGTGGAATAACATTTCTTACCATGGTTAGAGTGCAGAACTTATTATGTTTTTATTAGGCAGTCATACAGAATGGGATTCTGATGGCTGAGTTGTTTTGAATTTTAGGACATATGGGTGATCATTCAGATTACTTGAAAGTCCAAATGCATCCAAAATAAATTTAGTTTTATTTCAAGAGCTTGTGAGATCAGTCTGGAGTCCCTTACCTTAGATCATTTTGTTGTATACTTTCCATCAAGAAAATTGTCTGGAAGATGATTAAAGTCCAGTTGAACATGGGCAAATCTTCAAGCAACTCTTTCCACCACATCTCCTGGCTATTGATGTACTGTTTGTGCATCCGTGGTGTATTGCCAGGTCCTGTTTGTTCAGTGGATTGTATTGTCCCTTGCAAAAGGTAGACCACACCAGTCTATTAAATTGTTGTGGCTTATGTAGCTGTCAAAATATTTTGAATGGTTTTGTACAGTGGACTACTGCAGGTAAATTCAAAGAGAGCCACATTTGTACATAAAAATGCAGGGCAGCACACACAATTAGCAGTTTTGCAGTGTGACCATGAAACTTTAGTGCATGGTGCTTTTACTTGGTGATAGGCATGGAAGCACTCCATGTACCAGTAAAGCAAGTGGAAGTTCAGTCCAGAGGAGTTTACCTAATTAATATCGAATTATGTGGCCTTTCTTCTGGCTGTCTTTGAGTCAAAGGAAAATACACAGCTGTCAAATGTTTTGGAAGTGAGTTCAAAATACTTGGGTAAGATTTGCATCATGTATTTCCCTTTCCTCTTATTGCTGGTATGGCATTTGAAGAAGGAGGATCATTGGTTTTAATGCCGCATAGGTAGCTAAGGCAATCATGGTTTTCCCTCCTCTTGAGGCATACTTAGAGATCCAAGATTTTGGCTGTCAGAGAGGATGTGTTGCTGTATCACCAGGTTGAAGTCAGGCATCCTGCCTTTCTTTGTCCAATATCAGCATCAATAGTTACTGAGGATCTAGGCCCTCACAGATAATTATTTACCATTGAAGTGATTATGAATTTTCAGGACACATAGAATTTGATTATTAAGAAGTGTTATTTATTCAAACTGAAAATATTTTTTGCATTGGTTTTAGAAAAATAGCTTATCCCCTGACCTGGTGAATTTGCTTGTGGTTTTGAAATTTCTGGCCCTTTTGCTGGGCCAGAATTAGTCCTGTTGCTCCTGTGATGGATGGATCACACAGTCTTATGATATGTACTGCTGCTTCAAATATATATGTGACAAACAGGTACAAAATGCACACCACTGGCACCAAATAATATATGAGGGACAACTGGTTTTAAGAGTATATAGTAAGTGTGTAACTCAGCATCAGTTAATAGCCAACACTTGATACACCCAGATAAGGTTTATTCTGTACAGTTGCTGTGCTGAGTTATAGTTACAGCCTTCACAGTAATCCTGTCATCTCAGCTGCACCCAATGTCTTCCAATGCTATCTTACTGAGAGTAATTGAAACTTGGCCAAGAGTATTTTGTGTATAAACACACAGATGGTATTTTCTAGAAGAGGTTAATGATAACTGTCCAATACTAACACCCTCTCATTTGGCTTGTAAATACTGCTACCAGCTAGATAGACCACACTAGCATATCAAAAACACAGTTACTGTTTATCCTTAAAATAAGCCAATAGTTAAATATTTGCATGGTGGGACTAGCTTGAGCAGTAACTCTTGGAAAGTAAAAAAACAACAATTAATGTACCATTACGGTGCACACACACCTCTTTAACTAATAATAAATAAGTCAGAAGTGTTTTCTGTACTTTAAACTTGATATGAATAAAATAGAAAAAGTTCAACATGTTTTACAAGGAAATTTCAAGCCTTGGGTAAGTTACATTATAAGGAAAGAATGGAACAATTAAGTTATTTTCTGTGTTTTACAAGTTACATATATAGAACATCCTAACGGGGGGTGTTTAAATCTTGGATAATGAACAGTTGGGTAGTACTTTGTGTATGAAGTTTTGTATATATGAAAAATGTACAAGAAATAATAATCATACTCTTAAATTAGGAAATGTGACCTCTCAATTGAGCAAATATTTACTTCACTTTAAAGCATGGAGCAGATGGAATAACTTGCCCCTTAAAATTAGACAAGAACAAAATTTATAATGTTTGAAAAAGATAGTAGATTTATGGTTTGGTAACCTGGTACTCTTCTAGGATTACATGGAGTAAGGCCTGTAATGATCTTTTTGTGGTCCCTTGTCTAAAAGCTGCCTTATAATATTGTAAGTCATTCGCAACTTCTACTTCTTCTTTCGGCTGCTCACGTTAGGGGTCGCCACAGCAGATCAACTGTGTCCATTTCTTCCTGTCCTCTGCATCTTGCTCTGTCACATCAATCACCTGCATGTCCTCTCTCACCACATCCATAAACCTTATCTTAGGCCTTCCTCTTTTCCTGTTACCTGGCAGCTTCATCCTTAGCATCTTTCTACCAATATACTCTGCATCACACCTCAGCACATGTCCAAACCAATGTAATCTTGCCTCTCTGGCTTTATCTCCAAATCTTCCAACCTGGGCTGACCCTCTAATATACTTATTCCTAATCCTTTCCATCCTCGTCACACCCATTGCAAATCTTAACATCTTCAACTCTGCCACGTCAAGCTCTGACTCCTGTCTTTTTGTCAATGCCACTGTCTCCAACCCATATAACATAGCTGGTCTCACTACCCTCTTGTAGACCTTCCCTTTCACTCTTACTGGTACTCGTCTGTCACAAATCACTCCTGACACTCTTCTTCACCCACTCCATCCTGCCTGTACTCTCTTCTTCACCTCTCTTCCACACTCACCATTACTCTGAACTGTTGATCCCAAGTACTTAAACTCATTCACCTTCACCACCTCTACTCCTTGCATCCTCACCATTCCTCTATCCTCCCTCTCATTCACACACATATATTCTGTCTTAGTCCTGCTGACCTTCATTCCTCTACTCTCTAGAGTATATCTCCATCTCTCCAGGGTTTCCTCCACCTGTTCCCTACTCTCACTATAGATCACAATGTCATCTGCAAACATCATAGTCCACGGGGACTCCTGTCTGATCTCATCTTAACCTAGCTTCCACTACTCTTTCCCATAACTTCATGCTGTGACTGATCAGTTTAATCCCTCTGTAGTTACTACAGCTCTGCACATCATCCTTATTCTTAAAAATCGGTACCAAAACACTTTTTCTCCATTCCTCAGGCATCCTCTCACTTTCCAAGATTTCATTAAACAATCTGGTTAAAAACTCCACTGCCATTTTACCTAAACACCTCCATGCTTCCACAGGTATGTCATCTGGACCAACAGCCTTTCCATTCTTCATCCTCTTCATAGCTGTCCTTACTTCCTCCTTGCTAATCCACTGCACATCATGATTCACTATACGCACATCATCCAACCTTCTCTCCCTCTCATTCTCTTCATTCATCAACCCCACAAAGTATGCTTTCCATCTGCTCAACACACTCTCCTCGCTTGCGAGTACGTTTCCCTCATTATCCTTTATCACCCTTACCTGCTGCACATCTTTACTAGCTCGGTCCCTCTGTCTAGCCAATCGATACAGGTCCTTTTCTCCCTCCTTAGGGTCCAACCTTTTATACAACTCATAATACGCCTTGTCCTTAGCCTTCACCACCTCTCTCTTTGCCATGCACCTCATCTCCTTATACTATTGTCTACTTTCTTCATCTCTTTGACAATCCCACTTCTTCTTCACCAATTTCTTTCTCTGTATACTGTCCTGTACTTCTTCATTCCACCATCAGGTCTCCTTGTCCTCCTTCCTCTTTCCAGATGTCATTCCAAGCACCTTTCTAGCCATCTCTCTTACCAGCTCTGCTGTAGTTACCCAGCTATTCGGTAATTCTTCACTGCCACCCAGTGCCTGTCTTAACTCTACCCTGAACATCACCTCACAATTACCCTTTTTCACTTTCCAACATTTGATCCTTGGTGCTGCCCTCACACTCATCCTCCTCTTCTTGATCACCAGGGTCATCTTACAAACCACCATTATATGCTGCCTAACTACACTTTCCCCTGCCACCACTTTACAGTCTCCAATCTCCTTCAGACTGGCCCTTCTACATAAGATATAATCCACCTGTGTGCATCTTCCTCCACTCTTGTATGTCACCCTATGCTCCTCCCTCTTGTTAAAATACGTATTCATCACAGACATGTCCATCCTTTTCGCAAAATCCACAACCATCTGACCTTCTGCATTCCTTTCCTTAACACCATACCTACCCATCACTTCCTCATCCCCTCTGTTCCCTTCACCAACATGCCCATTGAAATGTACTCCATTCACCAGTCTCTCACCCTTGGGTACAATCATCTCCACTTCATCCAACTCACTCTAAAATTTTTCTTTCTCATCCATCGCACATCCAACTTGTGGAGCATATGCACTACCAACATTCATCATTACACCATCAATTTCCAGCTTCATAAACATCACTCTATCCGACACTCTTTTTCACCTCCAAAACACTCTTAGCATACTGTTCATTCAGGATAATGCCTCCGCCATTTCTCCTCCCATCCACACCATGATAAAACAATTTGAAATCACCTCCAATACACCTAGCCTTGCTCCCCTTCCATCTGGTCTCTTGTACACACTAGATACCAACCGTCCTTCGGTCCATCATATCAGCTAGCTCTCTCCCTATACCAGACATACTGCTAACATTCAAAGTTCTGACCCTCACTATCACAGTCCTAGCCTTTACCTGCCTTCAGGCATGCCTTCCGCCTCTTTTCCCCCTTCGGCCAACAGTAACCCAATTTCCACCAGCACCCTGTTGGCCAACAGTACTGGTGGCGGTCGTTGTTAACCCGGGCCTCGACCAATCCGGTATGAATTTCTGTACTGTTTTCTGCATGTATGATTGGGCAAAATTTTACACTGGATGCCCTTCCTGATGCAACCCTCCCCATTTATCCGGGCTTGAGACCAGCACAAAGAAATGCACTGGCTTCATTAGCAACAAACATTTAAAATTGAATAATCTCTTTACCTGCAATAAATAAAATTAAACATTGTACTTAGTCAAATCAACTATATAATCAACATTAAATCTGCATTAGGAAAATACAAATACATGTGTTTAAACAGATGCAAGTCATAAAGAAGTATTCTGATTAGGAGCTTATATGTACCTATCACTACCACCAGCTGAAGAGACATAATGAATTCTGTCTAACTCTGACTCAAAAGTCCAAACAGTAGAATTCAGTAGGCAAAATTGAATCCAGTTTGCTTGTTTTGATGGCATAGAGGCATAAAGTGCTTATTATCGTTGGGCAACTCAAGTTCAGTTTGTAGTTCAGGCACTTGATGGAACTGTTAAGGGAAAATGGCTGGACCGAGCAGGACAGATACTACCACAGTTGGAGTGGAGGCATTGTATGGACATCCTGGAGGCTCCCTTTTGGACAACAAGTATTGCATGGACATCCTGGAGGCTGTTTTTGGGCAACCACACCACTCCCTGGTGATAGCCCTCATTAGTGGGTACTCAGGAATGTGCACTTGAAGGGGGAAGGCATTATGTTTTCTCACAGTGATGTGGTTAATTCATCCTCACACCCCAGGGTGGGGTTAGGCAATTCAAATCTCCACATTACTAGGATGTTGGCAAGGAAAAAAACAGCTCTCATACCTAAATGACAGCCCTCAAAATGGGTGTCAACTCCATGATTCTGTGGACTCCCCACCAAAAAGGGACAGCTGGGGTCAAGACCACTTGGGAGAGGCTTAATAGGTGCATTGCATGTGTGCAGAATGAACACAGAAAAATAAAATCCAGTATGAGCTTTGTCCACAAATGCAACCCACCTTCCCAGACTCTAGGAGGAAGCTAGTCATTCTGTGTAACTAACAGTATTTCTGCATGCTCAAAAGGCAAAAGCTACTCTTCCTCTTGAATTTAAAAATGAATGATGCTTTTCCTACTTTCAGAGTCTTTTAGCTTGTGGGACAAAGGTCGAGTATAACAACCTAGTGTCCAAATAAGGCACTGCATCCTAGACACTGCAGATATACAGTTGAGGAACAGCAGCTTTAGTTGTAGTTTTATCAGTTTTGCTGTCTTTCCACTATACGCAGTTTTGCACTTAGGAAAGTTACATTTTTTGTACAATTTAAATGCTGTAAGATTTCAATGGCCACAGTTTTATGGAAAATAAATGGTTCCATTAGTAGATTTCTATTTCTTTAAACCTCAATTGAAGTGTTTATGGAAAATGAATAATTACATTTGCTTTAACAAATTACCGTTTCTCTACATCTCCATTAAAATGCATTGTTAATCTTGTCGATGTATATGCTATAATAAGAACCTACCTTAGCTTCTCACCCTGAAAATAAACTGTTCCTCAAAGGAACTGTGTACCTTATACTCACCAGAAGGATATCACCACAGAACAGAGTTGTTCTTGTACTAATGAGAATGACCGTCTTTCCAGATGATATGTCCGTCTTATATATTGGGAAAGACTGCTTTTAAGTGGCAGTTGTATCAGTGAAGGAGGGTGGTTGAGTTACTGTTTCTCATGTAGTTGGCCTCCTATATGGTGTTTAATCCTGACTGAGTGTTTTTTTTATGCCAACCCTTTCTTTCAGTTTAAGGTTATACAGATAGTTTTGAATTGGAAAATGTAGTTGCCTTCTTTATACACTTGACTCCAAAGTGCAGGGAAGTAGCTACTTCAAATATCAGTCTTGGACAGCAGCTTATGGTCTTCATTGCAGACAGAGAAATTTGGGCATTCAGAACAGCTGTTTGTTTTATTTTTACCAGCTAAGTTTAGGATTTCAGTGGGCAATCAAACTCTTCTTTTTTTTAAACATTTTTATTGATTTTCATGAAATAAAATAATACAAGAAATATGATATATAAATATGCACAATGTTGTTGTGTCTTTCAGCTTTTCCCGGTTAGGGGTCGCCACAGCAGAACTCCGGTCTGCTAATGATTGGTAGTTGATTTTTACGTGCCGAGTTACCAGCCCTGACACACAACCTTCAACGAAGGTACGCCCATTCACGCATGTCTCCACGCAGAAGACACACTAGCTGAGAATCGAACCGGACAGCGTCTTACTGTGAGGCGACAGTGCTACAGCAGCACCACCACCGCACAATATATGTCTTAAAAACATCATAACATGGAACAATAACTCTTTACAATGTCCATAACAGATATAATGTCATTGTTATGATTACATTTTATCTAGTTTTTCAAGCTTCAACCAAGTTAATTTCTTATGTGTTACCTTAGTAGTTCTTTCTGAAATAGTTTGCAACTCCCTATTACATACAAGTTTTGCTAATAGTAAAAAATCTGTAAATGATGGGATGTTTTTTAGACTTCCAATTTGACGTAATGATTTTTCTTGCAATTGCAAGCAAGGACCAAATAAGGTGCACCTGTATTTGATGATATGTGTTGGTATCTGTGCATTGAACAGTAATAATGAATCAGATACTTCACACTTGTCCGACCACAATGCTTTTACGAAATTTCTGAACTCTATCCAGAATGGAGTTACAATTTTACATGTAAGAAACATGTGTACCCAATCTGCACAAAGTATTTCCTCACATCTCCAACATTTATTAAGATTATATTTTGATATAAAGTCCATCTTATGTGGGGTAATAAAGCTCCTATGGATGTATTTCCAAGTGAAGATTTTCCAAGAAGGGGGATGATGTTGTGCTAATTGATTTAAGTATTAATTCTTTATCACTATCTGAAAAAATGGATTTGTTTATTCTCTCTGTGAAATTCCATAAGGAGTCCTCTGGGATTTGCATATTGGTTCTTAAAGATTTATATATACTTGACAATGATAGAATATTATTAACATGCAAAGTGTTTATTTTACAAAGAAGAGAAAATATTTTAGGTAAAGGTGTTGTGCTGGTGATATGACATATTTTGAATTCATTAACTATGTATTCTCTAAATATCTGTATGTTCAACCAGTTGTTATGCTTTATGTTATACCTGGCTATAAGAGAACACGGTTTGTGGGTATTATTATTGCAGAGAAACTGGTGCCAGAAAACTAAGCCATTTTCTTCCATTACTTTTATTTTAGATATGTTGAAAGAGTCCAGACATGTCTTCCTGTATGCTATGGGAAATATTAAAAATAGCGGTGGTGGTGCTGCGGTAGCATTGCCGCCCCACAGTTAGACGTTGCCCGTTCGATTCTCAGTTAGAGTATCTTCTGTGTGTCGACATGCGCGAATGGGCATTCCTTCATTGAAGGTTGTGCGTTAGGCCCGGCAAGCCAGCACTTGAAAGTCTACTGCCAATCATCAGTGGACCGGAGTTCCGCTGTGGCGACCCCTAACCGGGAAAAGCCGAAAGACATAGTATTAAGCTTTTTGTCATATGATTTTTGTTTATTATCTTTTTAAAATTGCCTAATATATAATTAGTGAAAAGAGAATTATTTTTATTCTTATTGGTATTGTAGAAATGGTCTTTGACAATAAGGAAGATTTTTTATTTTCTGAGAACATATTATTGTCAATATTTGTGTCTATGTCAGATAATAAGATACTTACATGGTGATTTTTCCAATTAGAACTATATTTGGAGTTTAACCATTGGCTCATCACATTAAGTATGGTCAATTTTGCATAAAGTTCTAAATTTAGGAATGCTGTTCCTCCATCTTTCCAGCTTCTGTAGTGCCAAGCATGGCTGATTCTTGGCTTTTGAGGAAACCATAGGAAATTTATTAACATAGAATTTAGTTGCTTCATTAACTTTTTGGATGGGGAGGCAATTAAAGTTTGGAAGTCGAACAAACTTTGGGGTAATGTGATGATTTTTATTAATGACAGTCTTTCTTCTATTGTGAAATACATTTTATTCCATCTATTTAAAAATTCCTTAACTGTGGATAATAGGTATTTGTAATTTGTTTTTAATGTATTATTCCAGTTTGACTTTATGTATATTCCTAAGTACTTAATGGTGTAATTTGCCTAGTTAAAATTGTTGTGTTTTCTTAGTAAAATGTTTACTTTTTTATTTATTAATAATGTTTCTGTTTTAGTGTGATTAAAGCTTAGGCCTGAAACCTCTTCAAAAACTTGCAGGGATTTTGTTATATGATCTGTAGAGGAATCTATATTTCCAATTGTTAGCATGACATCGTCCGCAAAAAGCTGTATTTTTAGAAATGTAGCTTGAACTAACAGAAAATCCCCTTATATTAGAATTTGCTCTTATGAAGTTAGCTAGAGGTTGGGCAAATAATAAGGGGGAGAGTGGGCAGCCTTGTTTAGTGCCTTTTAGAATGTTGAGCGGACCTGATAAAAAAGCACCGATTTTGATGTATGATATTGAGTAAACATATAGTCTGTTAATTATATCGATAAAGTCAGGGAGAAGTTATATACTTCTAATACTTAATAGAGTCCAAGGCCTTGTTTAAGCTTAGGCTAATAATTGATAGTTCTTTTTTTTTTTCCTGTTAGCGTGATCTACTAAGGAAAGAAGCCTGATAACATTGTCTTGTACTCTTCTATTTAGGATGATCATCACCTATTATGTTTTGCATCATTTGATTTAATCTGTTAGCTAATATTGATGTAAAAATATTGTAGTCCACATTTAATAGTGAAATGGGATGATACGTTACTATTTTGGGGTCTTTGTCCTGTTTTAGGATAGGGGAGATCATGGCATATTTCCAGGAAGGGAATGAACTTGTCTTTTTTCTGAATTCCTCAAAAGCTTGTAAAAGTATCTTTAATGTATCGTCTGTGAGTACTTTATAAATTTCTCCTATTAATCCATCTAATCCTGGGGCTTTATTGTTTTTAAGTCTTTGAATCCTCTCTTTTTAGTTCACTTAATGTTATTGGTTTGAGAAGTTTGGTTTTCTGTTCTATTGATAGTTTGTTGCCTGTGTTCTCATTTAAGAAGTTATCTTTTGGGACGTTGTTATTAATGTTTGGAATTGTATTATTTATTATTTCGTGATGTTTTCTGAAAGTCTCAAGAATTTCTTCTAAATCTGTTACAATTTTAGTTTTATTTTTAGTTTCATCAACAATTTCACTTAATGTTTAACATTGGTTAAGTTTTTTTTTCACAGCTAATCTGTGCATGTTTTTTGGGTTGACAGAGTAAGACTGTTATTTGAGTCTTTCTAAATGTATTGCTAGTTTGTGATTAAGAATTTTCATGTAATCAAGGTTTAATTGTTTCAGTTCTGTATTTGTGTTTGTCTTTATTATTTAGATTTTGTTTTAGTTCATCAATTTTTGATTGTATTCTCGATAGTGTACTATCCCATTCCTTTTGTTTGCTTAGGTACCAGGTTTTGATTTTACCAAAAATGTAAGATTTCAGCATATCCCAGACAATAACTTTAGAAGTACTATCATTGTCATTTATGTCTAGAAATATTTTGATTTCTTTCAGTAACCATTCCTTAAACCCAGTTATCTTAACAATGTATGCTGGTATTCTTTGCCAATATACTAGATGACTAGATTTCATGTGGATTTTAAAGGAAATAGCGCTGTGGTTGGACATTGGACAGGACCTAATAAAAACTTCCTGAATTTTGGAAAATAAGTAATCTGTAACCAGTACCTTATCGAGTTTGTGTGCTGAATTTGTATGAGTAATGTGTGTATTTTAGGGATTTGGGTTCTATTTTTTCATAAATATCTCTTATATTTGAATTATTGATGAAGTTGTTCAATCTTTTAGCAGGTGCAGATATCTTAAGCTTATCAACTGCGGTGGTGGTGCTGCAGTAGCGTTGTCACCTCACAGTTAGACGTTGCACGTTCGATACTCAGAGCGTCTTGTGTTTGTCAACAAGCATGAATGGGCATTCCTTCATTGAAGGTTGTGCATTAGGCCTGGCAAGCCAGCACGTAAAAATCTACTGCCAATCATTAGCGGACCGGAGTTCCGCTGTGGCGACCCCTAACTGGGAAAAGCCGAAAGACAGAAGAAGAAGATATCTTAAACTTATCACATTTAGTAGTGTCACTTCTGGAGAGAATACAGTTAAAATCACCTGCATATATTATTTCTCCCTTACATTTGATTGCAAGTAAGTCAAGATATGTCATTACTACGCACTGATACCGAATTATAATAAGCTAATGTGATCAGTTTTTATTTATCTCTAGAATAATTAATAATTAAGCAGAATTTGCCATTTCTGACGTCGTGTTGATTATTTGAGGTACTGGTAGTTTTTTCCTCCACGTATATCATGGTGCCTCTTTTTTTAGTCGAAAATGAGATTTTGCAAGTAGGAGTAGCCATTAAAAGACATCCTATTCAAATCTTCTTCTATTATATGGTCCATTTACATTTAAGGACAAACATTTATATGAAAACATTCCTATAGATTGAAAACATTTAAAACTATTTCAAAGTCTAAACTTGGAATATTTAATTCGCTTCATTCAAGTTTTAAATTGCCAATTTTGTAAGTTTTTTTAATTGCATTTGTTTAGGGCTACACACTCAGGGTGTGTTAGCCTTCTCTGTGTTTATTTACTGTATTATTGCATTGTTTAGCCTGTTTTAACCAAACCACTCTGTCATTGTCCAGGTTGGATTGAATGACTTGAGACGTACCTCCCTGGACTATATAAAAAGAGACATGGAAAAGCTCTCGGATCATGTGGCCCAGGCAGGTATGACCCTAGCCCTGAGTAGCATCCTGCCTTCGCCCGGAATGATACCACAGTATAAGGACAAAAAGATTATCTTCAACAATTGGCTAAGGTTCTGGTGTCATTCAAAGACCAGGATCCAGTATCTGTCTGCCTGGAACAACCTGATCGACAAACTACGCTGCTTTGCCAGAGATGGTCTGCACCTGTTGCTCCTGGGATTCAGGTTACTAGCTAAAGCTCTTGCCACCCCTATAGTGCCTTTTTTAGGCAAGGTTCAAAGGACAAAACCACCACCGTAACAGACACAAGCATGCAAAATCTGAAGGTAATGCTACTCAACGCTAGAAGTCTAAACCGCAAAATGCACTCTCTTGAGGCATTCCTAAAAATGGAGAACATCGATATCTGTGCAGTAACTGAGACCTGGTTCAAGACTCCAGAGAGCACCCCTGCAATACCAGGCTACAACTCTTACCACACTTTTTGGCCACCAAACCAAGACTGAAACACTAAAGTTGGAGGAGTGTCCATTTTCACCAAGGATATTCACACCTCCAGGCTAGTTGCCCAACACAATGTATCTGAAATTCTCCAGGTGCAACTAACACTAGGTAAGACTGCAATCCAAATTGTAGCTTGCTACAGATCCACCACCATGCCCCAAGCTTCTCACTGCACCTTTCTAAACATACTGGAAAATATTAAGATGCAACCAAATACCCTAATACTGGGTGATTTCAACTACCCTGCCATTAACTGGGAAAACTGCTCAGGTACCACCACCTTTTCCCAACGGTTCTTGGAATTCATAAATTCCAACACCCTGGATCAAACTAATCCATTGTCCCACCAGGGGCTCCAATATCCTAGACCTGATCATTACGAACATGGGAGATAGATGCTCCACACCAGTGGTCACCCCCTCATTGGTCAGGTCTGACCATAAGCAAGTCACCCTTGACATCCATATTCCACCCCACCCCCCCAGTAAGGAAACCTCTGTAAAAAAAAAAAACTTCTCCAAAGCCAACTTCATGCTACTTAAGTCAGAAGTGACAAACGTCATGGCACCCATTCAGACGGGAGCTGAAAGTTTGACTGCTGAATCCTACACTAAGGCACTGTATGAGCACATCCACTCGTGCATGAATAGTGCAATCCCAAATAGAACCAAGATGCTCTCCTTCAAAAAAAGGAAGCCGATGTGGTGGTCCCCTGCCATAAACAAACTATACAACAGAAGGAAGAAACTGTTGCAGAAATGAGGAAAATCCCAGGATGCAAAAAACTCCCTTCCCAGACTCAGTAAGAAGCTGAGATCCCTCATAAAATCCTCCAAAGCGAGTTATGAAAATAAAATTACCAAAGATTCCAAAGACAACCACAAGGCATTCTGTAGTTATGTCAAGAATCTAAATGGCAATGCTCAGATCTACTCTGAGCTACAACAGAATGACATTAAATATACTAATCCCAAGGATATTGCCAATATCCTGGCAGATCGATTTAGTGCCAACTTCACCCCTCTCTCACCCCCTAATGGGCCCATCTCAATACCAAAAGATTGCCAAATTCTGGTAATCATGGCCACATAGGTAGAAACCGCACTCTACAAAATGAACTGGAACCTCACCTAAGTGTCATGTTTAATCATAGCCTCACCTCAGACTTCATGCCCACTGAGTGGCACACAGGTACAGTTATCCCACTCCACAAGGGTCGATCCACCTTGGATCCCGGGAACTACAGTCCCATCAGTCTGACGAGCCTGATCTGCAAGGGCATGGACCGCATTATCATTGAACTTATAAAAAAAGAGATTGGCAACCTTCAAACACTGGACCCCACCCAGTTTGGGTTTGTGAAGGGCCGATCTTGTCTCCTGAACCTGATTGACTTCTTCAAATCAGTCTCTAGAGCTGTGGACAAGTTTAAGGCGGTCTACACAGCCTATCTGGACCGTGCCAAGGCCTTCGACACCATCCCTCACTCTGGAATCATAGATAAACTTACTAAGCTGGGCATAAATCCCTACGTCACTCAAATGGGTTGCCAACTGGCTTACTGACAGAACCCAGACTGTAAAAGTAGCGACTCCCAATCCAGCTCCAGACAAGTGACAAGTGGAGTACCTCAGGGTTCAGTCCTGGGACCGCTCTTGTTTGGCATCTACTTCTCTGAAGTACAGGCCAACAATAAGGGACTCTGGCTAACAAAGTTTGCAGATGACTGCAAACTGGGAGCCATTAATGAATCCCCAAATGATGTGGATATTTTACAAAAGGACCTTACAGAAACAGATGCATGGTGCCAGTTCCATGGGCTCAAGCTTAATGCCAAGAAATGTATAGTTGTCCCCTTTGGGAAAAAACATGTACCCATGAACTACCACATAGGTGGCAGTACACTAAACACCGAAAGTGTGATGAGAGACTTAGGGACACAGGTGGACAGTGGTCTCACCTTTGATAACCACATCACCACAACAGTCAGGAAATCCTTCTATGTGGCACACCCCATTGCCACAACAGTCAGGAAATCCTTCTATGTGGCACACCTCAATCCTAAGTGCTTTTCATCCAGAAAAAAGGAGGTCATCATCCCACTATACTCATCCCTCATTAGACCCATTATAGAGTACAATGCCCCATGTGGTATGTACCTCACAAGACATCTGCAACAGCTGGAAAGGTCGCAGAAATACCTCACTAAAAAAATCACAGGCCTAAAGCAGATGTCCTATGCTGACCATCTAAAAGAACTCCAGCTATACTATGTGGCATATCATCTACTCAGAGGCAATCTCTGCTTAACATACAAGGCCATGTCAAACTCTGAGCTGTTGGACATGCTCCATTTAAAGAAATCCCAATCCCACAGAGCCACATGCTCAAGGGATCTAAACCTTGTCATCACAATGAAGAAAACATGCTGGAGGGATAGGTTCCTGACCCAGAGACTCCCCATACTCTGGAATAGACTGCCCATACATGTCAAGCAGAGCTCCTCCTTGGCCCTCTTCAAAAGGAACCTTGACGATTGTATGGGAGATGGGAAATTCACCCTGGGGATCTTGTTAGTCACCCTGCTAGACAGGGGTCCAGGAAAGTAAATATTGTGGGAAGAAATATCCAGGGAATTGTTTGGCTAGGCTTGTATAGGCCCTAGGGCCAATAGCCTAGTACCAACCTATGAGAAAAATAAAAGGCTACTCCTTAGAATTGTTACTGATTTGAGTAGTAACATATCAACGTGTGTGAAATTAAAGTTAATAAGTTATTTGTGATAATTATGTATATTAAAAGTAATTATCTTTGTACAACCAAATCATAGAGTAATTTTAAAACAAAAGACCTAGTGTTTTGTTACCAGAGTAGGAAAATAGTAATACCTTTAGGTAGCTTATGTTTAGCTATGAGTCTAAAAATTTTCCAGACAGATTTAATAAAAAACATGGAACTATCAACAGTCTTAAGTAAAAGCTATTAAGATTTAAACTAGAGAGCACAACAACTGTCCAAGAAATAGTAAGTAACTCTCTCGGTAAATTAATAAGAGCAGGTATTGCAAGTCCTGGCAATAACAAATGAAGAAATTACTAATATCTGACTTCTTTACATATTATGCTAGGGACAACTATGCACATGTATAAATGACACAGACAACACAGTAATATGCAACAGTTGAACAGCAAATGCTATAGATACACAGACAATGTAGGTTTGAATACCTCAGACCCCTATATACTGTTATGCAAACATAATGTAACAGGTTGCAAAATTACTGTCAGCAATAAAAATGGCTCCGTACATGTGCAAGGGTAATCACAACAAAATGGAAAGAGTTCACATATCTAGTACATATTTTAAGGATGGTTGTGTATTAGTCATATAGAGCTTATACATATGTATACCTAGATAGAGCAATGCATATGAACTACAAATGTGTACCAAAGTTCATGATTACTGACTTGTGCATATGCATCTTAGTATAAGCTATGTTCAAAAAGGTTAGTTATTAAAGCTAGATAACAAAACAGGTATATAGAAACTGGTAAGTAACTCTCTCTGTCAATTTATGAGAGCTGGTACTTTTTTTACAGATTGTAGTTAAATAAAACCTTGGTCTTTTAAAAGCATACATATCTTACTTTCATCAAACTGGAGATCTAGATAAGTCAGTTAAGCTGAGGGAAAGCACAATATTCATCATAAAAAGAAAAGGAGAGAAACAGAAAAAAAACAAAGAATTCTTTCTGTATGTTAAATATTTTCATTAACTGAACACGTAGCCTTTCTGCAAACCTATCTGTGAACTTCAGTTAAAAGCTTGTTTAAATATCTGCATTGTTACAGGTAATTAAAACACAGAATATGCATTTTAACAAAGTCGAAATATAATTTACTATTAAAAATGTTTCTATAACAATGTGCAGCATTTAGCACTTACTTAAAGCAAATCCTTTCATTTCTTAATAGTCATTTTATTCTCGTTGATTCTTTGTCATTAACTTCCTTATTATCCTCAGATATCATCTGAACATGCTGAGAGGTCAAAGGTCATGCGGCTTGTCTGTTTGTGCTGTTACAGTAATATAATCAGTTTGCAAACAAGCAAAGAGTGTTCTAGGCTCAAGAAAGTTTTTTTGAAACTGTTTGATTTTTCGGCGCAAAATACAGCACAAAGGTAATTTAAACAAGTAGATTGCACTCAAAAATTGTATGGCAATCGTGCATAGCAAAAAGACAGAGAGAGTTAAGTAAATCATACAGTAAAATTGTTAAAATACTTATTTTTGAACAGTAAATCTATACATTGTAAAACCCTCTTTCCCCTTCCACTTCCCTCAGTTTTAATATACTTTTTTAAATATAAAATTAACACTATTTACATATTAAATGAAAACTTTCTGCTATCTATATCAGATTAATTTATAAAGCCAAAAGTTTGTGTAGAATGTTTGTATGATCACAGCAGATGTATACTTTGTGTAGAAGTCTTATTATAACTTTATATGATGGGTATAGTGTGTTAATTGTAATAAGTTTAAATGGAAGTAGTGTGAATCATTTGCATACTGTGTGAAGCTGTTGTCATTTGCTGACTGTGTCTGTGAGATTAATAGAACAGTGTGAATGGATAGGAAAGAGAGGAGAAAAAAAGAATCAATAAGTGCTGGGTAGCAATATTATGTTACCATTGATGTAATGCATAGCCTGCATAATAAATGTTTACTGTAAGGTGTTTATATTACTGCAGCTTATTTTTAAGTAAATATTGAAATGTTTGTTTATATCGAAGTACTTGGCAACTATGTATATTATTATGCAAAATAAAAGGAAAAGAATGAAAAACAAAAGAAAGTAAGAAAAAAGAGCAGTATTGAGAAATAGGAAAAGGTAATATAGAAGAAAGCAGGCTTAAGTATATATATATATATATATATATATATATATATATATATATATATATATTTTTTTTTTACTAAATAAGTAGAAAGTTTGTAAATTATGATTTCATTTGTATCCTGTGTTTTAAGATGTTTGTTAATAAGTTTTGAGAATGATGTTTTTTATACTATTTCCCCTTAAGCTTCTTACTAGATTTGTCAGCTGTAGTTATTTTTCCATCAGAAGCTTGTCTTTTTTAGACTGGACAAAGAAAGGTCCATTTCTTGTACTTTCTCAAGTAAGTTGCTTTTCCTTACAAAGGCTGATGCTTCTTCAAGAGAATTGAATATTTTTGACCATCCAAAACAGTAATTTTGATTCTGGCTGAAAACATTATCTGTGCTTTAATGTTGGCTTTTTTAAGTCTTTAATAAGTGGGACACATGCTTTTCTATTTATGATCACAATGGAAGGGTGATCATTGTCAAATCTTATATTTTTCCCATCTGGATTTCCTGCCCATGCAGCCGTTAGTATTAAGTCTTTGTCTTGTATAGTTAGGAATTTTATGGTGATGGATCTCACAGCTGTTGAATCTTTTGATGCAGATGTATATGACAATCTGTGGGCTCTCTTGAGTCTGAAAGATAAAGCTTCAGGGAGGTTTAGTATTTTTTGAAGCCAATAATTTAGGAAGAGAATCATATAATTTCCTTCCATTTTCTCTGGAACTCAATAGATCCTAATGTTGTTTCTTCTGGATCTACACTCTAGGTCTGCCACCTTTTCTAGTAACTGATTATTTTGTTTTAGTAAAAAGTTTATCTGGTTATCATTTTGCATTTGCCTCCCATCTATTTCACTTACTGATTCTTCTGTAGCTGCTAAGCTGCTATTTGGTCAGACTGAGTAGTAATAATCTTCTTTAAGGCATAAATGTGTTTTTTTTTTTTGCTTTCTTCATATTTTTCATAATCTTCTCTAAATTATCCATCTTTATAGAAAGGTCCTGGATGCTGGTGATTATTGTTTGAAGTTCCTTTTTCATAGTGCTGTCTTGTAAAGATGCCTTCGAGTGACTCCTAGCTGTTTCAGTCTGTAATTGGTGACAGAACTTCTGACGGGTAATATGTTGGTAAATAATTGAAAAAATTAAGATTTCATCTGATAAAGTTGTTCACAATATCAAGGTAAGTAGTTGTGGAAAAATTCTTCAATGTTTGTTGAGTTAAAATAGAAAAATCCTGTCAGAAAAAAAATCATTTCAGGCAGAGCATCAAGAAAGTGCAGCTAACTTCTTGGCATCTTGGCCACGCCCCCAATTAAACTCTTTTTGACTGGTTGTTTGACCACATTGGTTTCCATTACAGTGATACGAGTATATCCTTCAAGATTCATTTAAAGCCCATTCTACTAAAGGGGTGGGGGTCTGCAGGGCAGATTTGTGGTGCATTGACTTGGTCATCCATCCATGATATCTCCAGACAATGCCCACTGGACTGTTGTGGCAAGGCTATAGGTGGTTCTCCAAAGGAAGCCTACATACTAGTGCCACAGGCTGCCACATTGTGATGTAAATGTATGTTTAGCAGCTATAGTCATATGTGATGGCTTGGAAGGACATGATGAGACTCATTATGGTATAGCTCAGGAATGTACTCACTGTAGCATTAGGTTACCCTCCCATCTTATTTATTTAGTTTGTTTACTGGGGTAGTATACCAATCACAATAGATAATTTGCAGACAGTTCTTTTTTTCCTTTCTGATGCACCAACACACACCACACCTTGTAGCTGAGTGGTTTCATCTTCATGCCCTGTAACAGCATACTCTGGCTTAAGCTGTGATGCCATTGGCTCAAGTGTCACACTAAATAACCCTGGTCAGCAGAGATATACCAGGTTGTTCCGCTGAAGGCAGCTAATTCAGTATTTACTTAGCCCCAGGCTGACCAAATCATGCATTTTTTTTACCTGTTTAATAATGTGAGCTACATGAATTGTGAATCATAACACACAGCGGCAGTGATGAACCACCTCCAGATCATTAACTTGCAGTCTACACTGTGATGCAGTGTGCATTGCAGTAGTCTCATATGCACTAGTCTCAGACAGTAATGTGCAGTGTAGTAGTTTCATGTCCAGTGCAGTTGTTCCATGTGAACCACAGTGGATTACATACATTGCTAAACTTTCATGGTTATTGTGATACCTTTATATGTACCGCAGTAGTTACTTCTGCATGGCAGCAGTTCTTTATGCATTGCAAATTCCATGTCTGTTGCTTTTGTTTCATGCATACTACAGCATCTCTGTGCACAGTACAGTATCCAAACCTATATATATATATATATATATATATATATATATATATATATATATATATATAGTATGAGTTTTGTTCTGTACTCCATTTGTTTTATTTGTTTTCAGACATCAAACTCATACTTTTTTTCTTTTTAGAGCTCATGCTTGATGTTTGAAACAAGTTCTAAGAATGCATAGTCTACATTTATAGGTTCATAGGTGTTTACTAGGCTAACGACCACAAGGGCCTTTTTAAGCCTAGCCATGCATCCCAAATCTCTGACAAGTTCTGATACCCTTGATAAGTGTAAGCATGGGCCTGGGAGATGAACCATTTACAGATTACCTGTTTTCATTAGAGACATAGGTGCCAAACCAGGGATTAATTTCCAGTTTCCCATCCAATTGTCCAAGTTGCACTTGAATTGGGTTAGGGAGGAACTCTGCTTCACATGGATGGGGAGCCTGTTCCGTAGATGGCGTAGTGTCTGGGATACATACCTGTCTCTCCAGCAGGTCCTATTTATATCACAGGCAAGGTTTAAGTCTTTAAAATGGGTAATTCTGGTACTGTTTGTTTTCTGGATATGCAGGAGGCCCATCAGAATGGGGTCTGGCAATGCCCTGTATGCCAGGCATAGATCTTCCCTCAAAAGCCTGTAGAAGACAGAATACAGGGATAGGGCCTTGAGGTGGTGTGCATAGGACATATTATTTACTCCCTGTATTCTTTTAGTGAGGAACCTCTGTGGGCGTTCCAATTGTTGGATATGCCTGGTTAGGTACATACCAAAGGGTGCATTGTACTCAATGATAGGTCTGATGAATACCGAATACAGTGGAACAATGAATTCCTTGGACTTAGATGCCATATCTTTGTTTATAAGTTGCACAGCATATAATGATTTCCTACCCACTGGAGACACATAATGATCAAAAGCTAGATTACTATCTATGTATGTCCCTAAGTCCCTGACTACTGGGTCATCTCTAAGAGGTGTGTCGTCAATATGATAGTTACCAAGGATGGATGACTTCCCAAAGGATACTATTATGCATTTCTTGGCATTTCCCAAAGGATACTATTATGCATTTCTTGGCATTTCGTTTTAGTCCATGGCTCTGACACCAATTATTTGTCTGTGTCAGTGTGAGATTCAGTAACAGCTCCTAATTTGCAGTCATCTGCAAATTTAGTCAGCCAGAGACCACTGACATTTGCCTTGACTTCTGAGAAGTAAATGCCAAACAGGAGCGGTCCAAGGACTGATCTCTGAAGAACTGGCCTCTTTGTAGATGTGGACTCCCCAATTCTAATTTCCTGGGTCCTGTCTGTGAGCCAGTTGGCTATCCACCAGGTGACATACAGGTTTGCACCTAACCTCTTGAGTTTGTCAACAATGCCCGAGTGGGGTATTGTGTCAAATGCCCTGACCAGGTCAAGGTAGGCAGTGTGAATGATTTTGCTGTCATCCATTGCTTTGGTGACCTTCTCAAAGAAGTCCACCAGGTTGAGTTGGCATGATTTGCCCTTGGTGAAACCAAGCTGGGTTGGTTCAGTGTCTGGAGGTTTACTATGTCTCTGTTGATCATGTCCATGATAATTGTTTCCATGGCATTACATATAAGACTAGTGAGACTTATGGGTCTGTAGTTTCCAGGGTCTGCAGATGGCCAGTTGGTGCGGGCTGCCAGAATGGCGAGTTCTGATGTGGATTTTTTGGTAGAATTAGATTTTATTACACATATGTTTAAACAAAGGGGATATCCTGACTGTCTTTTGGATGACCTTGCTCATGAAAACGTAAACAAGGCTTTTATAGACCCATATTGGGCCACAGATTTGTGAGTACTAATAGATCTAGTAATGATATAGTTTTTTACAACTCAGCCTTCATTTTCACACACAATGGCATGGCCAACAGTATTATTGATGTGGTAAATGCCAATTGGGAGATTCTGTAATTTGATGCTAATGTTGGGTTGAAAGTTGGTAAAAACCCGAGACATTTTTAGGAGGGACAAATCTATAAAGAACATTTTGGAAGTATTAGACATGAAGGCAGAATCAATAAAAAAGTAGGTAATTTTAAATGTAATTCCTGTTCTTTTTGTCCATTTATAATGGAAACTGAAGGTCAAATTAGGGTTAATCGGAAGACTGTCAATATTAGAGGCCACTACAATTGTAATAGTAAAAATGTTGTGTATATGGCTAAATGTGGAAAATGTTCTAGTTTCTACATTGGGAAAACCTGTAGAAAATTTAAATTAAGAATAGGTAAACATCTGGGTGACATCAGACATTGTAGGGTTACTAGTGCTTTGTATAGACATATCAATGAAAATCCAACACATGATTTAAAATTTTTGGTTTTACAGCAGTTAGTGCTGGATGAACAGGGGTGCATTACAGATGTGCATTTGGATATGATGGAATTGAGATGGCAGTTGTTTTTAAATGCCTCTTGTTACCCAGGTATCAATGAAACTATAAGCATTTCTAGTGTTTTAAAACTTGATCGAATTTTAGGTTAGTAAAGTTAACATGGATTTTATTTAATAATTTAACATATTATAATATTTTATGGTAACATTTATTTAGGTTTGTTATTTGCTATATGCAATATTTTTACTGCTGTAATTTGATGTGTATATATTGCTTTAAAATTTTTGGCACAATTCTGAATGGTTAATTGAGGGGTGGGTATATATTTGGCTGGGTTTTTGTGCAATATTGTTCTGAGGAAGTCTCTGTAATAGAGAGGAAAGTGCTTTACTTCAATAAACTTGGTGTCCTTTGGATTGCTGACATTCTGCTGGTTGGTTCTTCTGTGTTTTTTTACTATTTTGTTTGTATAAGTGGCTTCATTTACAATGAGCTCTGCACACAATTGTGTATTGCCTTTGAGGTTGTGGGCATAGCTAAAGAATGCTTTGTGGTTGTCATTGGCCTGGGAGGCCAAACTTACCTCAAATTTGGCTTTGGTAGACTTTATTTGTCCAATGACTTGTTTGAAGACATTGTATTTGAAGACATTGTATGAACATTGTATGAACAACTCCTTGTATTTGAAGACATTGTATGAACACTTTGCAATGTGTTTAAGATATGTGCTGTATGAATTCAAATTGCCAAAGTTATTATATATTTGATTAGACAACCTTGCTGAAAGCAACCACTGCAGAAATCTTATCAAATGCCATGGAATATTCCATTGCTCTGTTTTCCTTGGGAGCACTGTTGTTGTGGCAGTCTCTGGCGTTACACTTTGTTGGAAGAGTCCTGTCTCTTCATATTGGAAGGGCATGCAACTTTCAGGTATATGGTACTCTTCCACCCAGGAGAGGAATAGATGCGTATGGGCATCATGTTGCAGAATGCAGTCAGTTTCTGGTTTGTGGTTGTGCCTTAATCCCAATGTGCTGCATTATGTATGTGCATGAGGGTATTTAATGAGGCATTTTAAAGAGACTGCACTGCATCCATGGTGGCATGCTTCTTAACACCCCACCCATACACTAGCCAGTTGGACCATTTCATCGTTATCTCCCAGTCTCCACTTGGAGCAGATGGTTGGCACACCCTCAAGTAGGCTTTGCTTCATCAGTCCTGTTTCTCCCACCTCAACTCTTTGATCACATAGGCCACTAGTTAAGTCCTGATGGACCACTAGTTAAGTCCTAGTCTTCTAGAATATGGTCTGGGTTCAGCCTTCTGTTCCACCAAGCTGACTGCTATGCTGTCTGTCTCTCTCTTTTTTGTTTTAAATGTTATCTTATCTATTCTGTCCCATATGGCCACCCGTGCACTGTTATCATTTCTGTCTGTATTAGTGTATGTAAAACATGTCTCATCTGCATATAGTTTTCTTTTTTTAATGTAAACTTGTCTGGATTTGCAGAACTATTGATCCTGAAGCTCTGAAACAGGGTAACATGAGTTCATTAGGCTTCACTAGCAAGGAGCAGCGGAACCTCGGACTTCTTGTGCACCTTATGACCAGCAATCCCAAGATCCTCTATTCTCCAGCAGGGACAGAGGTTGACAAGGTCATTCAGAAGGCAAGTATATTTATTTATTTATTTATTTATTTATTTATTTTAGCTTAGCTTGGTACTACACAAGGGGTTGTTTTCCTCAAGCTGTGCTTAGTACAGACTTGTGAGACATTCTTCAAATAGGCAAATTATACCATTCAGAGAGTATTTACTTTAAGTTAGTCATGTGAGATGCAGAAATATGTGTTTATTTAAGAAAGACAGTGGACAGAATTTCTCTCTTTCAGTTTAAGCTTGCTCTGTGGAAATTAGTGGAATATGGGTCTTTATCTGCACAAAAATCATGAAGTGACACCTGCTTGACTACCAAATGTCAGATCAGCAAATAGCCTAATACATGGTATGTAAAAAGCAAAATATTGAAAATAGATCAAGAACATAGATCACGATTACAGGGACAAGCCACGCACTGTGGTACTTTTTAACATTGCAACTTCAAGGTTGCTGTACTTCGAGCAACACAGAAAACTTATTTTCTACAACATTTTCTGTGAAAATTGTAGTAATTCCGTACTGAAGTTGAGAGGATACCTCTTTACATGTGTAGAGGAGTTGCATTACTAGAGCAAATCCACTCACCGTGGATGAATTTCATGTAGTTTTTTATGTGTATCTTTGTAGACTGTATTCTGATTTGTTCTATACTCATCTACTTGCTGATTCAACATTGTGTGTCTGTGTAATGGTAATTCAACAATTTGTGCACCAGCAAGGTGTTGTATTCCAATGAATATTACTGTTCACCATGTATTTTGATGAGGGTTCTGCCTTACAGATCATGGTAGTCACTGTTTATGACGTTATTGTTTATTTTGCCCTTGTGTATATTACTGTCAGAGTGAAACTGGGTTGTGTTAGCACACTTACTTGCTGAATCTCTTCTGTGTGCTTAAGATGTTAAAAATGTTTGGCCTGAAGGCTTAGTGTAAGTATAAACCTTGAAAGTCCTAAACGTAAACTTACATTTATCCATTTGGATTTAATTCAAGCTTTGTGTCCTGTTGTAGGCAAACGAAACATTTGCATTTGTTGGCAATGTAACTCACTATGCCCAAGTCTGGCTCAACATGTCTTCTGAACTTCGGACCTTCTTAGAAGAAGACAGAATTCAGAATCGCATTCTTTGGTTACAACAGGTAGATACATAGATTTTGTTTCATCACATGAATTGAAACATCCTTAACTGTTTTGACTTTTAATTTACAGAAACTTGAAGCCACTTACATGCACCTGTTTATTTTTTATTAAATCTGTTTGCAATGTTTGTGTTACAGCAATTTTACTGTCTCTTTCCACTAATATACATCAAGAATTAGGATTGCTAGCCTTGAAAGACTGACTATTTATACATTCAGTACATACAAATAGTCAAAGTTAAACATAATTTAGGTTGGCTCATACAGTGTTAAAACATGGGCTGGGATTTATAGAGAAGCATTGCACACTTGCACTGTGCTAATATTTAGGAGTCCAGTGCAAGGCAAGGCTTACAGTTTAGAAAAAACACAGTTATATAAGTAAATTTACCAGAAGAGTAGATCTTCAAATGTCATTACTGCAGTAGCCTTAGCTGTATGGGTTATATCCTTCATAAGATGTAAAAGCTGGTGAGCTTTTCAAAGCTTCAAAGCACCTTCCACATGCCAAACCGCCAGTCAGCTTGAGCTGAGCTGACTAAAAAGGCAGGTTTGGGTGCCAAGCTCTTCAGAGCTTTCATGCCAACAGAGAGAGGGATGGAAAATGAGCTCTGAAAGGGCAGTGCTAGGAATAAAAAAAAAAGTACACACCCTGGTATAAACAACAGACCAAAGAACAAGGGGGGTGGAGTGAGTGAGTGGCTACTGCAGCAGTGGTCATTCGATCATCTACTGTTATGGTAAGTTTTCTTACACAACTATACAACATTCATCATATTGATCACTGCTGCAGTAGCCTTTATCTAGATGGATAGGTTGCCCTAGCTTACTGCATTTGAGAGGTGAAGGAGAAGGATCCAGATAAAAGTATGTGCAGAGTACAAGGTTGCAGCTTCTAGAATACTTCTAGGCTCCAGCCCTTTCCAAAAACACCATAGATGAAGCCTGCCAGGAATAGTTTTGTTATGGTGAGTATAACAAAAAGTAATAGCCTTAGACAACTATTTGGAAGTAGTCTGTTTTGATACAGGTTGTCCATTCCTCTTGCCTTTAAAAGAAATGAACAATTGATCGAAAGATCTTAAAGATTTAGTTCTGTCAAGATATTACCTTAGTTTTCTTGTCTGTGGAAATCCAAAGTATGGAGTATCCAAGGTATGGAGTATCCTTTCTCCCTCATTTGTAGGTTAGAAAAGAAAATGGAGAGATGGATAATTTGTGTTAAAGTAAACAGGGTCACCACTTTAGGCATAAAAGAAGGATAAAGTCTCAAAGAAACACTGTCTCTATGTAAAATGGGATAGGGTTGACTTACCATAAGAGCTTCAACGTAGATACCCTTCTTGCAGAGGTCAGAGCAATCAGTGAAACTGTTTTCCATGTTGAGCCTCAAGTCAGCTAGGTTAGCTGGTTCAAATGGAACAAGGATTAGCTTCTATAACACAAATTTAAGATCCCAATGAGGGGCAGCCAGTTTTCTTTGAGGCTTCTTATGCAGAAACACTTTCAGAAATATTTTGATGTGAGAATGTTGAAAGAGGCAGACATGTGAAATTGCCAATAAATGAACCTTGTTGGAGGAGTAAGACAGGCCATATGATATTAACTCACACAAATATTATAAAACCAGAAGAGAACTAGCCCTGAATGGGTGATGGTTATGTTGTTGGTACCAACTGGAAAACCTTTTCTATTTACTAATGTATGATTTTTTTAGTAGTAGACTTTCTTGCCTCCATTAACACCTGCTGCAGGTCCTCAGTAAACAGGTGCCTAAAAGGAATTAAGACACTATCATCCAGGCAGTCAAAATTTGATGTGGGATCAGGGTGCATCAAACACCCCTGTTCATGTCTGAGTAGATCTAGTCTGTGAGGAAGCTTGTGGTAATTTTCCCTTACCCTTTTCAAAAGAAGGGAGAGCCATGGTTACCCAGGCCAGAAGGGCGTCACCACAATGATCTTGGTTATTTTTTCTGAATCTTCAGAAGTACCCTGGATAGCAGTGGAAAGGGTGTAAAAGCATACAGGAATATTCCTGTCCAGAGAAAAGAAAAGAAAGTAAAGCATCTGTCTTTCAGGCCTTCTTGCATGGAATCCTGGATCAGAATTTTGCCAGCTTATTGTTCAGAGAGGAGGCAAATAGGTCCATTTGAGGAACTCCCCACAGATGAAACAAGTTTTGGAAGACCATAGGTCTGTTTGAGAAACTCCCCACAGATGAATCAAATCTTGGAAGACTCTGTGAACTAGTTTCTATTTGTAAGGCTCTACCCTTGTCCTGCTCAGCTTGTCTGCCAAAAAGTTTTGCTCTGATGAAATGTAGCATGCCTGTGTAGTGAAGTTGTGTTGTGAAGCTATATCCCAAGCTAACGTGGCTAGTCTGCAAAAGAAGAGCATGACCTGGTCCTCCCTTGCTTGTTGATGTACCGCATGACTGTGATATTGTGTGAAACAACTTGAAGAGGTCCCAGGAACCAAAGATGATTCAAAGATTTGAGTGCCTTGATCAGGGCAAGCATCTCTGTTATATTTATGTGCTTTCATTTGTTCTTGGTGTCCCACATGCCTTGCACTTTTATTCCTCTTGGAACTGTTCTCCAAACAAAGTCCACTATGTCTGTAGTGAATGACTGCTTTGGATCAGGGAGGGAGAAGAGGAGACCCAGATTTAAGTATATCCGCTGTCTTCAACAAATGATTTCTCATCTGACAAATGCCAGCACTGGGATTTTAAAAGACAAAGGATATTGGTGTTGGGTTCAAACAGACTTCAGATACCATTATATCTTTCTCACATGGAGTCTTGCCAGACATATTGAGAATCATAGATGTCATGAGACCCAAAGTCCTGAGGTATTCCTTGTTGTGACTAAAGTCTGAGTGAAAAACGTTAGAAACAGATCTAGACATAGATCCATTTTTCCTTTTGAAGAAAAGCTGTTTGAAATGAGGTGACTAGCTGACACCTCAGGAACACAGTCAGAAAAGACTTTTGAATGTTTTCTTGGAATCCCAGCTTGTACAAGAGCGCTCTCATCCTAGTGAGAGTTTCCAGACACTTTGAAAAATGAGCTCTAACTGGAGGTAGACACTTTGTGAACATTCCTGGTGAAGTGGATAGTCCAAAGTGTAAGGCAGAGAACTGATAATGTGATTCAGACACACAAAACCTTAAAAAAAATCTGAAGTCTGGATAAATAGCAATGTGTTGATAAGCATCTTTTGAAGCTAATGTTACCAGGAAACTTGAATGAAGAAGAAGAAGAGGCAACAGGTTGCAAATGAAATGATGCCGAATTTTTGTCAGTTTCACAAAAAGGTTAAGGAAAGAAAGAAAGATCCAGAACTGGTCTCCAAGCATTTTCTTTGTTTGGCACTAAAAAACATCCTTGAATGAAAATGTTTTCCTATGGAAAGGTGAAGCTGGTTCTATCACACCTTGTGAAAGCATGTGATGAATGACAGCTGGAAATAAGAGCCTGGTCTGGTGGATGAGGGATTACCCCCCTGTTAAGGAGGAATTTTCTCCCACTGCCATTTGTAACCTTGTTGAATGATCTTTTGGTACCAATTTGTCTGAAACTGTCTGTTTCCAAAGAGGAGTGAAGATTCAGACTTTCTGGAAGGGAAATGGGGCTGCCAGGATAGGAGGGGAGACAAGGTCCCTTGAACAGTCATCCTGATTTGTTGGACTGCCCTTGATTTTGGGAGGTTCCAGAATTCTTTTTCGAACCCACTCTCCACTTCTTAAAAGTTATGATTACCACATTATTTTGAGACTGTTTGTTTGTTTATTTATTTATTTGCCTGCTTGCCAAAATTGGATGAGGGTTAGAGAATGCATTACAATAATTTGGAAAAGTAGGGCTGAAAAATCTTGGAGATTTCCTTTATCAACTTACCCCTTTCATCAGACATTTTAATCACCTCTGCAGAAGAGGGTCCAAAACCTAAGTGTTTATTTAAAAGAGAATTTAAAAATCTCATTTTTAACATCGCCTGAGAGGGTCTGAGACTGCAGCCAGGAAAATCTACTCAAAACAGTACCAGCCATAGCCATGAAAGAAGTATCAGCTAAGCCGTGCACAGTCTGTAAACAATGAGTAATGACTTGTAGAAGAGAAGTAACTAAATTATTTAAAGCAGATGTTTCCCCATAAGAAGAAACAGAAGGCAAAACATTCCTCACACTTTCATCATCTGTCAGAAGAAACTTTAGCATATGAGCCTGACAACTCATAATTCTTAAAGTCATAGCGCAGAAGCATGCACTTTTTCCCATACTTATCAATAATCTTCCCATCCTTATGAGAAAGAGTAGGATTGGAAGTAATTAAATTTTTATCAATAGTAAAGCTATAGTTGCTGGGTCAGGTTTGGGAAGAGTGTATAAAAACGTAAAAAATTGAGGAACTTTACACATCCTATCTGCCTTTTTAGGGGCAGCTTTCTATCAGGAAAATTGCAGGTAGTAAAACACACATCCTGCAGAGCTGTCAGAAATGGAGGAATGGGTGAAGGTTATGGAAATTCCTTCTGTAAAAGCTCATAGTATTTTCTAAGGAACTGATAAACCTATATTTATGTGCTTTCATTTGTTCTTGGTGTCCCACATGCCTTGCACTTTTATTCCTCTTGGAACTGTTCAAAAGGCTTTTCCCAGAAGAATCACACTCATATTCTGGAAATAGTCTTAGAGAAAGAGAAAACCCTTTCAGTGAGAATCAGAAATCTGAGGTGAAAACCCTTTATGTGTCCCTTCATCTTCCTGTCCAAATTCAGAATCTTGAATCCCTTCAGGAAAAGAGGTACCAGGAACTACTTTATGTGAAGGATCAATAACCTGAATTAAACCCTGAGCCAGATGCCTTAAACTACTCCTGTCTAAGGGAATTTGAGGAGGAGTAGATGCATGTTTAATTTTCTGTTTCTTTTTGATAGAAGAAAATGGGGTCAACAGTGTTACTAATGGCAGCAGCAGCTTCCCCTAAGGATGAGCACAACATTCTGGCCAAACAGGAATAGGGCCAACAAGATTGTCTATCCCTTGCCCATGGAGGGGGACCCTAAAAGCCACAGAGGATGTGACTAACCTTTGGTCCATAGTGGCTGTAGGTGCTACAGCAGAGTGATCTGGGTAAACAATGTGTAGTCTGAGGTACAATTAATGGCCACAACATAGTCACCAACCTGTGGCAATGGAAAATAGATAGCCTGTTGTGATGGCAAAGACTGTTTGCTTAACTTTTCTTTTTGTGGCTGGAAGAAGGGCCAACAGTGGGACTGACAGTGGGGCCGACAGTTTGTTCAATGGTCCAGCCAAAAATGGCACCCTTTTCCCAGGGGAAATAAACAATAAAAGTCTGTAAAATGTAAAAGTTTTTAAAAGTCAGTTTTTCACATAAAACACAGTAAAAACACTTTAAAACACGTTGGACCAAATTCCAAAAGAGTTGCTCTCAGTGCAAGTCTGCCCCGATTCCAAAATACCTGCTTTCAGAGTGTAAATGACTTACTTCGATGTAAGACCTATTTATAAACAGGCTTACACAGGGGGCCAGATTCCATAACACCTGTTCTCACCCTGCTTACAATGTAAGTGGTTACTTAAACTGAGAGAGAAAGTCTTTACGAATCAGGCTCTTTGCCAGCCCCAAAAAGTAAAATAAACACAATTGCTCCGCAGAACGAAATGGTTTTCAGTTACTTTAAACAACTTGTAAACTGACAAGAAAAAAAGGCAATTTCATTTAAAAGTACAATACTGTCACATGACAGTCCGTTAAAACACAATCTCCTAGCTTTAAAATAAATGGAACTTTTTTCCACAAAGGGAACTTAAGTCTGCCCGGCAGAGGAACAGCACAAGCCAACTTTCAATCCTCTAAAGTCTTGGAGGAGCATACTTTTTGGTGGCAGAAAAGCCGTGAAGGGCTTGTCATGCAAACCTGTCATTTTAGTCAGCTCAGCTTGGGCTGACTGACTTGGAAGGTGCCATGAAGCTTTGGGAGCCAGATGGCTGTCTTATCCTATGCAGGATGTAACTCATATAGCAGTGATCAGTATGATCAACATCATGTATTATACATTGCCTTAGGATCAGACACATCTTGTGTATGTCTTTCACACATATTAATTAGCACTGTTGTGTGTGCCATTTATTTATGAATACCACTCTGAGGCTGCCAGCCCAGCTAGCTGGAATTTTGTAAATAATTCTATGGCATTTGTGAATATTAATATGATTCATATGCTTGTCTTACAAATGTAAGGAAACTATATGTTATGTGGCTATTAAACTACTGGTGCAAAAGTGTGTGTTGAACTGTATGTTATGTACTGAGCTTCAAGAATATAACCACAGTGTACCCTACTGGAAAAGAGCAGAAATATGTGAAAACTATATGCCTGTGCTAATGTGTGTTTTCATAGTAGAATATGGAACATACAGAGTAAACTTGCAAACTCTTGAGAAAATAAGTGGTGTTTTATGATTGTGTTTATCTCAACAAGAAGACAGGATGTCTACATCTAGATGTCTTTCTATTGTATAGAAACAGAAATAATTACAGGTTTCAAATGTAAAAGTGTTTAACTGTTTTACGACTTCCAGTTCTAGGCAAACTTCTGAGAGAGAAGTATTTTTCACAGAGAAATATTAAATTCTGTTGGTATCCGTTAGCCTGGGAACTGAAGGCAAGTGACAAATAGTGATGTCATCTAGATGACCCAGCAGTAATGTGTTATTAATTTAAGAACTCTCTCTCAGAGAAAGTCTGGGCATTTTGTATTTTTCTTTGAATCTGACAACATCCTTTCATCAGCACTTCTGCTTTGCTAATAGTAAGTACTAGATTACAGTAATCTCTCTCTTAGAGATTATTAGGAATACAGTAAGATTAGTTTAGATGTTTTCTGTATTTATGTGAGACTGTCCTGCAATGTTTTAAAATATTTCCTGTGATTCTGAACTCTGTTGTCACTTTGTTGAGTTATTGAGTTTTGTCTTGTGCTTTTATTATTTATTATTAAATATATTTAAATCTTTTAATTGTGGCTGATTTGTTTGGAGATATTTAAGCTGTTAGAGGACTTGCATATCTATTTGGTGACACTGTACAAGCCACTCCTAAATAGCCTTAAAAGTCTTGGTCACACTTACCATTTGGATCATAGCAGCATTACACAGTAGAATTGGTCACCCTTTGTAAGGGCCTTATAGTAGCTGATAAGTAGTGGTTGATGGCAACTGGTACTACCTTATAGTCTGGGCAGAAGGGGGCATAGCTAGTAAATTTGTGCCAGCCTTCCCCAGGAGTGTCTGTGTGTTTGTATATAAATCAAATCTTAAAGTGTGTGTGCGTGTGTTTGTGTTTGTGTTTGTGTGTGTGTGTGTGTGTGTGTGTGTGTGTGTGTGTGTGTGTGTGTGTGTGTGTGTGTGTGTGTTTGTGTCTGTGTGTCAGCTACTTGGGCAGGGACATGAAGCACTGGTTGGACAGAGAGGGTGATGGAGGTTTTGACTTGACCACTCGGCTGAGATCTTAACCCTATAGCTGTGTCAGTGGAGAGTCTTATTGGGGATCTGGAGAAAGAGGAAGAAACCAGCCCCAGACTGACTGTGATTTCTGTGTGCTCTTAAGGGAAATTGTACATTACTATGTGTGTACTTGTCATCCTCCCAATGTGTACATCCCTCACTGATGCTAGTGGTGAGAATTGAGGCGTCTTGATTACTGGGCCAGTGCAGGGGCGACACAACCAGCCATGTTGTTTTTCTCACTGTTAGACGTGTGTAGATAAAAGAACAAATGTAGAAGCTAGCATGGACCCCTTTATATAAAGATATTAATACTGAGATGGGAGAAAACATATCTAGGTAAATCTGACTTTTGCAAATCTAGTTATAGGCGCTTCATAGATGATCTTTTTCAGCTGACAGTTGCTGACTGAATTCCAAGATTATGCACAGAAGTTTGTCATTTCTTGCATTACTATCTCCATATCATTTTTAGATGTGCCTGTATATTGTACTTTAAACAGATGCCAGTGTGCATAGAAAATCTATAAACATAAACTGTTTCACTGTTAATACTTAACATTCTCTGCATGTAAAAGATATCATAATTAAATGTCAGTTTATGTAAGCTGATAGCTACACTGGTAGCCATGAAGAGCACATTTTGAATTTTATCTGCTGATTGCCGGTTTACAAGTTTATTAGTATGAGGTATCATTTAAATGTTATACATAAAGCCTTTGAGCAAGTTGAAAATTAATGCTTTTGTGCAGGTTCTACAGTTAACGTTATAAACAGTAATAAAGATAAAGCCGCAAGTGCAATTATTATAGAATACAGAGATAACTATCTTCCAGTGAAGAACATGTTATTTAAAAACTGGAATATTTTGATTAGTGGCCATATGATTAGTCCTGGTTGGTGTTCTAACATTTATAGGCAGAATAAAATGACTGGAACTATCAAGTGCAGTAATAAATGTAGCACTTAACTTTTATGGTACCTAAACATGTTGCTGATGTAATCTATGTTGCTATGCTAAGTATGTTAATGATTTTAGACTTCCTATTAGAAGCATATATATTATGAATTCAAATATTGTTTTACTTGTAAAATAAGTTTTATGGTTTATTTACATCCTGTTACAGAGGGATATGGATTTGAATATAATTTTATTTGTAACCGTGTCTTTATGGTTTATTTGGCCACCTGCTCATTGGAACATTTTACTTTGGGCATTCAACAATTTGAAAAATGAAGTGGTATTGTGTTTTGTTTTTTCTCTTCCAATAGACATATTTGCTGTGGACAAGACTCAAAATAATTTGTGTAACTCCCTGAATATACTTAATTTTACCAGATATTTAGATATATTTCTTCCTACATGATTGCCTCTTTGAGAACTCTGGGTTCATCTGCACTATAAGCCCATACTGTATTCTGCAACTGAGACAATGGCAGCCTGTGAACCTTTGTCAGTTCTGCTGGTGAGCATTGTAATCAGAACTGTGGAAAAACTGAATATTGAGGTACACTATTAGGCATACATATTTTGGCTTCACCAAATTAAACACCATTCTGACCATTTACCTCTGCATTTTAAAATTATTTGCTGTTTCTGCTTTTAAATAGATGACAGTGTGTATCAGGGCTTAGACCTTGCTCTGTGTCACATGACTGTGACATACGGGGAAATACACTGGCTGTCCTTCACTTACACAAATTACTTCACCAGCCACATTGCTGTCTCCTTACACAAATTACTTCACCAGCCACATTGCTGTCTGTATCCGAGCAAGGCCAACTCCACTCTTCCCTGTTTTTTTATTTTACTTCCTGGCAACACATTTTCATTTCTCAGGTGCACAGCTCATAAAACAAGGTAATAGCCAGTATGGAGATGATGCATTCTCCAACTTCATTGGTAGCATGTGGAACGAACTAATGGATGAAGTAAGAATCAGTATTCACATGACAGAATTCAACAAGCAGTTGGTGCCATGTGAGGATTACTCTGAGCACCTCTGCCATAAAGAGAGCTGTTAACTGTTCAAATTTGTCATCTACAAACCAAATTTTCCTACACCAATGTGAACTGAAGATGAAACTAATATGGCATAGTGTGTTATTTCATATTGCCATCAGCTAGCGGTGGCACATTTTGCATTAGTTTAGGAGTTCAAATTTGTAGTATACCACCCCTCTCAACATAAAGCTTCCCCTCAAATAATGCACTATATATTTGTATCTGCAACAGTCTTTTGAGAGAAGAAAGGAGCCACTTTTGAGATTTTAAGTATTTTTCCTCTGCTTATTTGCCAAGTTTTTCTGCATAGCCGCCTATTTAGAGCATTTTCTGGCTTGTTAAACTTGATTTCTGCATTAGTAACTGTATTTAGAGCACAACCTAGAGCTGTTTACTGAATTTCCTGTTTGCACTTATTTTTAAAATCGTTTTTTTCTCAAAACTTGCATTTTATCTGTCTTTGGCCTAGCACTCTTGTGTGGGGTCATTTACTGCACTGTTATAACTTGTTGATACTTGTGAACCTCTGCTATCTCTGAAAAAACAAAAAAAACAAAAAAAAATCTTGCTTTTTTCCCACTTTTCTGAGATTTAAAAAAGTTCAGTTACAGGCTTGCTGTTCTTGAACTGTTTTTAAGTTTCTGTGAGGCCATTTTTTGCTTGGGCTAAAGGGAAGTCTCTCTGTTGATCAGTGGCAGTGAAAAACATTGAGCAGCCTGCCTGCCCCTGTGGGAGTGGTTACTGACTTGAAACTGTAGTTTTATTGGCCATTTTGGGTCAATTCCAAAACTCCTTCATCTTCCTCTCTTAAAACCCTCTTTTGCACGGTTTTGCACTTTTTTGAGCAATGCCGCCTAATTGGGCAGCGCCGCCTAATTGGGTTTAAACTATTCCTAGCTCCACAAAGTCTGCTCTTTACTTTTTCCCTTAGAACTGCTCTATCTCTCAATTTAAACACCATATTCTCATTCTAAGGCCCTTCACTGGTCCAATTAAGTAATCCTACAAGTTAGCACTATTAAACCATGAGCACTACTTACTCTTATACTCTCTACGATTACCCTGTCCTCTATTGGTCCATCTTAAATTCAGTTTCCCTATATTACTCTAGCATGTCCAAATGTCAGTCAATGGTTTCCTCTCCAGTCCAGCTGGTGAATCTGGGAATTTTGAGGCAATGTTACAAGTGTCTCATGTACACGGACAACCCTCTCCTCCTCCAAACAGGTTCAAATATATGTGAGAGATGCAACTATTTAGCCAAACTGGAGGCTGAGCTCTCTCATCTCAAAACTGGTGTAACCAGTCAGGAGGAGAAGGTAACCTCACACAACACAATTCCAGTATCACATAGTCCCACCACATCAGCGAACCAAATACATCAATACACAAAAACATACTCGGAGGCTCTAAATAAAAATCTACCTAAGCAACAGAGACCTCCAAAGCAGACATCCAAGCAAACACTACCTCAAAACAAAACACACACAACACATAACCCACAAAGTCAGTGTGCCAAGCAGCCAAAGCCCTTAAGGCTGAATAACACACCTGATACTCTTGTAGTAGGTGACTCTATTGTCAGACACACTGATGTCCCGCTCACCAGGCTGAATAAAGAGAAGGTCACGGTGAGCTGCCTGTCGGGTGCTAGAATCCGCCGCATAACGCAAGCACTCAGGTCACTCCAAAGCAAATACAAATATGACTCAGTCATTGTACATGCTGGTGTGAATGACCTGAGACATACCTCCCTGGACTACATGAAAAGAGACATAGAGGAGCTCTCTGATCATGTAGCCCAGGCTGGTATGACCCTGACCTTGAGCAGCATCTTGCCCTCACCTAGAATGATGCCACAGTACAAAGACAAAATGATCGATTTTAACAATTGGCAAAAATTTTGGTGTCATTCAAAGGGGATCCAGTGTCTATCAGCCTGGGATGACATGCTCGACAAGCCACGTTGCTTCGCTAGGGATGGCTTGCACCTGTCACCACTGAGCTTTCGGATATTGGCAAAGGCTCTTGCCACCCCCATAGTGCCTTTTTTAGGCAAGGCTCAAAAGTCAAACCCACCCCCATAGACAGCACAAGGAACAAGAAACTAAGGGTAATGCTGCTAAATGCCAGAAGTCTTAACCTCAAGATGCACGCACTCAAAGCTCTCCTCAGTATGGAGAACATCGATATCTGTGCAGTGACAGAAACCTGGTTCAAGGCTCCAGAGAGCACCCCAGCACTACCAGGCTATACCTCGTATCATGCTTTTTGGCCCCAAAACCCAGACCGAACCACAAAAGGAGGGGGAGTTTCCATATTTATCAAGGATATCCACACCTCCAGGTTAGTGGCATTGCACGTATCGGAGACCATCCATGTGCAACTAACAGTGGGCAAGACTGCTTTTCAGTTTATAGCATCCTACAGACCACCCTCTCAAAGTCAGGAATCCCACTCGGCTTTCCTGAAAACATTGGAGAACATGAAGATCTCTCCAAACACCATTATATTGGGCGACTTCAACTACCCAAACATTGACTGGGAGCACTACTCAAGCCCCAGCACCTTAGCCCAAAGGTTCCTGGAAATTATAAACTCAGATGCTATGGAACAACTAGTCACCACTCCCACAAGCGGGGACAACATACTAGACCTGATCATTACCAACATGGGGACTCTATGCTCCACACCAGAAGTATATCCCTCATTGGTAAGATCAGACCATAAACTAATTTCACTGGATGTCCACATCCCGACCCCACCCCCAGCCCAGAAAACCACAGTGAAAAACTTCTCAAAAGTGAACTTCTCACTTCTCAAAACCAGTGGAATCCTTCAAGGCCCCAGGGCCAGTGGAAACTACGGCCCAAACTGCAGAATCCTATATAAACGCATTCTACGGACATCTGCAGGAATGCATGGATCATGCTATCCCAAACAAAACCAAGACCCAATCATCCAAAGGCAGGCGTCCAGTCTGGTGGACCCCTGCCATAAATAAACTGTACAACAGAAGGAGGAAGCTACTACATGATAAAGCAAAATCCCTAATAGGGAAGGCATCTCTGATCAGTACTAACAAAAAATTACGATCCCTCATAAAATCCTCCAAGGTCAGCTTTGAGAGAAAAATTGCACAGGACACCAAAGACCATCATAAGGCTTTTTTCAGTTATGTTAGAAACCTGGGATGCAACTCCCAGACTTATTCTGAGTTGATTCTAAATGACAAAAAATACACTGAACCCACAGACATCGCCAATATCCTGGCAGACAGGTTCAGTGCAAACTTCTCTCCCCCTCCCCCCCAAAAGAGCAAGTATCTATCCCGGCAGAGGGCTGCCTCCCAAACATCTCTGATGCTCAGGTGAAGGCTGCCCTCTCCAAAGCAAAAACAACTGCTTCCATGGGACCAGATGGCGTCCCAGGTTGCGTCCTACATGAACTCCAAGAGGAACTAATCCCTCAAATAAAACAGCTATACAATCTCAGCCTCACTACAGGATATGTGCCCACAGAATGGCGTACAGCAACAGTGGTCCCACTCCACAAAGGTGGAGCCTCTACGGACCCTGGAAGCTATCGCCCCATAAGCCTGACTAGCTTAGTCTGCAAGGCTATGGAGAGGATCATCATGGAGCTCATAAACAAAGACATTGGGGACCTACAGACACTAGATCCTACCCAGTCCGGCTTTGTCAAGGGCAGATCCTGCCTTTTGAACCTGGTTGACTTCTTCAAAACAGTCACCAAAGCCATAGATGAAGGGAAGGTAGTCCACACAGCCTATCTGGACCTTGCAAAGGCATTTGACACAATACCCCACTCAGACATCATAGATAAGCTATCCATCTTAAATATAAACCCCTATGTCACAAGATGGGTTGCAAACTGGCTCAAAGACAGAACCCACAGAGTGAGAGTTGCTGGAGCCATGTCAGACTCGAAACCGGTCACAAGTGGTGTCCCACAGGGTTCTGTCCTGGGACCACTCTTGTTCGGTATATACTTTTCCGTGGTACAGGCAAATGTGGGAGGACTATGGCTCACCAAGTTCGCAGACGACTGCAAACTGGGTGCCATAATCAACTCTCCAGCTGACACAAACATCCTTCAAAAAGGTCTCACAGAGACAGATAACTGGTGCCAGCACCATGGTTTAAAGCTAAATGCCAAAAAATGCATAGTCATACCCTTTGGCAAAAACAGTGTGCCCACAAATTACCACATAGGCGGAAACCCATTAAGTTCAGAGAAAGTTATTAGGGACCTGGGGACCCAAGTTGATAGCAATCTCTCCTTTGAAAACCACATTGCCAAAGTGCTTAGAAAGACCTTCTACATAGCCCACCTCATCACGAAGGGTTTCACATCTAGATCAAGAGAGGTAATCATGCCCCTTTATTCATCCCTCATCAGGCCCATCATAGAATACAATGCCTCTTTTGGGATGTACCTTACCCGACACCTGCAGCAATTAGAAAGACCCCAAAAGTATCTCACCAAGAGGATCAAGGGTCTCAAACAGATGCCATATGCTGCTCGGTTAAAAAAACTCCAGCTCTACTCAGTTGCATACCGCCTACTGAGGCGATCTATGCCTGACATACAAAGCTATGTCAAATCCAGAATTAATGGACATGCTCCACCTCAGTAAATCTAAATCCCTTAGAGCCACACACTCGAGGGACTTGAACCTCAGCACAGAAATAAATAGAACTTGCTGGAGGGACAGGTTCATAACCCAGAGACTCCCTTCGCTCTGGAATAGAATTCCAGTTCATGTGAGGCAGAGCACCTCACTGAATCTCTTCAAGAAGAATCTCGATAGGTGGATGGGGGATCATAGGTTTGTCCCAGGGATTACTCCCGTGTCACTATTAGACAGAGGCACAGTAAACTAAACCTTAAAAAGGGCACAGTATACTCAAATCAAGGGGTGGCGTAAGCCATATAGAATCGGGCTAGGCTTATAATTGCCCCAGGGCAGATAGCCTAGTATGAACCTATGAACCTATAAAGGTTGTCTTACAGGTCTGTATAATTTGTTTGTACTTGTACTGTGGTATTTATCAAGATCTGCAAGTTGTATTGTAACTATTTTTATGATAATGTTGTCTCTACTTATATAGGTTCATAGATTACTAGGATAACGGCAAATGAGCCCTTACAAGCCTAGTCAGTTTTACCCAGATTTTACACAAATTTTTATCCCTAGAAGAAAGATAACAAGGGTCAGCAAGTGGGGTTTTGACAATTTTTTACAGATTGCCTCTGTCCATAAGTGACATGGGCACAACTCCAGGAGTGAATTTGTGATTTCCCATCCATTGATCCAGATTGTGCTTGAAGACGGTCAGAGAAGGGCTCTGCTTCCTGTGAATAGGAAGTCTGTTCCAGAGGAAGAGCAATCTCTGGGACACACATCAGTCTCTCCGGCATGATCCATTCTTGCCAGAGTTCAGGATTAAATCCTAGGAGTGGGTAACCCTTATGCATTTAGCTTTGCAAATATGCAACATTTTCATCAGGGCTGGGAAAGAGACTGCCTTGAAGGTCAGGCATCGATCATCCCTCAGTGTTTGGTAGGAAATTGAGTACAGTGATAGGACTTTTAATTGGTCTGCATATGACATGTTGGTCATACCCTGTAGTTTTTTGGTGAGAAACCACTGAGGATGCTCCAACAGCTGCAGGTGCCTGGTGAGGTACATGTCAAAGGGTGCATTGTACTTGATTACTGGTCTTATGAGGGCTTAGTACAAGTGGTACTATGACATCCTTAGGTCTGGATGCCATTCCTGTACTCATAAGCTGAGTCACATAGAAGGATTCCCTCACCACTGTGGAAGCAAGATGGTCAATGCTCAGATTACTCTCTGTTTGAGTACCCATATCTCTTGCCACGGGGTCCACTGTTAGTGGGGTGCTGTCAGTGTTGGATTTTTCAGGGGTATTTGATTTACTAAAGGATATTAATATGTACTTCTTTGCATTTAGTTTGAGGTCTTGGTTGCGACATCAATCATTAGTCTGCATCAGTCCTTTTTGTAGGATATCAAGATTGTTTGGGGAGACAGTGATTGTCCCCATCTTGCAGTAATCAACAAACTTGGTCAGCCAAAGACAAACTACATTTGCCTTGACATCTGAGAAGTATATCCCAAACAGGAGGGGGCCCAGCACTGAGTCCTGTGGTACTCTACTGGTGACTGGCGTATTTCTAGATGTGGATTCCCCCACGCTAATAACGTGTCCTATCCGTGAGCCCTTTGACTATCTGTCTGGTGCCGTAGAGGTTTTTGCCCAATTTTGTGAGTTTATCTATAATACCCATGTGGGGTATTGTGTCACATGCCTTAGCCAGGTCAAAGTAGGCAGTACACACTGACTTACCCTCATCCATGGCCTTGGCGATCTTCTCAAAGAAGTCCAGCAGATTGAGCAAGCAAGACTTGCCCTTAATGAAGCTGAACTGCCTGACCTTCAAGGCAGTCTCTTTCCCAGCCCTGATGAAAATGTTGCATATTTGCAAAGCTAAATGCATAAGGGTTACCTTGGGTCTAGAGTCTGTAGATTTCCCATATCATTGTTAATCAAGTTCATGATTTCCTTTTCATAGCCATACCTATGAGGCTAGTTAGACTTATGGATTGGTAGTTTCCAATGTCCATTGATGGTCCCCCTTGTGCAGAAAGATGACTGTTGCTGTCCTCCACTCTACTGGGATAAAGCCTGTCTGGATACTGTGGTTAAATAGAGATCTTTGTAGATGTCCATGTTTCACTGTTGCAGTCATCATCTGTGGGTTATCCCTGCTGTGGTAGCCCTTGGCCGGCCTGAATACCAGAGTCAATGTTTTTCTGCGTCGGCTGCTGTCGCTTGCTATCTGACATCAGGTTGTCATAAAGGAAGGTAGTTGATGCCATTACATCAGTTTTTCTTGCCCTAACCAGTCTTTCTTTCCATGGAGCCCATAGCAGAAGCAGTTCACAAGTGTGCCGGTCATTTGCTAGCACAGTTTGAATTACAGCTGAAAACATCTAAAGCTAAGTACCCCATTGGGGATCCTTTTTTCTTGAACTAACCGATGTCTGAAAACGTTAACAGTTGTCTTGCCCATGGAATGCAAATACCACACCGAGGCTTCCATTCATACTGCGTCACTTGTTTATGCCCAGACCATGACATCCCCAATTGCCGGTTCTGTGCCCTCTTTAATGCGAGAACCATTCATCGTAGAGCTCTTATTGTAGCCGAAATGGTGTCCATCAGCCAACAATCTGTAGACATTCTGAAAAAATGTAAGGCTAAAGGTAGAGACAGACCACACAAGGCTAAACGTTCCGACGACGCTACCACTAAGCAGGTCATCAGTAGATGCCCGATTTGATACCTTTGCAGGTCTCTACTGAGACCCTTTCAGAGTCCAATATGCAGCAGAAATCTTCTTCATCTTCCGAGCCTTAAGTTGTCTCTGCCTTGGTTGGGTCCAGAGCCGCAACTCAGGCACCGACTTCCAAGGAGGACTTTAGCACTACCGAATCTAGACAAAAAAACTATATTTTCTCCTCCAACTACTATTTCTCTCAGACCAATGGATACTGTTAGGCCTAGAGGCAAGGCCACTTCTAGGAAAACTACCCCTAGCCACCGTTTTACCCCTGCTCCACCACCCCAAGCTCAAATGCTTTAAATGGCGGTGGATCTTATCACTCTTATCAGGGGTAGTCAAGCCACAACTTCTAAAAAGAAAAGAGACCTTTCTCCTGAAATACTGACAGATTAGGATTCTGTAGAGTCTGATTATTCAGATTTTGAAAAGGAACAACTACGTCTGACTGCTTATGAGGATTCAGATGCAGAGGAATCCATTCATTCTGCCTTCCCACCAGAAGATCCTTCCTTTGGGGAAACCGTTCACACCCTTAGGAAACATTTGCACTGGGAATCCCAGGACTTCCTCAGTCTAAGAAAAGACTAAGAGAGTTTCTAGAGCTGCCCCAGCACAGACCCTTGGCCATTCCTGCAGTCTTAGAGGTGGTTGATGATGTTTTCCATGAATCCAGCTTAGCTCCTTATGCCCTCCCACCTGCTCCCAGAAAACCTGACAGGTCTTGCATAGTATGGGATTCTCACAAATAGCTGTACAGAAATCCTACTGCAGACCTGGAAGTTATTACACAGGGACCTAAAGGAGCTATGACTAGTTCTGCAAAGAATCCTCTTCCTTCTGACAAGGACTCCAGAGCTCTGGACAGATGGGGTAAAAAAGTATACACCTCTGCAACCTTAGCTATCAGAGCACTCAACTGTCTGTTCCACATGTTAAAATATCAACAACACACTTTGGAACCATTAAAACAAAATATTTCAACCTTTGCTGACTGTGCCAGTTTGAAAGAGTTAGCAGATTTACTGCACTCTACTTGTCAAGTGGCTAAGCACTCTTTACACTATGGATATGACACCCTAGAAGCCACAAGCAGGGCAGCAGTGTCAGAATCTGTCATTACGAGACATGCATGGTTGAAGGAACAACCTCTCCCTGATCATGTCAAATCTAAATTACTTGATGCACCCTTGGATAAGGATCGCTTGTTTGGAGTAAAAGCAGAATAGGTGTTTAAAAAGATGGAAGACAAAGCAAAATCTATGCACACAGTAAAACATATCCTTCAGGTACAACCTCTTAGGTTCAGCAGGAATTTTCCCTCAAAACACTGGTCCTTTCCTGGACCTAGCAGACAGGGCAAGGTAAGCCCCACAGGGATAGACCACCCAGACTCCTATCCCAGGGACAGCAGAGAGCCAAACAGTGGACGACTCCCATTCCAAAGGCAGGGAGTTCTAAGCCATCCCTCTAGGGCAAAAACTCTCAATGACTCCCTCTCCCCCCTCTGCCCTTTTTCACTCACCAAATACTAGGAGGAAGTCTCTGCCTCTGCTTAGAAAATTGGCTTTCTGCAACAAAGGGCCACTGAGTCGTAAAGATAATTTTTCAGGGATAGTAATTCTTCTTCTACTAACTTCCAATTCCAAGAGGATACCCTTACCTCAAAATCAGTGGACAGAGGCATTGAAACAAGTCTAAGCTTTCTTATCCCAAAGGGCAGCAAAACCTGCCCCCTCAGATCAAACAGGCAGAGGCTTTTATTCCAGACTATTCCTTGTTACCAGGATGGAGGACACTTGGCACCCCACCCTGGATCTCTCCATTCTGAACACCTTCCTGGTGGCCCCCAAATTCAAAATGCTGACAAAAAATGCCTGGTTGGTTACCCTACATCTAAAAGGTGCCTACCTCCACAGACCCATAAGGGAATCCTGCAGGATATTCCTTCGCTTCAGAGCAGGCTCACAAGTCACAACACTTTCAGTTCTCTGCGCTACCCTTTGCCTTATCTACTGCTCCCAGGGTATTCACCAAATGCTTAGCCCTGGCCATAGCCTTTTGCAGACAGAAAAATATACAAATTTACCCTTATCTGGACAACTGCCTCATTCAGGCAGATGGCAAAGAAAAGCTCCTCAAGAACTTCCTCTTTGTCAAAACCCTCATAACCTCCTTATCGTACACCATCAACTAGAAGAAATCAAGACAAACACCCTCCAGGAAGATAATTTTCTTGGGAGCACTGCTGGACACAGCATCCCAAATGGCCTTCCTATCCCCAGAAAAGCAGAGCTTCCTGCATCTCTATTTTACCTAGCTGGCTCCCAGAAGTCACATCACTGTGAGGAAGTTCCTGCAAGCCTTGGGGTACATGGCATCTTGCATCCTTCTAATTCCTCTGGCCAGGCTTCACATGAGAAAACTTCAGTGGTATCTAAAGAACCTTTGGTGTCAGCACTCTCAACCTCTAGAGACCTCTCTACCTCTGATCCCTTGTATTAGGGCTGAGTTTCTCTGGTGAGCAGGGGCCCATGCCCAGAACAAGGGTCTTTCCTTCAACCTCCGCCTAACTGAGCAGACCAATACCATCGACACCTCAGACATACCTTGGGGCACTCACCTAGAAGGCAGGTGCATCCAAGTTCACAAAGAAAAAATAAATCAACAACTGATAAAAACCAAAATTGAAGACAAACCACACTGGCAACTGTTCAAGTTGATTAGCACTTTCGTTTACTGGCAAATTGTAAACTTCTTCAGATAAAACAGCCAACATATTACATTCTTTAAATAGTGTAGTACAATATGATGTCATAATTGTATAATTCAATTATTCAATAAAACACTTAACTTTTAAAGAAAAAAATACACATATAGAACCAAATAACTAAATGCTAACTACATGACTATTAAAAATTTATACCCATTATAAAATATAATACATGTATATGCATAAATACATATACATAATACTACCAACTACCTGCAAAGTGCTTTTAATTTCAACAAACTTTTAATTGAAATCATTTCATTCAGCCCTGGTGGTGTGTTTGCATCAAGCTTAAGCTGCCACAAGATTTCTTTCTCTTCCAGTTATAGGCTAGATGGACCTCCCCTCTCAGTATTATAAACACAATCAATAATCACAAACTGAAAGTTGTGACCAGGGTTATGTATAACATGTCTAGCCAAAACATTAAGGGGATTCTGTTTATTAATAGCATAAATATGTTCACGAACACGATTCTTGAAGCTTCTATCTGTTTTGCCCACATAAAATGATGTGCAAAGGGCACAGATTCCCAAATAAATCACTCCTTTAGAGTTGCAATTGAATTTATTATTAATATAAATCCTATGTTTCCTTATTTGGATGGAACCAGCAGTTTTAATATATTTACACCAAGAACAAGATTCACATTTGTACATGCCACAATGGGGTTTATAAATGGAATTACCCCCTTGTTCCAAAATCTCCTTCAGGTTCAAACCCCGTCTATAAGTAAATCTAGGTTCTGGTGCAACAATTTTGTTAATTTCCACATCATTAAGTAAGAAACATCAATTTTTCTCAAAAATGTGTTTCAGACTTCCTACCCCTTGAAAGAAAGTAGTAATGAAATTAGAAAGTGAACATTCGGACCTTTTCTCCTGATTATATACTAGACCTGAATTATTTACTTCCAACCCTAAGTGTTCATTTGTACCTAATTCAACACTAGGGTTAGGTTTATTGGCCAATAAAAGGGGGAAAAAATCACCATTAAATCTTTTCCTAGTGACTTCATCTATCAAACCATTCAATCATTTCTCCGGGTATTCTCTTTTCCTAAACATCCCCTTCAAAATTTCACATTCTTCATGGAACTCAGAATCCAAACTAGTCATCCTGGATGCCCTTACAAGTTGCCCCTTCACTATGCCCCTCTTTTGATGATAGGGGTGACAACTTGAAAAATGAAGGAAAGAATTAGAATATGTTGATTTTCTAAATATTCTAGAATTAATATATTTAGAAGTCAAGTCTTTCCTTAAAGAAACATCCAGGAATGAAATGTTATCACAACTAAACTCCCGGGTAAATTTTAAAAAATCGGTCTTACTCACTACAGATTCAATCAGAGATTCCACTGAAGTCCTATCACCTCTCCATAAGATAAAAATGTCATCCAGGTATCTGGTATACCAGATAGCATTTTTATCTGAAGTTTACAATTTGCCTTTAAACGAAAGCGCTAATCAACTTGAACAGTTGCCAGTGTGGTTTGTCTTCAATTTTGGTTTTTATCAGGTGCATCCAAGTTCTTTGGGATGCCCAGTACCTTTCCTTACACATCAGCCAGAAGAAATTATACAAAAGGCTGTGACATCATTCAAACCCCATCTCACGCCAGGGGTTCTTCTTATCAAAACAGACAACACCACAGTAATGTGGTACATCAACAGACAGGGAGACGCCCAATCTTGCCCTCTGTGCAGGCTAGCCATGAACCTCTGGCTGACAGCCTCTAACATGGAACTACACCTGATAGCCTAACACCTACCAGGGATCAACAACACCCTAGCAGACCACTTAAGCAGAAACTTACTGGACCCCCCACGAATGGCAGCTCCACAGAAAAATGTTTTTACAAATCACTCAGATATGGGGGATCTCTTTGCTTCGCATCTCAACCATCAGCTGAAAAAAAATCTGTACCAGGGAGTATCACCTCCTAGCATGGAATGTGGATGCCTTGACCTTCCCCTGGAAGATCCTCTTTGTGTATGCTTTCCCTCCTCTGCCTCTTATTTCCAAGGTACTGATCAAATAAGGGAGGAGAGACCAAAGGCCTTTCTCATTGCTCCAGATTGGCCCAGACAACATTGGTACCCCTTACTGCGCAGCTTGACCTTACAGCCTCCCAGGCAGCTTCCCCTGATCTCAGACCTCTTAACTCAGGTGGGGGGGGGGGTGCTGCACTTAGACTTGCAGACTGTCAGACTATCAGCATGGCTAATATTCTAAAGGCAAACAAGGGGCCCCTGTTAAGCAAATAGGTCCTAGACATTATCAGAGAGGCCAGAAGGCCCAGCACCAGAAAATCTTTTGCAGGAAAATGGAAAAGATTCTGCTGCTTTATGCAGTCCAGAGGGGGCAATACCTCACAACCTTCCATCCCTCTTATCCAGGACTACCTAGCGGAGCTACTTAATAGTGGCCTCTCCTCCTCCTCTATTAAAATCCACGCCTCAGCCATTCCAGCTCATTTTTGATATAGAACAGTGCCTGTTCTCCAATCCTTTGATTAAACAATTCCTCAGAGAGACTTATTATATCAGATCTACCAGAAGGCCACCCACTCCAGCCTGGGACCTGAATTATATTTTGGAAGAACTACCTTTACCACCCTTTGAACCTGCTGCTTCAGCAGAACTAAGATTCCTGTCCTGGAAGACTGCTTTTCTACTAGCTGTCACCTCAGCCAGAAGGGTTTCAGAACTTCAGGCACTGAGGGCCATTGAGCCCTTCATCATCTTCCATGAAAACAGGGTCTCCCTGAGGACTATTCCCTCCTTTATGATCGAGGTGGTATCTAGTGTAACTCTCAACCAGGCCATACATCTACCCACTTTCTTTCCTAAACCTCAAAACATGGGGGAAAGAATTCTGCACTCACTAGATGTACACAGACAGCTCAGATACTATCTGGACCGTAGTAAACCCTTCAGGAAAACAGACCAACTATTTGTCAGATTTGCCCCAGGGGCAGAGGGGAAGTCCTTTTTCAGGCAGATGGGTATCACACTGTGTCCATTTCTGCTACAGATTTAATGGGAGCCCTGCCAATTCTATTAGAATCCATTCGACTATGGCAGCCTCTCTTTCCACAGCATTCCTCGGAGGAGTTCCCATCAGGGACATCCTGGAAGCTGCCACCTGGACTTCTGTTCATACCTTTACCAAGCATTACCCTTTACCTCTATTTTCTAAGGCTAGGGCAGGGTTGCCTCTGCAGTTCTGCAGGGCATGCTGACCCTTTCCTAGGTCTCTTACTAAATCCTACCACCCCTGTCTTCAGCTTTGGGAATCCTCCCACAGGTGATGACTGCAATAGTGAAAGATGAAGAACATAGTACACTTGTGTACACTTACCTTAAATGTAGATGTTAGAGTGTATTCACTGCTGCACTCTTGGTTTTCCATCCTCCTTCCCCCTTATATCTTCATTCTTTAGGAAGACATAAGTTTCTAAGTGTGGCTTTTAGCCACCAGGGCCACCTTTACCATATTTACTTGGGCCTTTGAATGGTTAGGGCAAGAAAAACTGATGTAATGGCATCAGCTGCCTTCCTTTATAGCACCAACGACTTGACGTCAGACTGCAAGCAACAGTAGCCAATGCAGAAAAACATTGATTCTGGTATTCGGGCTGGCCGGGGGCTACCACAGCAGGGATAACCCACAGGTGATGACTGCAACAGTCAATACACTTGAACATCTACATTTTTGGTAACTGTACTGTCTGCTAACTCACGTTTCAAGCTATTTAATAGGCACCCTGGGATTCCATCAGGGCCCATTGATGCAGTGTTTCTAGTTTTAAACAGTGCAGTAATGACTTGTTCTTTTGTGATAACAGGCTAAGGAATGGTAGGGGGGTATTTCATGGGGAGTGACTGGAGGTGATGAGAGGGTAAAAATTTGAGCTGAATGTATCAGCCAGCAGGTTTGCTGTTTCTTCTAGCTGAGTATAGGTAGTGCCATCTACAGCCAACTCAGCACATTGTTGAATGTTTCCGTTAAGATTTTGGACATAACTGAGAAATGCTTTATGGATATCCTGTCATTGAGAGGCTAGTTTTAATCTCATATTTAGCTTTTGAAGACTCAAATAGTTCCCTTGATTTACCTGTTCTGACTAATGAGGATTTTTTTCTCTGTCATGCACCCTTCCTCTTACTTCTAAACAGGAATTTCTTCCTTCTGTTGTATAGTCTGTTTATGCCAGGGGTCCTCCAAGGTGACTTGTTTTTCCGACTAGACCTGGGTTTAGTTCATTCAGGTGCTGCCGTTTCTTTGCAGTTGTTTAAGTGGTTGTACAGGACATTTGTGTATACTTCTGCATAAGCCTGCATGTCTTGGGGGTTGGGGGGAGCTTTAAAATTACATATGCTATAACTCGAAAAGGTAATTTGCCTTGGCAAAATTCTTTAGGATTTTAGGATTTGACGGTGGTTCTTCCATTGCATTTATTTCAAAGGAGAGCAATTTACGATCTGATCTTACCAATGAGTACATTATGCTGGGGGGTGGGGTGCAATACTCCCCCATATGTTTGAGTATTATGTCAAGGATATTTGAGCCCCTAGTGGGAGTGCAGACCAGCTGTTTCAGAGAATTTGCATTGACAAATCCAGGAATCTCTGAGCCGTCATATTAGTGGTCATTTATGTTTCCCAGTTTTTGGAGATGCATTTAAAATCACTCATGAGTAGTGTGCTGAATAGTAAGTGATTCCAGTAACTTCAGGCATGTGGAGTTGTTTTCATGATTCATGGTCAGGGATCTGTAACTAGCAATGATATGGAGGGAGATTTTGTCTGTGGTCAGTTGGACATGGAGTAGCTCAAGCAAGTCATCCTGCTTGACCAGTCTTGGTGTATGATTGTTTTGTATGTAAATGAAAACACCTCCATTTTCAATTTTTGCTTTTTCAGATGGTGGTGTGACTGTGTGTTAGATACGTTAGCCTTGCACTTCTGGGGGGTGTTTTCTCTAGCCTTGAACCATGTCTGTGAAACTGCACAGACGTCAGCATTCTCCAGGGTGAGTACTGTTCCAGGGAATGCAGTTTCTTGTTAAGACTCCTAGCATTGAGCAGTAGTACTTTCAGCTTGGCATTAGAAGAATTTGTTGCATTGGTAGGTCTGTTGGTTTAGCACTGACTAAAAAAGGCACTATGGAGTGGCTATTGCCTTGGCCAGTATTCAAAAGCCTAGTAGCGACAGATGCAGACTATCTCTAGCAAAGCAGTATGGTTTGTCGTTCATGTTGTCCCAGGCAGACAAATACTTGATCTCATTGAGTGACACCAGTAGCTACGCCAATTCTTGAAGCCAATCATTTTCTGTTTGTATTGTGGTATAATTTTTGGTGAGGGTAGAATGGTGCTGTATGCAAGGCTCATACCTGCCTGCAACACATATTCAGAGGTCCATCATGTCTGTCTTCATGTAGTCCAGGGAGGTACATCTCAGGTCATTCGCTCCCACATGGACTATAACTGAATCATACTGGTACTTTTGGTTGAGTGACCTAAGTGCCTGCATGAACTCGGGAATCCTGGCCCCTGGCAGGCAACTGACGGTAACCCTCTGTTTGTCCAACCTGGTGAAGGGGGTGTCCATGTGTCTCACAGTGGAGAGTGTCCTATGACCAAGATGTTTGAATGCTTGGTGTTTCACCTTAGGGCTTGCTTGTTGGAGACATTGTGATGTGTATTTGTATGTGTAGTGGTTGTTGATGACTTAGTTTTGTTTGCATGTGGTTTCTGATGGCAGTAGCATACAGGACTCTTCTGAGATTTTGGTAAGTTACTTTTGAGTACCACTGCATATGTGGGTTTGTGTTGAGACCTTATTTAGTGAAGGAAATTATGTGTGTGCTGACAACCTGTCATTTGGTTTGTCAGTATGTGAGAGCCATGTCTCAATTTTCATAATGTAACGACATTTCTCACATACTGTGTTTGTTTCAGGATTACGTGGTTGTCAGTATAAATAAGACAATTGCTACATTGCCTCAGGATGCTTTTGTCCACCAGGCTAGCCACAGAGATAGCAGAAAAGTGCCAGTCCGTGGTTTCAGGTTTTTTACTATGGGTTTAACAAGGAAGTTGAGTAGGTAGATTTGACTGGACTGGCATGATTTGTGGAGCTTTTCTCCCTGGGCCTCTGCTGAAAATGGACATGTATCCAGTTGGACTATCCTGGTAAACAAATGTAAAATAAATAATTAAATAAATGATAGCACACAGACAAAGAATGGGCGCTATACTCAGTGGAACTGGAGCTAACCCAACAAGGTGATACTGCTCTGCATGCAACTTAGATGCTACTAGAGCAGTAGCAGGACTGGGGAAGGCTGCAGACGTAGTTATTCTAAAGGAAATTTTACTGCGAAGGCATTTGTGTCTATACAGGAAACTGCTAACCTCCGCTGCGGAGAGCAGTGTAGCACAAACACTGGGCTTATATAGAATCAGAAAAAAAAGTTTACAATAGCTAGGCCTACAGACCAGTCAGAAGAACACATAACAATATTTCAGCCAGCAACCTCCAACTCAGATATCTTTGCTGCAGCACACTTCTGCCACAAGAATGCAGTCAGAAAACCCTCTTAATGTAAAAATGCTGGCTTTAGAGCAGGGAAGCCATACCATAAATATACCAGAGTCCTGTAAAACTAGCAGACAGACTGTAATTAAATACTACAGCAGCAGTGGAAACTGATCAACTTTGAAAATGCAGTAAAGTATGAGAAATGTAACAAATAATACGGGATTCTTATGAAATACAGTAAAAATAATCAGCAGAAGTGCAAAATGATACTTACTTTCATTCTTTTAGCAGCGGATGGCTTTAGATGCAGCATATTCTCTGTAACTCTCAGGCGAAGTAGCCAAACCAAGTGTATTTTCTGCTTTTGGCTTTTCCTGTATATTACACAGCTAATTAACCTTCTAGCTTGTACCTTACCTGACTGATCTGTTACTTCTATATGTTTTAATAACTGTCATATCTATTTTCATTGCCTGTATTCATTTTGTATTTGTGCTTTTGTTATTATGTGGAGCTTAACCCCCTGAGCTACTATGGAAAGTGACCCAACACCTAGATGGATAGTCTATCTAAACACACATAAAATAACAAATACATTGAACTGGTGGGGACAAGGGGTATTGGTAGTCCATGTTTAGGCCTTTAGTCACCTGGTAACAATCTGCATACATGATCCCATGTTGGACTGACTTTTTAGGCATTGTAGTGGTTCATGTTTAATAAAGATTTCCTGTAGCTTTTTTAGATGAGAAACTCATGTGTGTTAATAAGGTTTAACAGACTGTACATCTTTTTAACTGATAGTGTATTGAATTCTGTTGGTCAAGTTGTGGTAAAAAGTTGCCTGCAGAATATTTTATTATGAAATAACAAAATCATATATTCTTAAGTGATTATTTGCAACTGCATGCCTAACATTTTATTATGGAATAACAAAGTGATACATTCCTAAAAGAGTATTTACAACTGTATGCCTGCTTTTCAAAGTGTGATGTTTTAATAAATGTGTCATCATAATATATGTATGTATTTTTATATATTTATTTGTGTATGTATGTAAGCATATATGCATGTTTGTGTTTGTTAACTGGGGTAGAGCTGTGATCCAGCTGGAACATTTTCAGGCTCAGCCTGCAGAGAGATGACATTCATCTATTGAAATGATGACGTTAATGTGAAGGAGTTAATACACTGGCAAACACAAACAACATGCATTTGAAGAGTCTCATGAAGAGTCTCATGCAAAAGGACTCCATAAAGATACATTATACTTTCAAAAGGGTGCGTGCCATTGCAAATAATTAATGTTCTTCTGAATTTATGTAGTACATATTCCACCATGAGTATGCAAAATTGCTCTCAGAAGGTAGTGACTGAATATTTCTCTTGCTCTTCTGTACAAGTAGGATGCTGTTCCAGTCAGATGTTTGTTATACAATGATAAAACCCTGACTATTAACCAGATGACTTGGGGTGAGATAGTGGTCCTGGGAAGGGTGAGAAGTACTGAATCAGTACCCACTTGTTTCTCCTTAGGTAAGGGGGAGAGGTGTGTGTCTCAGTGGTACACAAGCTGTTAAAGTCACCTGCCTGTTATCAAATCACTAAACATCAGTTACAACAAGCTCACTTAACCCTTGCAAACTGGTTAATTTCTAGAAAGCCGACACTGAACCCTAATAAAGCAAAAGCCAAGCTATTCACCATGGTTCTAGTTCTTTACCTGAAACCCAAGTGATCAAACTCATTTACTTGAAAACTCATTTGACTGAAATGCATCTCCCTGACAAACATACCATAAAAATGTTTTTGCCTGGGGAAAGGTCCCCCTGCACTCCCAACCCCTCTTACTTACATAGTTACATAACTGGGAAGACGAGACAAAAGCACCACACACAGTTGATCAGTGCTGGAGCTCAAACACAAACATCTACACATCTAGGGATATTCTATGACACTGACCATTGCAATTTGTGTATATTTTTCTATACTCACATCCCTAATAACTCCTATGATAAGAAATGTGACACCATCACATACTTTCTGTAAACATCTATACTTTCAGTCAGATGGGTTTTCAGGCAAATAGGTTTGAGTATTTGAGTTTTAGATCATTCAGGCAAATGAACTAGATCCATTCACCACACACAAAAAAATAAATAAATAAACACCACTCTTGTCGACTAAAGTGACCATCCAGGACTACCACCAATATCCCCTAGAAACATCATTCACCTTGAAATACCTAGGCCTCTAGTTAGAACCAAAAACTAAACATCCGCTGCACATTCAAAACTCCAGAGCAAAAATACAACAAATTATATTTTCAGGCATGGAAAATGTAATTTTGATCACAAGCATCAGAGAAGCCACTGGGAAAGGGATCCTTATTGCATGACTAGAATATGCTATTCACATTCTAGTTTCCCGATAAACAACAGCTAACAAGATATGCCATTTAATCTACCTAGCAGGGAATATCATTTCTGAATTCTCATAAACATCAGCTGGTCTCCCAATGCAGGAAATGCATGATATTTTAAGCTCTGTCATCTTCAAGTAAGTAAACCAAACTCCTTCCTTTCCCCTCGCTCTCAGAATCAAACTGAGAGAAAGCACAGAGAACATCAGGTCTCAGCCTGTGTATGCTCCCTATCTGCATTCCACCTTCTGAAAGCGCTGTCACTGTCTTGATAATAATGGCGTAGTTCAAAAGTTCTCCAAACATAATCCAACATTTTTTTGACTCATTTCAACAGTGAACAAACATCATAGAACCATAGTCCCCCAGTACCACCTCCCCTGTCTTCCAGTTCTCTCTTCACTTCTCTTCCCTAAGCCGTGCCTCATCTGGAACAATATGTAATCAGTACTGGACATAACATCTTATCTTATTACTGGTTTAGAACTTCTTACCTTGTATATAGCGCTAACTATTCTGTTCGGTCAACTGAAAAGTATCTCCTCCATCACCAAGCTATGTAAACCTTTTAAACAATCTTTGGGGGTATACTATGTTTAATTACTACCTTGATGTACCATTTGCATTATTTGCATAATTTTCTATGTATTTATGTATATTATCCCTGTTTATGCATTGCAGATTCTAATTCATTCATTCTGTATTTTATACACAGGATGAGACTGAAATATGTCCTTTTGGAAATGTTGCAGAGCATCCCTGATTTTTACTTACATTTTTGTCTTGTCTGAAATAATATATTTGATTTTCTGGTGAGTCCCTGAGGATTATGGTCAGTCAATAATGCCAGATCTTAGAGTTTCATACCTATTCTTCAGAAAGTGGATGTTGACGTAATACCTATTGCTCAAGTAACTTCTATGGGAATTTGAGTATTATTTAAAAATTGTCTTTGATTTTGGGTCTTTGTCCCCCTATCATTTTAGCTTTGCTCAGAATTCTTGAATAAAGAAGTTGAGATCTATGCCCAGTGAGTATGTTTAAATGAAGGAAAGTGGGTTGTCTAGAGGATAAATATGAGAGCACACATAGGTGACTGCATTATTTGTGCAATCATTGTTATCCAAATGGAAAACCTTAAAGTAGTTCAGTAGTGTGAAAAGGCAGAGCTCTCAGGAAATACCCCACCCCCACACGCCCATACAGTGGTATTACACAGATGTCTGAAAATCATAAATCTGTCTCCCAATCACATGACACAAGTATGAGCAGAAAGAAAACTCTCCTAAAGCTGTCATATGATAAAAGTGGCTAGATGCACTTGCACAGCTGCTGCTTGTAAGGAACAGGGACCAAGGTATTTGGTCAGTTGGTCAGGAACCGGCTGACAGCAATTAACCCAAACCAGTTATTTACAAAGGAGATCCTATACCTTACACAACATAAGTAGAAGAGATTTTTAATTTCATCAGGTACTCTTGCTTCAAAGATGGGAGATTTATAGGAAGTCATTATGCTGCTGTGTACACAAGGTAACCATGAAGGATGTGCATTCATACTAGACTGCAGTCTTGCTGTGAGAGTTGGAAGGTCACTGACCTCCACCATACCCTCAGTACCACTGATGAAAGAGGCACTGAATGCTCTTATGGGCAGTAGGCAGAGTACAGAGGTGACAGTCATTTCTGTTGGGGAACATGTTGAACAACACAGGAAGTAGCCTTACCTCTGACAGAAGAGTTGGGCCTAAAACATGCAGCAGAATGGATCTGAGCACTTCATAGACATTATTACGGACTAGACTTTCCTCTGAAATTTGAAATGTGATATAAAATGGTACTAAAATGTCACCCTTCCTAGTACCAACAGCAGAATCTGTCAGATACCCCTTTTGAATTACAGAGTACTTTGAACACTGTGCCATACTATATCAGCAGTTGTATTTGTTCCACTCCCACTTTGTTACTCATAACAGCACAGAAGTACTTCTCATTTGTGTTTCACAGAACAACAGTGGTCTCTATGTTGGTTGGTTCATTTTCCCAATTGTCTCAATGTACTTATTTGCATTTATTTTTTTTTGCATGTTGTCTCTCTCCCTGTTGTCTGTATACTGTTCAGACTACTACCACAGCATTAAAACCAGATGAATGCTGCAGCTAAATCCAAAATGATTTACTATGCTGGGATCTCTATTTTAAAGTGTTCTGTTATGTATAAGAGTTTAGTAAACTGGAATGATATGTTTTTATGCTTCGTGATTTATCTGTTTTCTGCTGCTAACAGTATTGCCAGCAAGACTAGATGCAGCTTCCAGTGCCAGTTTGTTATATTAACATTGTGTTCTGGTATTTATAGCACAGATCCTGCACTATTTTCCATATTTTTCATCTTCCTATTTGTGAATGCTTGTTGATATTTTCCATTAAGTATTGTATACGCTTTAGCAGTTGACAATCTATGGCATTTCTGACATAAACACATTTTGTATTACTTTTGTGGGAAGCAGACTTTATGATTTTTGAGATACGTCTGTTTGATTCTGTTTATCTTAGGAAAAGTTCCAAATTTAAGACTTGCTATTTTTATGTGAGCAGGCAGTTTTGCCATTAATTTCAAGGACGGCTGTGAAGTAGGGTTTAGAGGACAATCTTACCATGTGATTAGAAGGAAGAGGTGATGTGTGATAAGAGGACAGCACTGCTCATTTGGTTAGTAGGTGACCCTATAGTGAGGGTAGTGGCAAGTCCAACCATGACATTAGGAGACAGCCCTGTAGAAGGATTACAAGGATGACCCTATGGAGAGGTTAAAGAATAGACCTATCATTGGGTTAGAAGGTAGCCCTGCCATGGCATTAGAGGACAGCCCTGCTGTGAGGTTAGAGAGCAGCCCTGCCATGGGATTATGGGATAGCCTTGCCATGGGATTAAAGGACTGCCCTAATATGGGATTAGAGGACAGCTCTGCACTAGTATTAAAGGACAGTTCTGACATGATGCTAATGAGCAGCCGTGCAGTAGGATTGGAGGACAGCCCTGACAAGGAGTTAGAGGGTAGCCCTGCAGTTACTGTAGACAGGTTATAGACCTGCCATAGGATTAAAGGGCATTTATGATGTAATTATAGTGGGTAGCCCTATAGCAGGAATAGAGACAGCTCTGATTTAATATTAGAGGGGAGAAGTGGGATTAAAGGGCAACCCTGATGTAAGATTAGAGGCAGTCCTGACATGGGATTAAAAGACAGCCTTGCTGTGAAGTTAGAGGTCAGCCCTGCCATGAGATTAGTGGACAGATCTGTCATGAGATTAAAGGACAGCCCTAACATAAGGTTAGTGAGCAGCCCTCCAGTAGAATTAGAGGGCAACCCTACTGTGAGGATAGGTAGGACAGACCTGCCTTACGGTTAGAGGAGACAGCTCTGAAATCAGATTAGAGGACATCACTGATCTGATATTAGTGGGCAGCGCTCTAACAGAATTAAAACAGCCATTATAGTATGTCAGTAGGAATCCTGCTCTAAGATTAGAAAACTCCTCTGCCATGGTTGAGAGATTGGCATAATGGTTAAGGTGTTTACCTTACAAACACAAGGTGCAGGTTTGATTGGCTAGGCTTAAAATGGCCCACAAAGGCAGTTAATCTAGTAGTAACATATGATCCTATGAGATGCTTAAGTGGCTATATTATTAGGTTAGAGGTTAGCTTTACAGTAAGGTTAGAGTGCACTTTGGTTGTGAAATCAGTGGACAGGTCTGCGGTGAGGCAAGAGTGCAGGCCTCTATGGGATAAAAAATATCTTTACTATGAGATTAAAGCAGAGACTTGACATAAGATTGTCTTTCATCGAATGGAAAGTAACTCTATCTGTCTTGTGATTAAAAAGATCCCTAAAGCAACATTAGAGGATAATCCTGTTATGAGATTAGAGAGTATCTTTACCTGGCTTCTTAGTTGTACTTCTCTTTTCGGTAACCATTGGTTTCTTACCAGAACAAAGCATGTCATTTTTTCTTCTGTATATTTCTGCAGGATGTTAAACTAAAAGAAAATAAATTGGATATTTCCTCAGAAATAATGCTTTTTGTCGGTACTTAATAAACATCCTGATATTTTTTAAAGCTTTGTCTATTCTAGATTTCTTTTGGTAAATCAGATTGCCTTTGATGTTTTCCTGCTAGTGCACCTCTGTGATGATCATGATAACAGAATCATTTTGCCAGTATGATTGCATTCATTGCTGGGACACTACAGAAAATTTAAAAAGGAAGCTGGCAGGAAGGGTCCCAAGGAAATCCTCACACAAAATGTTGAATAAAAGCAAAACTTTAATGTAGAATAAATCCAATAAAAATCGATGTAAGCGCTTTCCTTAAAACAATGTTAACTTCATCAGACACAGGTGTATATGCACAGCCAATGTTTAAATACCTTCTAAAACACCTTTTAAAACAATCTGATTGGACACAGAGAGCCAGCTAAAGCATGAGTAAAATAACTGGATTTGGGTAACCCTTTGTGTAACTATTGTGACAGTACTTCACAGTGAAAATGTATATGCTAAAAATGATTATAAAAATTAAATGTTTGTAAAAGCTGAATTAATGATGTGTTAGGAAACGCAACATGAATAATGCACTGGCTAGGCACATCCATGACAACAACAGCCACAGTGTCAGTTTTATGGTTATTGATCATGTTGCCATCAGTGACAAGTTACCCTGGGGGTTCCAATTGGAGTTAAAAGAATTGAGATGGCAGATTTTTTTGCATGTAGATAAATGGCCTGGCATTAATGACAGGACATCAATCACCCCTGTTTTAAAACTAAAAGCTTTAGAAAGGAAGAAAAATACTATAAATTCATCCATCCTGCACAAGCACTTTATTAGAAAAGGTTAAATGTAATTTATTTAGAAAGTACAGTTGTGTACCTACCATAAATGTAGATGTTCGAGTGTATTCACTGTTGCAGTCATTACACTTGGGTTATCCTGCTGGCAGGCTACCCACAGTCGGCCTGAATTCCAAAGTCCTGGTCCGGCGCTGGTTGCTGTCGCCTCTTCCCTGACATCAGTGCGCCAGGGGTATATAAGATGCAGACAATGCCATTTTCTTCAGTTTTTCTTGCCTCAGATGTCAGGTGCCCCCAAGAAGGTAGGCAATACATATTGCTTATAAAAACATACAGTAAAATAAAAACAATACCTTCATCTACAAGCAAATACACCACATAGGTTGTATAGGATAGAGAAGTATAGATAAGTCCCAGCAAAGAAAGGGGGATGGAGGGTGGGTAACCTGGACCGCAACAGTGAATACACTCGAACATCTACATTTATGATAGGTACACAACTGTACTATGTTCATCGTGTTTCACTGTTGCAGTCATTACACTTGGGTTGAATCCCAAAGCTGAGGTTCGGAGGCTGGGTCTAAATAGGATTAGGAGTGGCTATGAGGCCCTGCAGAACTGCAGTGGCAAAGCCTGCTCTGGATTTAGAGTAAAGAGGTAAGTGATAATGCTTGGTAAAAGTGTGCAGTGAACTCCAAGTTGCAGCCTCCAAAATTTCCTTTGTTGGTACTCCTCTGAGAAAGGCTGCTGCCCTGGTAGAATGTGGCCTATTATTCTTAGGCACTGACTTGCCATGATGTGCATAGCAGAAACGAATACAGTGTCCTATCCATTTTGAAATAGTCTGCTTTGAGATAGCCTTTCCTTGTGATCCTGCAGCATAACCTACAAACAGTTGCTCAGTTTTTCTGAAAGCTTTTGCTTTGTCTAAATAGAAGCGTAGCTGCCTGTGTATGTCCAAAGAGTGCAGAAGTCTCTCCCCTTTATTCTGGGGATTTGGATAAAATGTTGGCAAATGAAATGGTTTGGTTAAGAGCCACACTGGATACTACCTTTGGCATAAATGTTGGGTTTGTCCTTAGATTTGTCCTTAGAGAAACCCTGTCTGGATGAAAAATGATAAAAGGTTCCACTGCCATTAATGCCTGTAACTCTGAGACTCTTCTTGATGAAGTTATTGCTAGGTGCAGAGCAGTTTTCCATGATAAGAATTTTATATCAGCTGTATTGGCTGGCTCAAAAGGAGGCAGTGTGAGCTTTTCTAAGACAAAGTTGAAGTCCCATGTAGGTATCGGTGCTCTCCTTGGGGGTCTTATGTTTCTTGCCCCTCTGAAGTACCGTCTTAGCAGTGGATGAGAGAAAATAGGAGGTTCCGTATTGTAACATGCCTTCCCCCTCTTCTTCTCCTTCAGCCAACAGTAGCCCAATTTCTGCCAGCACCCTGTTGGCTAATAGTACTGGTGGCGGTCGTTGTTAACCCGGACCTCGACCGATATGGAAATCTGTCTTGTTGTCCGCATATGTTATTTGGCAGAGGTTTTACGGCGGATGCCCTTCTTGACGTAACCCTCCCCATTTATCCGGGCTTGGGACTGGCACAAAGAAATGCACTGACTTGTGCATCCCCAGTCTTACTGTACTTGTGAAATTGTATTCTACCACTCACTCCTTATGAATACAGCTGTACATGTGTAATTGTCGTGTTCTTTTGTTATATGTGGAGCATTTCTCCCCAGGGCTTCACTGAAAAAGGACTTGTGTCCAATTGGACTTTCCCGGTAACCAAATGTAAAATAAATAAATAAATAAACATTGTGGGTGCTGTGAAGAGCACTTCTGACTGACATCAAAGATTAAAAAATGCTAATTTCATGAACTTTAATCGTACTTTGACTTAGGAATGGGTCCATTCCTGTCATGGTATTAGAAACCCAGAAGACATGGAGAAATTTAAAAAGGCAGAACCACATGACAGCAGTAGAGCTGCAACAGTAAGGCAAACTGCAACTGGGTATTTATGATTAGGGGAGAAGAATAAGGAAATGATTGGCACTTACCTTTTCATGAAAAGAAGGTATAGAGTAGAAGTATGACCATATGTTGTCTTGGTGATTTCTAGGAAAAGTGGTAGGAGGCCGTTTATTTCACCTATACTCTTGGGCCCATTGTGTCATTATGGCTGATAATATTCAGTCTGTTATCCAGGTAACAGATGGGTAAGTAAATCCACTGGACCATTTTCTGTTGGGATACCTCTGTAAAGTGCCATCAAACGGGAAGGGAAAATATATCAGTATTATTTTACTTCTTCACTTCTGGTCCTGGGTTGTGGTTAAAGAGTTTACTTACTTTCTCAATAAATTAGATGAATTAATAAATTAAAAAAATAGCTTTGAAATTTAAAAATTATGTGTTTTGTTCAGTGTTTAGCAGTTTTTAGCCTCTGTTGGCTTGGGTAGCAAACTCACATAAGTATTTTTTTTAAAGAAATTGAGTTTCAGGGAGTAGTTGCAATAGGATATGAAATGTCTTTGTTTGACTGCTGGAGTTTGTGGGTTGTTTGTTGTTTTTCAAGTAGTCATTACTTTTGAGCTGGCTACAACTGCTATGGTTTGCATCATGTGGCAGAGTACAAAACCTAGCATTTGGCCACACTCCTTTCTTTTTCTTATACCACTGAAGCGTTTGTGTATTTTATGTGATTTGGGGCTTGACCCTTCATTAACCTCTTTTGATCCTCTCCACAGATATCCTTGAAAGCAGGTATCAACTGCTTGATGGCTAAGATTGCATTCCGGAGGGGGGGGGGGCGTAGCCAAGATGGTGCCTTGGTAGCAGCATACTTTCTTAGCCCTCTTACCTTAAAACTACTTCTGACATGAATTTTATGATTTAAGCAGCATTTCAACAAATATTTATCTATCAACATATTTTTAAAACCTCAGTAGACTTACTGAAGCATTTTTTATTCCTGGATACTAAACAATTGCTGTTGTTTTCAACTGAAAAACAATAATTCTCTCAGCTGTTAAGAATGAGTCATACAAAAAGTTCTTCACAGAATTCTTCTGTCAAAAAGGACCTACATTCTCTACTGACAAATATCCAGGATTTATCACTAAAAATCAACAAAATGGACAACGAATTGGATTCTTTTAAAGGCAAATGTGCTCAACAACTGGAACAACTTCAAGAAATTATCATGCAACAAAACTCTCAGACATCAGCCATGGGACAATCTCTCAGTGATATGGAGATTAGACTGTCTGAAGAAGAACATCAAACCGAATCTTTATTAAAACAAAATACTTGTTTGCTAGACAAACTAGACAACCTGGAAAATAGATCTAGGAGGAACAACTTTCGAATCTATGATCTTCCTGAGAAAACAGGAGGAGGCAACTTAATTTTCTTGCAACCTGGATCCCCTTCCATACTGAAGTTACCTGAATCACTTTCCTTTGGCATTGAATGTGCTCACAGATCCTTAATTACTACAGAAAAATCTGCCTCAACTAAAACTAAGCCAATATCTATAATTGTGAGACTGTTCTCTAGTCAGGACAAATAACTTATTTTAAAAACTGCATGGACTAACTCACCTGTTAAATTTCAACGTACTGCAATCAGATTTGATAATGATTACTCTTCAGCTGTGGTTACAAAAAGAAAATAAATTTTCCCATGATAAAAGCATTAAAGAAGAAATAAATTAAAACATACTTATTGATACCAGCCAGGTTAAAAGTCCCTTTCCTGAGGACATAAAAATATTTGACTTTGTGGATTTGGCAACAAGGTATGTGCTTAACAGTAGTATAATTGATCAAGAGGAAGCAATGGAATGGACTAGTAGTACCCCCTAAAAGAAATGCAGATAAGAATGAATGGAAAGCAATACAGCAAAAGAAGAAAAAGCTGAAGGACAAATGAAGTGTGTCTCAGTTCTTATTATGACATTGTTTTATAGTTAAAATTTTCTCAGCAGAAACCATAATTCAACACAGGTACCTTTTCATCTTTTTAGTTATTAACTATGAGAACCATTTATTATAAGTCTGAACATTTAAAATCTTGAAAACTTTATCTCATTCTCATTCACTTAAAAACATTGTTTATATATTTGGTTTATAGGTTACTAGATTTAATCAAGTTAGTCTAGTAGCAAGTAATAAATGTGATCAATGTTTAATAACCCTGTTCATTGTTTAGATAAATTATCTCTGTTTAACACTCATTTTGTTGACGTTAATCAAGGGTAATCTTTGGCTTCACTGGCCATAGGATTGCTGCTGCCTAGTAAATGTAGATGTACACAGGGATCTGTTGAGATCCTTGATTTCCTGGAGCTTTTGTGTCTCCTATGGGATTAAATATTTTAATTTTCTACTACTGTTTATGGACGGGTTTTGGGATCCTTTAGGAGACGTGTTTTGAGTAAGGTGAATGTTTGCTGTTGCTTTTTGTGTTTTTTTTTGGAGGGGGACTGTGGCCTGGATTCATATTATTTAAGAGTTATGCTGCATAATCTACTTAAACTGCAATATCTTGTTCCCTTCTAATTCATACAATATTCCTTAATACATGAGCTCTCTAAAACATGTAAGCTCATGTCTTGCCTTATTTTCCCTGCTTGAAGTTTTTTCTTTTCCCGCTGTGTTAATCAGACACGATGTATGCTGTATTAAATTCCCATTATGCTAGTTCACCATGGAAACAACATTGCGGGCTTACATAGGCGTTTCAGTTGCTCTACAAGTGATGTCAGCCTTCAGATTAAAGACAGATGCTGAAACACATAGCATATCATGCTTTTGATGATTCAGTTAATGCCACAAGCACTGCAAGTACGCACAGTTAACATCAGTCCCTTAATCAAACCTTATAAGACATTAAGATAAACACCATGTTAAATTTTATAAGCACATAGATACAACTTATTAAATACATAATAATACCAGCATATGATCACTGAAACTAGCTATGTGCATTTATTAAGTAAAGTAAATACATATTATTACAAGTGCAGATTCATAACTTACTGCATATTTCTTCTTTTATAATACATAAACAGTATGCTGTTTATAATTAATTCATAGAACATTACTATATTTAATTGATCATTTTATTGATCCTGATAAACATAATTAAAAGGATATACTTTATTGACATAGTACTAATCAATGGGTAGGAATGTTTTTTTTTCTTTCATACTCTTTGCAGAATCCTTTATAAGATTTACTGAGATATGTGACCTGACAGATCCTAATGATAACTAGCTTAGTTAAGATGTTATATCATCAAATGTTGTGACATTAATTAGCATAGTCCTATACAGCTTACCATTTTTATCCCTAAATTGTAACCTCCTGTACAAATGTCACTGAAAATCTAATAGTATAAACACAATTATTAGATAATTATTGTTTGTTTATATACCCACTCCAACAATTCATTATAAAAGACATATTTAATATTATGCAAAACTGAGTGTATGGATCTTTAATACTGCAAAACTAATGTGTTGAGAATTTGATAGTGGACTGTACTGGACTTATATTGTATACTAATATTGGGATTTTACTTCAGATCTTTTGCAAAGCTTTGATACCTTTTCATTATTATGTAGTAATTTTTATTACAAGCTGACTGAACTTACATAACAGTGTTAAACATCTGCATTCCTTACTAGGTAATGAACATTTACTTTTACTTACTAGATATACCACGAGGAACTGAGTTGGTGGTTTTACGATTCAGGCAAAAAAAAAAAAACTTCCCTTGTAAGTAGTAATAAATATTAATATGATAGAAATGATTGCTGAGCTAGTAGTTCATATTAGGAGCTTAGAGGTTAAGTTTTTAAGTACATACATATAGAGTGCCTTTTACAGTGGCAACACAAAGATAATCTACATAGATATTATAAATTAATTTTCTAGTCAGTTACTCAGTGATTGGGGAGAGTATGAACTGATGTTTTCTCCTTTAATACATACACGACTGATTGTGCAGGCATAGTAGAAATGGTCATAATTTCTCATTAATGCAAAATACACTCTACTCATGCCTGTAATAAAACTACCAAAAATGGACTTTTATCCATCCTTGAGTTTATAGACAAACCTATTCTAGCAGATCACCTCATGGGCATTTTGAAGTAATTATAAAACAAAAATCAGATTATATAGGTTATCTTAAAAAATCAAAAGAAAAACGAGTTGAATGGTAGGAGAAAGCTGAAATAAGCAAATATGAATAACGTAATGCTAAAGCAACTAAAAACTTTAATATGGTAAGCGCTTTCAGTGGTAAAAATATTCCACCTTCTTCAGACCCAGAACAACATAAAACTGATGCTTATATAGCTTGTAGTTAATTATCAATTAGTCATTCAATCAACCAATAAAAATAAAACCAGATAAAAGTACAATATTTAAACAGTATGAAACCTGCTCTAAAATGTTACAATGTTAAGTACATAATACTCAATTTATAAATAACATTAAATATATATGTATAACATGTGTAAATGTTATACTAAAAATCACATTTTAAAAGCTACTAGGGCAAAACTGAAAATGTATAATATGCGATAATGACATAAATTTACTGTAAGAACTAAGATATTTAGCTAAATATAGACACACAAAAAATATATAGTAATATGTAAAAAATAAATAATTAATTGCATGCTGGTTAAAGACTAAAATCTGATCATAATAATACTGAATATATGACCAAAAACAAAGTCCATATTTTTATATATATAAAACTGTGTAAATGTTACTATGTTTCAAACTTAATCAACAAAAGATACAGCATCAAATTGAAATCTTTTATGCAAAATTAATATGTTATCTATTTAAAGCTTTTAATTTTAACACGCTTTTAATAGACACAAATTCATTTAAACCAGGGAAAATGTTTGCAGCCGTTTTGATTTGCCAATACAACTCATTTTGTTCTAATAAAAGTTGCCAAGGCCCTCCTCTCGGGTCTAAAAGTGTTTGGTGTACAACCAAAAATAAAATCTCATGTGTTGGAAATTGTAAAATATGCCGAGCAAGAGCATTGTTAACATCACCTTTACTAACAGCATAACAATGCTTGTATATTCTTTGTTTAAGTTTCCGCTCGGTCTTACCTATATAAAATGAGGGACAAACCTGACAGCAAGCTGCATATACTACAGCTTTGGACTCGCAATTAAAGGAGCCATTTATTGTATAGTGTTTGTTATTAATATTGATGTCAGTAGTCACTTGAATGTGTTTACACTGTGTGCAATGCCCACATTTACGCATACCTTTATGTACCCGCTTGGTCGTACCTAGATGCTCATTCTTATGCCTTTCCAACAGATTTTTAAGGTTAAAACCCCTTCTAAAAGTGAAGCAGGCTCTGAAACCTAGCTTAGTACAAGTAGACGGTTCTTCCAAAATTAATGCCCAATTTTTTATAAAAATCTCTTTGACTCTTGCCGTGTCAGCTGAAAAAGTAGATAGGAAACTGAGATGTAATAACATGACACTGTCATCGTTTTTGTCATGCTGTCGTGTAATTAGATTAGTATTGGTAGTAATACCATCCTTATATGCTCTAATAGTTAAAATAGGTTTAAACCAACCTGTGGATCTCTTATCTTTAACTTCTGTGAGTGTTTCTAAAAATAATTTGATAGGATACCCCCTACTTGTGAACATGGACTTCATCTTGTTACATTCTAAGTCAAAGTCAACATCTTCAGTAACCATCCGTGCAGCTCTCACCAACTGGCCTTTAACAACTGCCCTTTTCTGGTGATATGGATGTTCACTAGTATAGTGCAGGAAGGCATTGGAGTAGGTAGGTTTCCTATAAATGGTAGCTTTATACTGCTTGTTATACCTGTCATTAATCAGTTGTACATCAAGATATGTTATGCTATCTACCCCTACTTGATAAGTGAATTCAAGAAAATTGGTTTTGTTGGTAATATGTTGTATGAATCCTTCGATCAGTTTGATGTCACCTTGCCATACCAGACACATGTCGTCTTGGTATCTGGTGTACCATTGTACATTTTCCTGAAAAATGCTATCAGGCAACAAAAAATTATGTTCCCAATATGCCATGACACTGTTGGCGAAACTTGCACCACATGGGGACCCCATGGCTACCCCTTTGTTTTGTACAAATATATTCTTGTCAAACATAATATAGTTATTAGAAAGAATCAGATCCAAAAGTGTTTCAACCAGACCTATTTTATCATGCTCTACATTCTTGGACAAAATAAATTCTCTCACCCATTCTATACCCAATTGGTGGGGGATGACTGTGTATAGATCTTTTACATCGATCGTAACAAAAATGTTGTTGTCCTTATACTCCAAGTTGTTAATATTATCCAGGAAACTACATGAATCACGACATATTTGTAACTCCTGGTTAATAAGTGGTTTAAGAATACTATCTACCAATTTAGCACAAGCAAAAGTAATCGAACCCCTACCATCAACAATGGGTCTAAAAGGGGGGTTCCTGATATCCTTGTGTAGTTTTGGAGTCCCAAAAATACTAGGAAGTCTAGGTGCTGCCATAGAAAGATACTGAAAGGTGTCTACATCAATAGACCCTTCCAGAAATAAATCGTCAAGAGCAGTTCTAATGTGCCTGTATGCAGTATTAACCTGATGTAAACTAGCAGGGGTATATACCTCAGAATCCATGTGTTCATGCATCTTACTAATGTAGTTAGACTGATTCATAAACACCATGCCCCCTCCCTTGTCCGGCTTCATAACTCTAATACCACAATTGTGTATCAAGTCGATGTATTGTTTGTCCTCAGAAATAATGTTAGTGTGCGTTAATCTAACATGCGTATCATTATCTGATATTCTCCTTAAATCTATCTCACACATTTTTTCAAAGGACATTAATGTGGGTACAAGTGGGGGGTTAAACAAACTAGAAACTCGTAGAGAGTTCACAAGTGTAGAATTGGTCCCCATCAGAACCGCTAAATTCAATTTGCGCACATACATTTTAAGATCAACTATAATTTTTACAAAATTAGTTTTCTGATGGGGGACAAAGGAAAGACCTTTAGCAAATAAATCAACCATATTTTGATGTACAGTTAAAGCAGTATAGTTGAAAATTTTAAAGTCACTGTGTGTGCTCAATAAAATTTTTGGTTCATTAGGTGCAATTGGTGTTATCTCCTCCTCTTGTTCCTCCAATTGTTCTTCCAATTCCCTTGCCGTCTCAGGTTCGATTGATTGTTCTGGTTGTTGTGGTTTGAATCCCTGTCCACTTGAAAAACCTGGTTGTTAACAGTTGAACTAGAGCCATTAACATCATTCAACTGCTGCTGGTTAAGTTGTGTTTGGTTATTTCTTATTCTTTCACTTCTACGTAAAGGTTCTTCCAGATGAGCATTATGGTGAAAGGAGTTATTGGGACCATTGTTGTTAGGTGCAAAATCAGGTCTAGAACCCATATAATCTTGAATACCATTCATGTGGGTGACTGGGGGGGGGGGCAGGGTATGCCTTGTTATTGACATAAGCCTGTACATCTCTGTCAATTTTTTTCTTTTTGGTGGCTAACAATTTGTTAATGGCAGCATCAATACTTGAATAAATTCTGCAGTAGTCTTCTTGTGTCCCTTCCCTAATACTTCCTGAAGGTAAACAAGGCTGCACATCGTTGGTACTCGGACTTGCACTTCTATTATGAGAACAGGGTAAATTAAGTCCTTGATTTGGTGTTTCTGCCATACTGGAGGTATTGACCATTCTTGTACCTTGCTCAAACTTCTGGGAAAGTGCCTCAACTTTCCCAAGAAGCATGTTTCCCAACATGGTTAAATTCCCAACAGCATTCACTTTGTTGGAGTTGCTGTTATGACTGTGACCCATAGTAGCATTAAATTCCTCAGATGTTGATGGAAACAGTAGTTGCGAACCGCTTTCCCCATCTCCACTCCCACTCGCCATGATATCCAACAAAAAAACAAGAAAACCGAAAAACTACTAAAAATTAAAAGAAAACGAGTTGAATGGTAGGAGAAAGCTGAAATAAGCAAATACGAATAACGTAATGCTAAAGCAACTAAAAACTTTAATATGGTAAGCGCTTTCAGTGAAAGCGGTTTGCAACTACTGTTTCCATCAACATCTGAGGAACTTAATGATACTATGGGTCACAGTCATAACAGCAACTCGAACAAAGCCTTGTTTACCTTCAGGAAGTTTTAGGGAAGGGACACAGGAAGTTATCATTGCTCCCAGACAAGAAGTGAATGTAGTAGGGGAGCGTTCTGCTGGTAACAATGTTTTCAATGCTGTCAATAGCATCCCAAGCATGGCTGGTTTTCTGGATCATAATAACTTCTTTATTCACACAGTGAACGACCAAAATGGAGCCAACCAACGTCGTGATGTGAGTAATATAACTGATTTGCTTAATGCATTTGACCAAAAACTTTTTATATGTCGCAAACTGCAGCTTGAAGTTGCCTATCTAACTGAATGTTTAGACAAGAAAATCATTCCCAAAGGGCTTAGACAGTTGCGCTTCCCTGCAGGTTTAATTGCTGAATCTGTTTTTCATAAGGAACTTTTAGCATTATTTGACAGGCAAGCAGCTGAATTCATTAAAACTTTGGTTAATTTTTATAATACTGAAATTGCTACTTTTAAAACTGAACTTGAAATAATGGAACATTCTATTTGTGGGGATCACAACTTTGAACAGTATAAATATGACTATTGCAGAATTTATTCAAGTATTGATGCTGCCATTAACAAATTGTTAGCCACCAAAAAGAAAAAAATTGACAGAGATGTACAGGCTTATGTCCATAACAAGGCATACCCTGCCCCCCCCCCCCAGTCACCCACATGAATGGTATTCAAGATTATATGGGTTCTAGACCTGATTTTGCACCTAACAACAATGGTCCCAATAACTCCTTTCACCATAATGCTCATCTGGAAGAACCTTTACGTAGAAGTGAAAGAATAAGAAATAACCAAACACAACTTAACCAGCAGCAGTTGAATGATGTTAATGGCTCTAGTTCAACTGTTAACAACCAGGTTTTTCAAGTGGACAGGGATTCAAACCACAACAACCAGAACAATCAATCGAACCTGAGACGGCAAGGGAATTGGAAGAACAATTGGAGGAACAAGAGGAGGAGATAACACCAATTGCACCTAATGAACCAGAAATTTTATTGAGCACACACAGTGACTTTAAAATTTTCAACTATACTGCTTTAACTGTAGATCAAAATATGGTTGATTTCTTTGCTAAAGGTCTTTCCTTTGTCCCCCATCAGAAAACTAATTTTGTAAAAATTATAGTTGATCTTAAAATGTATGTGCGCAAATTGAATTTAGCGGTTCTGATGTGGACCAATTCTACACTTGTGAACTCTCTATGAGTTTCTAGTTTGTTTAACACCCCACTTGTACCCACATTAATGTCCTTTGAAAAAATGTGTGAGATAGATTTAAGGAGACTATCAGATAATGATACGCATGTTAGATTAACGCACACAAACATTATTTCTGAGGACAAACAATACATCAACTTGATACACAATTAGAGTTATGAAGCCGGACAAGGGAGGGGGCATGGTGTTTATGAATCAGTCTAACTACATTAGTAAGATGCGTGAACTCATGGATTCTGAGGTATATACCCCTGCTAGTTTCCATCAGGTTAATACTGCATACAGGCACATTAGAACTGCTCTTGACAATTTATTTCTGGAAGGGTCTATTGATATAGACACCTTTCAGTATCTTTCTATGGCAGCACCTAGAATTCCTAGTATTTTTGGGGCTCCAAAACTACACAAGGATATCAGGAACCCCCCTTTTAGACCCATTGTTGATGGTAGGGGTTCGATTACTTTTGCTTGTGCTAAATTGGTAGATAGTATTCTTAAACCACTTATTAACCAGGAGTTACAAATATGTCGTGATTCATGGAGTTTCCTGGATAATATTAACAACTTGGAGTATAAGGACAATAACATTTTTGTTACGATCGATGTAAAAGATCTATACACAGTCATCCCCCACCAATTGGGTATAGAATGGGTGAGAGAATTTATGTTGTCCAAGAATGTAGAGCATGATAAAATATGTCTGGTTGAAACACTTTTGGATCTGATTCTTTCTAATAACTATATTATGTTTGACAAGAATATATTTTTACAAAACAAACGGGTAGCCATGGGGTCCCCATCTGGTGCCAGTTTTGCCAACAGTGTCATGGCATATTGGGAACATAATGTTTTGTTCCCTGATAGTGTTTTTCAGAAAAATATACTATGGTACACCAGATACCAAGACGACATGTGTCTGGTATGGCAAGGTGACATCAAACTGATCGAAGGATTCATACAACATATTACCAACAAAACCAATTTTCTTGAATTCACTTATCAAGTAGGGGTGGATAGCATAACATATCTTGATGTACAACTGATTAATGACAGGTATAACAAGCAGTATAAAGCTACCATTTATAGGAAACCTACCTACTCCAATGACTTCCTGCACTATGCTAGTGAACATCCATATCACCAGAAAAGGGCAGTTGTTAAAGGCCAGTTGGTGAGAGCTGCACAGATGGTTACTGAAGATGTTGACTTTGACTTAGAATGTAACAAGATGAAGTCCATGTTCACAAGTAGGGGGTATCCTATCAAATTATTTTTAGAAACACTCACAGAAGTTAAAGATAAGAGATCCACAGGTTGGTTTAAACCTATTTTAACTATTAGAGCATATAAGGATGGTATTACTACCAATTCTAATCTAATTACACGACAGCATGACAAAAACGATGACAGTGTCACGTTATTACATCTCAGTTTCCTATCTACTTTTTCAGCTGACACGGCAAGAGTCAAAGAGATTTTTATAAAAAATTGGGCATTAATTTTGGAAGAACTGTCCACTTGTACTAAGCTAGGTATCAGACCCCGCTTCACTTTTAGAATGGGTTTTAACCTTAAAAATCTGTTGGAAAGGCATAAGAATGAGCATCTAGGTACGAACAAGGGTACATAAAGGTATGTGTAAATGTGGGCATTGCACACAGTGTAAACACATTCAAGTGACTACTGACATCAATATTAATAACAAACACTACACAATAAATGGCTCCTTTAATTGTGAGTCCAAAGCTGTAGTATATGCAGCTTGCTGTCAGGTTTGTCCCTCATTTTATATAAGTAAGACCGAGCGGAAACTAAAACAAAGAATATACGAGCATTGTTATGCTGTTAGTAAAGGTGATGTTAACAATGCTCTTGCTCGGCATATTTTACAATTTCCAACACATGAGTTTTTATTTTCGTTGTACACCAAACACTTTTAGACCCGAGTGGGGCCTTGGCAACTTTTATTAGAACAAAATGAGTTGTATTGGCAAATCAAAACGGCTGCATACATTTTCCCTGGTTTAAATGAATTTGTGTCTATTAAAAGCGTGTTAAAATTAAAAGCTTTAAATAGATAACATATTAATTTTGCATAAAAGATTTTCAATTTGATACTGTACCTTTTTGTTGATTAAGTTTGAAACATAGTAACATTTACACAGTTTTATATATATAAAAATATGGACTTTGTTTTTGGTCATATATTCAGCATTATTATGATCAGATTTTAGTCTTTAACCAGCATGCAATTAATTATTTATTTTTTACATATTACTATATATTTTTTATGTGTCTATATTTAGCTAAATATCTTAGTTCTTACAGTAAATTTATGTCATTATCACATATTATACATTTTCAGTTTTGCCCTAGTAGCTTTTTAAAATGTGATTTTTTAGTATAACATTTACAAATGTTATACATATATATTTAATGTTATTTATAAATTGAGTATTATGTACTTAACATTGTAACATTTTAGAGCAGGTTTCATACTGTTTGAATATTGTACTTTTATCTGGTTTTATTTTTATTGGTTGATTGAATGACTAATTGATAATTAACTACAAGCTATATAAGCATCAGTTTTATGTTGTTCTGGGTCTGAAGAAGGTGGAATATTTTTACCACTGAAAGCGCTTACCATATTAAAGTTTTTAGTTGCTTTAGCATTACGTTATTCATATTTGCTTATTTCAGCTTTCTCCTACCATTCAACTAGTTTTTCTTTTGATTTTTAGTAGTTTTTCGGTTTTCTTGGTTTTTGTTAGGTTATCTTATACACCAATACAGGGAATAATTAATATTCACCTCTATGCTGACATTGAGAGGGGTGACTTTTGAAACAGAGTTAAGACAAATTAAAAGTATTTTATTTTCCCTAACATCATGTTATTGTTGAAGTACAAGTTTTGACATCTCTGTTATTCAAACTTATATATCTCAATATCTGAGTCAGACAACTCCGGAGAAAAAATTGTATTGCATAAATACTTATTAAGAAAATTAGATTCATAAGCTAATTGTAAAGATTTGATGCATTTTGTCTTGATACATTTGGTGATATATGATTGTTCTTATATTATTGCAAGCCCTTTTCTTTTCTCCAAATGAATATAAATGGTTAAATAACTTACAAATAGTTTGCAAATATTAAATCTAAGCTGAGTATTTGATTCTATGTTTAAATATTCAAGATATTACATAAATTAGAAGCTAGAGAGCATAGATGTTTCCATATATTGAATGTAGTTGGAGAGTTTGCTTGGGTAGTTACTCTACACAGGCAAGAGGTTTACTACCTCATAGTATTGAATAATAGTTATCTTATTATATTGTATAAAATTTTTAAATATCTTTTTTAAGGTTTGTTTTGTGTCTATCAGAATTGTACATAAATTTTATGCAGGAAATTACTTGGAACATTCTACAAGCTCATATTTAATGTCCCATATCATACATATACACTGTTTATATCACCTTAAATATAAATTAAGAATATGAAGTGTCTATCAATGTTAATGGTTTAAATAATGTTAAAAGGAGAAGTTTGTTTAAATATATTAACTTACATAAACCTCAGTTAGTATTCCTGCAAGAAACACACCTTTTAGAGCAAGATTTAAATAAGTTAAATCTCAACAATTATGCAGTCTTAGTAATTTCCCAATTCAAGCAGAAAAAGAGAGGGCTAGTTATATTATACAAAAATACAACAGTTATTCCCAAAATAATCAACTCTCATCAAGATTCATCTGGTATGTTTTGTTTAGTAAATATGGAAATGCATAAAAAATCTACACATTAGTCAATCTATATTGTATCCCAAGAGTAGGAGTTAAAACAGTTAACCATCATTTTTAAGAACCATCATTTTGAAGACACAATTCATTATGCAAAGGGCAGTTTAATAATAGCGGGAGAAATTAGCTGCATCATGGAAGATAAAGACACAGATTCAAAAACAAAAAGAAAGAAATCTTCCACATCAAAAGCACTCTTAAAGTTCATTGATATGACATGTATTAAGGATATTAATGATTTTGATGACATACATTCACTATTCTTTATCTTTTATTCACATAGACATAGTTCCCACTCTAGAATTAATAGGGTATATGTGTCAAATCTCTATACAACACCAAACTGAATAACGAACTGGATATCGATCTGGAACACCACCAAAAGGAACAACTACCAGTGAAAATAAAACTTTATTTTCTCTCTTATTCTCTCTAGCGCCTCGGCTCAACAAAAGCCTTCAAGGAGTAACAATTCACATACATCCATAGCATTTATACACCATCATCAACTTGTTATACAATTAAACAATTAAATATTCAAATACAAATCCAATTATCTACTTAAAAAGACAGTGTATTAGATCAAACTTTTCCAGCAACAGTCAATATTTAACCCTTTAGGGGTTAATGTCTCATATTTTAAAATAAAAATCATCTCTTTCTTTAAAAGTTCATTTCTTATTCTACCCTCACTAGCTTCATTTATGAAAATCTGCTCTAAAATAGCTACCCTCAAACTGTCACATTTTGAATTATGAAACTCTACAAAATGTTGTGCTAAGGGACTTTCCATCTTATTTGTTTTTATGTCCCTTAAATGTTCCATAATTCTAACTTTCAACATTCTTTTAGTTTGACCCACCTAAAACTTTTTACAGCCACACTGAATAATATATACAACTCTCTCTGTTCTTCAACTAAAGCAACCATTAGGTTTAAAACTAATTCCATTTATATGTGGAAAAAAATCTTTAACATGAGAACAAATTTTAAATTTCCCACATGGTATTGTTCCTTTAACCACATTTAGGTTGTATATTTTTTCTACAGGTCTAATAAATTTGGTGTGTACTATTATATCTTTAATATTTCTCCCTCTCTTATATGCAAACTTAAACTTCTTTTTATTAACTCATTCAACTCACTGAAATTCTGTAAAAATTTCAAAAAATGTAAAATACATCTTTTAATGTCTTCACTACAAATATTAAATGTAGAGACCATATGTATTTTTTCCATTTCTTCTTTTTTATTCATATCTATTATTTTATTTTGTCTTGTCTGATATATAGCCCCCTTCTTGTATCTACTATTTAATATTTTATTTTTACTCAGATTTATTAATAATAGTGGGAGAAATTAGCTGCATCATGGAAGATAAAGACACAGATTCAAAAACAAAAAGAAAGAAATCTTCCACATCAAAAGCACTCTTAAAGTTCATTGATATGACATGTATTAAGGATATTAATGATTTTGATGGCATACATTCACTATTCTTTACCTTTTATTAACATAGACATAGTTCCCACTCTAGAATTAATAGGGTATATGTGTCAAATGATTTAACAAAATTAGGAGGAGTCAAGGTTAAAAATTGTCCCTTATCAGACCACAATGCATTACTTTTTGAAATAAATCTATTCCCACCTCAATCTATCACAGTAACTAGAATACCTTCATGTATAACAAAATTAAAAGAATTTAAGGAATGTTATATAAAAGAAATAAAGACCTTTTTAGAAATTAGCTTAACAGAAGACATATCAGAAACATGTATCTGTGATTCCTTAAAAGCATATATCTACGATAAAGTTTTATCTTGGTATATTAACCAACAAAAAATTTGGAACAAAGACATGCTAGATCTACAAAATAAAGTTAAAATTAGAAATAAAAAAAGAAAAACACATCTAATATCGGACTTAGTTCAAGCGAACAATAAATACACTGAAATCCCACATCATAAAATTATGATCAACCTAGAGAAAATTTAATTCTTACTCTATGAATCCCACTTACCAGACACAATTAGGAAACAGAACAAAGAAAATTATTAAAAGTAAACAAATAAGAGTTGCATATGCCTAATACAAAGAAGAAAGTTATTGATTTAAACAACATCTTAGAAGCTTTCAGAGTACACTACAAAACACATAACTCTTTAAATTCACAGGTCTTATCTCTTCCACAAATGAAATCATTCTTTAATAAAAATGTACTTACTAAATTAACAAAAGAACAAATAAGTATTCTTAATAAGCCCATTACTATGACATAATTAAAATCACAAATGAACAAACTCAAATTAAATAAAGCACCTGACTCAGATAATATATTACCAGAGATGTATAAATTAATACTGAGTCAAACTCTACTCTTACTTTTAAAAGTATACACTATAGTCAAGGAAGATACAAACATACCTCCCTCCTGGAAATATTCATTAATATCCCCAATAATAAAACCAGGTAAAGACGAAAAAATTGGTAATTGATATAGGCCCATAACCTTATTAAATATAGACTATAAAATGTTTATGGCAATTTTTGCAGATAGAATCAAACATTTTCTGCCATTATTAATACAAGAAGATCAAACAGGCTTTGTAAAAGGGAGAAATACTTTTGATAACATTAAGAGAATTTTAACAGTAATTGATCATAATAACCATAATGGTTTGGATTTAACTATAATTTCTTTAGATATTAATAGTGCATGTGATTCTGTTGATTGGAATTACTTATTTCTAGTTTTAGATGAATACAAATTCCCTACAGTTTTCATTACACTAATGAAATCCCTTTACAAAAATTCCCTAGCATATGTCAAACTAGGATCCTACAGATCTGGATCCATTACAGTTATGAAAGGGACTAAACTAGGTTGGCCCTTGTCACCCTTGTTATTTGCTGTACTGATAGAGCCCTTTGCAAATAAGTCAGATTAGATAATAAAATGAAAGGTATACAGATAAACAGAACTTTAAAATTAAAACTTCTACTCTTTGCTGATGATATTCTTTTAACCCTTACTGATACAAATAATTCCCTGCAAGCTTTATTTAACTCTATATCTATTTTCCAAAATGTTTCTGGACTACAGTTTAATGAAAACAAAGCTTTCCAATAGTAAAAAAATGTACTTTCCAATAGTAAAAAAAATACATAACTAAAAATTCTCCAAATATATTGTAACAGAAGATAAACTTCATTATTTAGGTAGTTATCCGAGAAATGATTTAAATGATTCACTTATTCTAAACTATAACACAATATTAGATAAAATTGAGCTAATGATGACTAATTGGAACATAGGTTCATAGGTAGGCACTAGGATATCGACCCTAGGGCCTATACAAGCCCAGCCAAAAAGATACCCTGGCTTTTGCCACCCAAGAAAATTATTTTCCTGTGCCACTGTCGAGCAGAGCCACAGAAGTGATCCCCGGGGTGAATTTCCCATCCAATCATCAAGATTTTACTTGAAGAGTACTAATGAGGAGCTTGTTTGATATAGATAGGTAGTTTGTTCCAGAGTATGGGAAGTCTCTGGCACAGGAATCTGTCCCTCCGGCATGTTCTGTTTATTGTGGTGACAAGGTTTAGGTCCCTAGAGTGTGTAGCTCAGAGGGATTGGGACTTCTTTAAGTGGAGCATGTCCAACAGCTCTGGGTTTGTCATAGCTTTGTATGTTAGGCAGAGATCACCTCTGAGTAGGGGATATGCGACGAAGTAAAGCTGGAGTGTTTTGAGATGGTCTGCGTAGGGCATCTGTTTGAGGCCAGTAATCCTCTTTGTGAGGTATTTCTGCAGCCTTTCCAGTTGTAAATGTCTTGTGAGGTACATACCAACAAATACCTATTCACAATGGAAGACAGGTTATATTTGGTTAAGTCAATAGTTTTTCCTAAAATATTATATCTTATACAAGTCTTTTCTCTTCCACCCCAAGTATATTATTCAAAAATATAATAAACTGCTGTTAAAATTCTTATGGTTCCCAAACAATCCTTGAATTGCTGTAAAGAATCACTTGGCAGATTGGGAAGATGGAGGGATACTGGTTGCACCACTGTCTTGTACACCTTACTTTTCAGCTTCTTTGGCATTCTTCTCTCATAGACTACACCTGATACTCTATGCCATTTGGCTGCAGCCCCTCTGATTCTAGCTTTGACCTCTCCATTCAGACTTCCCTTCTTCTCAACTACTTCTTCCAGATACTTAAAGCTGTTTACCTGTTCCACTATCTTTCCTTCTATCTCTATTCTCAGCTTCTGATTTCCCCAATTTGCTGCCATTACCACTGTTTTATCTGTGCTTAGTTTCATATACATATATATATATATATATATATATATATATATATATATATATATATATATAAACACACACACACACACACATATATATATATATATGTGTGTGTGTGTGCATATGTCTGCACGGATTCACTTCATAATCTCAAAATACTGAAATATCGAATTTCAGTATCTTGAGACCATGAAGTCGAAAATCCATATAACTGAAACCAGACAACCACGAAACCCAAAACAGCGAAAACACACAGCACACACTACACAACACATATGCACACAAGCACAGATACCTCCTGACACTTTCAAAAAAGCAATACAACACACATGCACACAACTAAGCAAACACACACACCTACCCTTACTATATGCAGGGGGCAAGCCTCCCTGCACTGCCCACAGCCCCCCTACTTAAATATATTAACTCCAAGGTCACACTGCATACACACACACACACACACACACACACACACACACACACACGCACGCATGCACATGCACATGCACATGCACACGCACACACACATACACACATACGAAACACCACCACACAAGCAACATTCCCCTCGCACACACACACACACATCACTGTAACAAAACACAGTAACACACACCACAGCCCCTGCCCAAAACCCTTAAGCAAAAACACTTACCTGAATCCGTGAACACAGTGCAACACCAGAACCGCTAATGCGAGATTTTGAATTTCGCACTTCTGGTCTTTCGTGGTTTTCAGCTTTCCACTGTATGAGCTCATGATTCTGAAATTCGATATTTCAGGATTTCAAACTTATAAAGTGAACCCTTCTGCACACATACAGACACATCTACTCCTTCTTCTTCTTCTTTCAGATGCTCCCGTTAGGGGTCACCACAGCGGATCATCTGTTTCATTTCTATTTATATTATATTTCTATTTATTTATATTTTTCACATGCAGGTGTCATATTCATTTTGCTGCATTTTCACTTTTTCAAAAGAAATGGGCAGATTGGGAAGTTTATCAAGATTTCTCATTGCTGACAATAGCTGGTGTCAAAGGAAGGAGGATGAAATATGTGAGAGTAAGCTCTGTCTGAGTTTGGTATTTTAATGCCGGAATTTTCAGGTATAATGAAAATTTCCAGATTAAGGTGTGTGTATGTGTGAGTGTTTGCAGGTTAGAAATTGAGTAATGCTAGTTAAGGGGTACGTTTAGTGTTGTACATGTGTGCTTCTGCATGTGGTATGTGTCTGAGTGTCGTATCTAGTGGTAAATGTCATGGCAAGTGTTTTTGTAAGGTAAGGCATAGGGCTGGGGTTGTGTCAGGCTTAGGATTAGCCTGTGTTATTAAGATGTCCTTCAAGAATGCAACTGCAGTCATAACATGTGGGTTGTCCTGCCTCAGGCAGCCCTCGGTCGGCCGGATTCCAAAGTCTGGGTCTGACGTCGGCTGATGTCGCATTTCTCTCTGACGTCAAAGTGGCTGGAGTACATAAGCATCAGCCAACGCCATTTTCTTCAGTCTTTCTTGCCGCGCGGTGCCCGAAGCAGAAGCAGTTCGCAAGTGCCGGTCGGTCAGCTCCTGTATTCTTCGATACCGAAGTCATCAAAAAAGCTAAGTACCCCGTTGGGGACCTTTTCTGGCCTCAGCCAATGTCAGAAATTACTGAAAAAGTTAACAGTTGTCTTTCTTGTGGTAAACAAATACCTCATAAGGATTTCCACTCTTACTGTCTCCCTTGCCTGGGCCCAGACCACGACGTCTCGGCCTGTGTAGCCTGTGCTCGCTTCAACAAGCGCACTCTCAGGCGCCGGGCGGAGTTCGCTGAAGATTTTTTCGCCGATAAATTTGCTTACACCATGCCGTCAGATCTTCCGACATCGCAAACTCCCAAAAAGCGAAAAGACCGGGACTGACATCCTCGGCCCGCGTCTACCACCGACTCCACGCCAAAACCTAGCGCGAGTGCTCCGGTTCCCTCTGAGACGGTCTCTCCACCGCTCCGAACCGAAGACACCACATTACCGATGACTCCGATTCCGGACATCACTCCGACGCCAGTTATCGATTTTCCTCCGGATACCGAAACCGAGGAAATGCCCGAGACCATTGCTGTAGACAAGGTCACTCCTGCACGTGGAGCTGCCAGGCCTCCTATGGCCATGTCTATTAAGGCCTACACTAGGGCTAAGGCAGCCAGCAAAACAAAGCATATTACTTCTAAATCCTTACCTCAGCCTACTCCAGAGACACAAATTATGTCCATGGCTGCTGATTTAATTTCCATGATTAGAGGTTCACAGGCCCATCCTGAGAGAGGATCCCAGCCTCCTTCTGATAAAAGGCCCCGGGTTGAACCCTCTGACCCTATTACTTCAGATGAAGATTCTGAGGGCTCTGTCCACTCTGATAGCCAGGAAGAGCTCTTCCAGACCTATGAGGACTCGGATGCAGAAGATTCCATCCCCTCGGCCTCCCCTCCTGAGGATATTTCTTTTTGGGAAGTTCTGCACACCATGAGGGAACATTTCAAGTGGCAAGGTCAGGAATATTCTGATTCTAGGAAACGCCTTAGGACTTTCCTTAAGAAGCCCCAGCACAGGCCCTTAGCTATTCCTCCTGTACTTGATGTTCTGGATGATTTATATTCTGACTCTAGTGCTACCCTGATTCTCTTCCTCCTGCTCCAGCCAAGCCAGACAGGTATTACAGGGTCCCAGAAACTCATTCCCATTTATTCAGGGCCCATACTGCTGATTTGGAAACTATTTCACAGGGGCCTAAAGGAGTTTCAGCCTCCACCTCTAAAATCCATTGCCCTCCAACAGGGAAGCTAGGTCATTAGAGAGATGGGGCAAAAAGGTTTACACATCCACTACCTTATCTATGAGAGCTTTAAATTGCCTTTTTCATATGTTACAATATCAGGATTATCTGTTAGAAGATTTACAAAAAACATTAGCCACTCCTGATCCTTTAGACAGGAAGACTTTGCAGGAAGCTATACATAACACTCAGCAAGTAAGCAATCACTTCCTGCAGTGTGGATATGATGCACTGGAAGCTTCATGTAGGGCAGCTATGACAGGGGCAGTCATTCGTAGACATGCTTGGTTAAAAGATCAACCTCTACCAGATCATGTAAAAGCAAAACTTCTGGATGCACCTTTGGAAAAGAACAAGCTTTTTGGTGCGAATGCTAAGGATGTGCTAAAGGCCATTGAAGAAAAAGCAAAATCAGTTCAGAAGTTGAAAGATTTCCTCCAGGTTCAACCCCCCAGATTCAGTAGGAATTGGCCTTCTAAAAACTGGTCCTTTCCTAATCCAGAAAAGTTTCAAAGGGGTAAGAACAGACATGGCCGAGGAAGAGGCCAATACAGAGGCCCTTACAGGGGACGGCAATGGCAACAAGGAAGCCAAAGAAGTGACGCAGCGGTTTCACCTGCCCCACAACCACAATCTCAATGACTTTCCTCTACTACCGCCTACCAGGGAACAAATAGAAGCTCCCTTGGGCGGGAAATTATCTCTGTTTGCAGAAAATTGGCACAGACTGACAAAGGACAAATGGATTTTGGACATTATAGACCGAGGGTACAGGTTTCATTTTCATACCTTACCAAGAAAACAAGGCATGCCAAACCTACCACAAAACCAGAGGGCAGAGGCTGTCAAGCAAATCACTCTGCTGACTCGGATGAAAGCAATAGAAAGAGTTCCACTACAAGAACAAGACCAGGGGTTTTACTCAAGACTGTTCCTTGTTCCAAGAAAAGAATCTCAATGGAGACCAGTACTGGACTTGTCCGCATTAAACACCTTTCTCATAGTACCAAAGTTCAAAATGCTGACTCTACAGCAACTCCTTCCCATGCTGGGCAAGGGGTCTTGGCTGATTACTCTGGACCTCAAGGAGGCATACCTGCATGACCCTATCAGACACAGCTGCAGAAGATACCTCAGATTTCTTGCAGGGCCAGAGCATTATCAATTCTCAGCATTGCCATTTGGCTTATCTACTGCGCCCAGAGTATTCACAAAATGCCTGGCTTCAGTAATTGCTCATTGCAGGCTCCAGGGGATACAAATTTACCCGTACCTGGACGACTGCCTCATACAAGCGGACGACAAATTGATGTTGACAAAAAACCTGGATTATGTCATACGATTACTTCAAGCTCTGGGATACACAGTCAACTTCCAAAAGTCAAGACTGCAGCCATCCCAGCAAATAATTTTCTTAGGAGCCAAACTAGACACAGCCTCTCAGATGGCTTACCTGACAGAAGACAAGCAAGAGAAGTTAACTCATTACTTCAAAGGTTTAGCAAAACTCACCCAGATGACTGCAAGGAGATTCCTACAGGCCCTGGGTTACATGGCATCCTGCATTCTCCTGGTTCCATTAGCAAGACTACACATGAGAAAGCTTCAATGGTACCTAAAAGCATTTGGTCTCAACACAGCAACAACTTGGAGACAATCATACCGCTCATTCCATGCCTACAAAAGGAATTCCTATGGTGGGCCTCGGTGAGCCAGGCAAACACAGGTATGTCATTCAAAAAACCACAGATAACACAGACCATGACCACAGACGCCTCAGACCTTGGATGGGGGGTGCACATGGAAGGCAGGTGTATACAAGGACAATGGTCTCCAAAGGAAACACATCTGCATATAAACCAAAAGGAAATGCTGGCGGTAATGCATGCCATCGAGGCCTTTCAACACCAACTCCAGCAAGGCCATTTACTGATACGGACAGACAACACCACTGTGATGTGGTACATAAACAAGCAAGGGGGCATCCACTCTTACCCCTTTTGCAGACTGACAATGCATCTTTGGGAGAAATCACTGAGCCTAAACATCCAGTTACAATCCCAGTTTGTTCCAGGAAAAGACAATGTGTTGGCGGACAGCCTAAGCAGGAATTTCACAGATCCACACGAGTGGAGGTTACATCCAAAGGCCTTCAGAAAACTCACTTCGACATGGGGCAAGCCAGAAGTGGACCTATTTGCCTCTCACCTCAACCATCTTCTACCAAAATTCTGCACAAGGACATACCATCCAAAAGCTTGGAAAATAGATGCCCTCTCATTCAACTGGAACTCCCTAACAATCTATGCATTCCCACCTCTGCCACTGATGACCTCAGTATTACTAAAGATCAAAGCAGAGAGACCCAAGGGAATCATAATAGCTCCGGACTGGCCAAGACAACACTGGTACCCACTACTACGGAGCATATGTCACACCAGGAGGTGGGCCCTTCCCCAATGGCCTCTACTTTTGACTCAACACAATTTCGAAACAGTGCATCCAAATCTTCAGACACTGCAGCTAACAGCCTGGGAGATCCCATAAATAAGTTCAGCCTATCTCTTTCCAAGGAAGTTCAGCAGATACTAACAGAGGCTCGAAGACCATCCACCAGAAAGGTTTACTTAGCAAAGTGGAAAAGATTCAGCAATTGGAATACCAGCAAGGGACATGATGCATCATTGTTGAACATCCCACTCATCTTGGAATATTTGGCAGATATGTTAAAGAACGGCCTCTCATATTCTTCCATAAAGATACATGCATCTGCTATTTCAGCTAGATACAACACTGATCCTCCTGTTTTTTCACACCCTTACTAAGGCAATTCCTCAGGGGAATCAAGAACATTAAGCCACCAAGAAAGGCCCCAGTGCCAGCCTGGGACCTCAATTTTGTCCTAGAAAAACTGACTCTACCTCCATTTGAGCCAGCAGCTTCAGTTGACTTGCAATTTCTCTCATGGAAGACAGCTTTCCTGTTGGCAATTACCTCAGCAAGAAGGGTTTCGGAGCTACAGGCCCTAATGGCAATACCACCCTTTATTATTTTTCACAGAGACAGGGTTTCATTAAGGACCAACCCTACTTTTATGCCAAAGGTGGTATCTAGGGTTTCTTTAAATCAAGCCATTCATCTGCCTGCTTTCTTCCCCAATCCTGAGAATAAGGGGGGAAAGACTGTTGCATACCTTGGACATTCACAGACAACTTCGATACTACTTGGACAGAACCAAGGCCAGTAGGAAGTCTGAACAACTTTTTGTAGCTTACGCCCCTGCAGTCCATGGAAAAGCAATTTCAAAACAGACTATTTCAAAATGGATTGGACATTGCATCAAATTCTGTTATTCCTTTCATGGAAAGACTGTTCCAGCCAATGTCAGACCACATTCCACCAGAGCTACAGACACCTCTACAGCATTCTTAAGAGGGGTGCCTACTAAGGACATTCTAGAAGCTGCTACATGGAGCTCCATGCATACATTCTCCAAACACTACAATCTCCCTCTATACTCCAGATCCAGAGCAGGCTTTGCTTCGGCAGTCCTGCAGGGTTTGATTGCCACACCATCTTTTTCCTAGAGCATTCCTCCTCCCCCAGCTAAGCTATGGTATTCTACCCACATGTTATGACTGCATTTGCATTCTTGAAGGACATAGTACAGTTTTGTACCTACCATAAATGTAGATGTCCGATAGACATGCAACTGCAGTCGGATTTTCCCTCCCTCCATACCCCTCTATGCCTAGGGTCCACTCCTATCCCTGTTACTGTTAGCTGGGGATATCTGTTATGGTGTATTTGTTTTATTGCTCATTTATTTGTTTGGAATCCTGTTTTTGTCTTCCAATTTGATTACAGCCTTCCTTGGAGGGCACCTGGCATCTGGGGCAAGAAACACTGAAGAAAATGGCGTCGGCTGATGCTTATGTACTCCAGCCACTCTGACGTCGGAGAGAAATGCGACATCAGCCGACGTCGGACCCAGACTTTGGAATCTGGCCGACCGAGGGCTGCCTGAGGCAGGACAACCCACATGTTATGACTGCAGTTGCATGTCTATCGGACATCTACATTTATGGTAGGTACAAAACTGTACTTTAGTACAAATGGAGAAGCCCCCTTACCTATCCTTACTATCTTCACTGATCCATGATAACTTTAACCCTAACCCTGTCCCTAATCCCAATGCTGTACCTTACCTTAGAAGAATCTTTTCCATAGGACTACAACTATTCAGACAAATTTTGGCTGAATTTATTGGTAGGGTTTTAAATAATGGATCACAGAAGGAAAGTGCATGTTCTCTTTTGGTTATGTTTTACTTTATGATGCTGTGGATTTTTTATGTTATGTTAAGCCACACACGTGTATATGTGTGCATGTATGTGGGTGCATGTATACGTACACAAATACATGTGTGTGGGTGCATATATACATACACAAATACATATGTGTGCATGTATGTGGGTGCTTCCATATGTGTGTGTAAAACTGAGGTTGTAACTGGTTATTGTTTGAGCAGTGTTCTACCGTGGTAAACAAATATGTATATTTATCTATCTGGGTGCTAGTGCTTATCTCAGGTGTATGTTAGATTGACAGCTGTGCGAGATCACACAAATACAAGAGTTGGGAAATTTGCCCTTACCCAGTGTTTCTGTGATTGCAGTTAATTTATGTAATTAGCAGAGGGTGTGCCAGTGCAGAGGACATGCCCCACTGCAAAAAACAATGTTTTTGTTTGCATTTTAGAAGTCAGATTTTGTTAGCAGGTTACATTGTTTTGACCTTTTGCAGTCAAAGTTATTACATTCTACATTGAGTGTTTTAGATTAAATGTGGTAACCTATATATGTAGAAGGAGCCAGTTACACAAGTACGAACAGTGTTCAGACTCACAGAGGGGTTCCCAGCAGGAGTGGGTGTGCATCAGGGTTCAGTTCTAAATTTCATAATAAAAAATATTATTATAATATTTATACAAAGGAATAAAAATATTATTTATATAACACTTCAACAAACATACAAAAACATCTAAATAAATTACTGTAATATTGAAATTAAATTTTTTAAAAAAAATTAAATAGAATATTTTTGAATTAAATAAAATATTTTTTTTAAAAATTGTCTCTATTCTAATTGTAATTTTTAACAATTTTGTAATAATTCCCATACAATTTTATGCCACATTTTATATGTGATTCATTTCATAACATTAATGAATTAGATGAATCTGAATATTATCTGAACCAATATTTTAGTCTTTCTTTCCTAGCTGAGGATAACAGGGGAATTAGGGAATTTTAATCTTTTGAAACATGAAATAATGTTGAATAAAATAAATATAAGAGCTGAAATTAATAATAAAAATTCCTGTAAAAAAATTCAACTTCATTATAATAAAATTCTTCATAAAGATTCAGTCATCATTCATATCATATCTCTCTATTCATTATTCACATTACATATTCTTTTATTCATCATTTATTATTATTTAAAATTTATTACAAATTTTATTAAAAATAAAAATATTAATGAAAAATTATAATGTCTTTCCATATATAAAGATCTATATATAAATTTCCTGTAGTATTGTTTAATTGTTGAGTTGGTGGGTCCCATTTAAAGATCCAGAAATATATTTGTATGAAAGAGGTTTTATAGTTATATAATTGATAATATATATAATTCCAGTATAAATCTACATTGTTAATATATTCTTGTATTTAAATTTTTTATATATAATTTATTCTTTTAAATCAGATTCTTTGTAATTATAGACATTAGATCTAGACTCTTCAATGAGATTCTGTCTGAGAGATTTCTCTTATTCTAGATGTTTCCCTTAGATCTTCTCCATGTTAGATAAATTATTTCTTATCACAATTTAACCATTAATTAAGATATATCATATTTACTCAATTATTATTTAGATTATTATCTATAGCTAAATTGAGATCCCTTCTATAGTATTATGAATTAAATAGTAAAAATAAATAAATATTTAGGGAATACAATTCCTATCAATCCTATAATAACTAATAATAATATTTAATGGGTAAATATAAATATGTTATAATGTAATAGGTGAAGTACAAAATTCCTTCAGCAACCACAAGGTAGTAATTAATTTATTACTACATTTTTTTTAGTGTTTTATCATGATTTTATAATTAATTTATTTTTTATGGAGATTTTTTATTAATAGTGCCCCATAATTAATTCCAAATAATCTTTCCATTTATTACATAATAATTTAATATAGAAGATATAATATATAATTTAAAAGAGAAAAATATATAGTTAAATTCTTTATTAAGAAAGACCCGCAATCTTAATGTCTGCAAAAGATGGTATTTTAGGTATTTAGTATATTAGTATTAATATTATATATTTTTTTGAGTTGATAGTTATTTTTGTAGGTATTATTGATTGTATTAAGGGATTAATCTCATTTAAATAATTGTAAAATATAGAATAAATAATTGTAAGTAATCTAAAATAGTAAAATACATTTTATTATATTAATTAAGTTATTATATATAATAACATATATATAGTTATATATATTTATAGTTATATAATTAAGATCTATAGATGTTATTATAATATTAATAATAATAGTTGGGTACATAATGAGTTGGGTTTTTAAAATGAGTATTTTTTAGTATTTTTAGTTTTTCTTCATTGAATTTTAAGTTTGATAGTTTTATTTCAAAATCAAATATTTTAAAAAATAAAGACTGCAAAGAAGAAATTAGAATAAAGAGATCAATTAAGAATAAGATCCTAACAAATGTTAATTTTTGATGTTTTATTTTTTTTCTGTTTCATTTTCTTCTATTTCAAAACCCTCTATTCTTTTACTATTTCTAATCAGGCTCTATTCTATTACTAAATAATAGTGGAATAAGTGGACATCCTTGCTTTCCTTGCTTTTTACCTTTTTTGTTTTGTTTTTTTTGTTGAAACATATTTTTTGTAATATATAAGCCACAGCTTTAATATAATTAAATTAAATTCTAAATACAAATGCATCAGAGAAATTTGACATTTTCAGTAAGGTACAGATAACTCCCCAAATCACTGAAATAAAATGCTGAACCTAATCAAGACTATAAGTGTTAAATCTTTTTTTTTTTTATTTGCAAAAAAAAATGTTAAAGTTCTTCTTCTTCTAGTATTTCTATTTACAATTTCTATTTACAATGAAGCCCGCCTGATCTATGTCTATAATGCCGATAATTTCTATCAGCAAAAAAAAAAAAATACTCATAAACATTAATTAATCAATGAGATGTAATTAGATACCATGATGAGAACATAGTTGGATCTTTATTATGTTTTAAAATTGGTGAAATAAATGTATATTGCCAAGATGGGGGGGATCAGGGTTCAGTTCTGAGCCCACTGCTGTTCACACTGGTGAAGGACTACATTAGCAAACAGGTCAGAGGGGAAAGGTGAATAAAGCTGATCTATGCAGATAAGGCATTACTCTGAACAAGCACAACAGCAATTGATAGGAATGAAATGCAAAACTGAACACACACAGGATTAAATGAAACAGAACAGATAAGACTGCTGTCACTGCAGCAAATGGTGGAAATCAGAAGAAGCTAAACATTCATGTAGAAGGGAAACTAGGGTAACATATTAGCAGCTTCAGTCTGGGAGGAGCATTCAGTTGGAGGTGAAAGCCAGAATCACAGGGGCTGTAACCAACTTGTACATAGTTTCAGGGGTAGTGTGTGACAGGAGAATGCCAAAGAAGCAGAAAAGTAAGGCACACAAAACAGTAGTGCAAAAACTACTAAAGTTTGATACAGAAACCTGGGCAGTAAAGGCAGTGCAGTTAAGGAAGCTAGATGTGATGAAGATAAAATACCTGAGATGAGTAGTGGGATGCATAATGTGGGAGAGGTGAAGATATGAAGACATCAGAGCAGATGCCAAAATAGCTCTAGTTACATTGAAGGTGAAATAGAAGAGATTACAGTGATTTGGGCTTGAGTGCAGGAAAACAGAAGACAATCTATTGAAGGCTGATTGGGAGAGACAGAAAGAAGGCAAGAGGAAGTGAGATAGGACAGCAAAGAGATGGATATGTACCATGAGAGATGGTCTATGGCAGTGAAGTATGACCATTGAAGATAGTAGGGGAGTGGCAATAATCAAGAAAGATGGGAACAGTTAATGCAACACCCTGACTCCATGAGAGGAAAAAGAAAAAAAGGCGTGATGATAATGATAGATAGATAGTAGATAGTTACTAGATAGCCAGATGGAAGATTACACATTGAACCATTGAAGACAAAACCATTTATGCCTACACACACACACACACACACACACACACACACACACACACAAACATTGAAGATCTAACAACTTTCCTTTCTGATTACTAAATTGTAACCCTAACAGAAAAAATGTTCTGAATAGTGATACTGTTAGGAAAAGGGGCTTTTGTAAATTAATGTGTATGGTTCAGGTTAGGGGCAGGGGCTAAGACAGGGTTAGTGTTGTCATACATTGGTAAGGTGGTTGGGGTTTCACACATCATCAACCTAAAGAGTTCTTAGGGACAAAAAATGGAAAGAAAAAATCATAGTTGGCTCTAGCACCAGTGATGGGAAATGAATAGGCATGGTTGCAGTGGTGAAAAATGAACAGCAGGCATGGATGGAGATAAAAAGATACTAAAAAAATATTACCATAGACATAGTCTACTCCTGTAAGAAACTCACACAGCTAAAGACAGAAGACTACACTAGGCTAGTATCAGTTCTAAATTTTGTCATGTCAGGAATTTTGGTGTAAAAGAGCAGTGTATCAGGAACTTGGAAAACCTATTTTAATATAACAGCTAATTCTTCATAATCCTTCATTTCAGAAATGTGAGTATCTTTAATTCATGGCTGATTTGCAACAATTTGCACCATATCAAATTCGGCAAACTACATATGTTATTGGTATTCTACCGCTCTACCATGTCTGCATAACAAATTTAGGAGAGTTATGTTCTGCCCATCCCTGCTGCTCTGAAACATAGGCAAGAGCATAACTCAAAATTTCATGATATTCACAAACTCACCCACAATGGTCAGAACAATAACCCCCCCCCCCAACTCTACATTTCACCAATACTCCCTCTTTCACATGACCCCATCCCAACATCTTAAATAAAATCTCTCCTTCTAGATAATAACCTCTTAGCTCCTACGCAGCATGACTTCAGATCCCATCATAGTACATCTACTGCTCTACTGTCCTGTACTCAAACTGTTGCCAAAGCCATGGACAAATATTTACTGGTTTCTTGCCTCTTTTTTGATCTTTCGAAAGCATTCAATACTGTATCACACTCCAAACCTCTCAATAAACTATAACAACTCAACATATCTGCCTCTGCTATTAAATGGTTCACTAGCTATCTCACTAATACACAGCAGTCAGTAAGATGGCAGGCTACCTGCTCCCCTTACTTACCAATCCAATGTGGGGTGCCTCAAGGCTTGTTTCTTGGCCCTCTACTTTAATATTTTCACAAACCAACTGCATACTTCCTGTACAGCATCCTCCCTGATACAATATGTGAATGACTCTGCACTTATTACCTGTTCTGAGAGTGTCTCTAACCTCCTCTCTACTAATCAACATAGCTTCCTATCTGTAGAAAAATGGCTAACTGACAACCAACTAATTCTAAATCCCCAAAAAACAAAGCTACTACTCTTTTTTTTTTTTTTTTTCCAAAAATCCTGTCTAACCTCAAAACAACCTTCACCACTTCTTCTCCCGACAATACCATCATACAACCTGACCCACATACTAAACTTCTTAGTGTTATTATCGATGACCAATTAAAATTTGATACCCATATTCAATACTGTATTAAAAAGACCAATCAAAAACTCAGCCTACTCTGCAGACATAAAACATACGTAGCCCCTGACTCTAGGCAGAAACTAGCTCAGGCCTTCCTCCTTCCGTGTCTACTTTATGCCTCCCCCATCTTTTCACATCTACAATCTACCCTTTTGGCTAAACTTTGTCAGTCGTACTATAGTGTTGCAAGATCTGCTAGTAACCAACCCTGCACATCTCATCACTGCCATGTACTAAAACAACTCCAGTGGCAAGACTTCCCCAGCACCTGCTTCACTCCCAGCTGCAAATGATTGGTACTCTGCTCTTAAAACCCCTTTCCTGTCCTGCTCTGTCTTTACTAATGTCACATTATACCCCTTTCAGAACTCTCAGCAGCTCTGACCAGCTCCTTCTGGGCACCTATAAACCAAACAAAAACATTGAAAAACTTCTTTACAAATATAGTATTTCCCATGCGTAAAACAAACTTCCCTTAACATCCAAATCATTTTTAACATAAATCTCTAAATACAAACTTAAAATCTTTCTCCTGAATGTCAACATCTGTCACTGCAATGATCCCACTTAAATCCCAGCTTACCATCTTGTTACCTCTCACACTTTTAACAAACATATTACAAGTGTCTTATCTCATTGGCATCTCTTTCTCTTTTTCTTGATTAAAAAAAATTCTAACTTTTGTACTGCATGTTATGCACATTATTGTAATGTTTATGTAAATATCTCAGGCCTTTTGTAAGTTTCTAATCTTCTCATGTAAAGCACATTATTGTAATGTTTGCATACGACTTCATTGTCAGCTGTTTTTCTTTATGTAACTTTGTAGTAACTGTCTGGAACTTTTATCCTCAGTTCTACACTGAAAACGGGCCACTGTCTCACTTCGAGTAACCCAGTTAACAAATGGCAAATAAATAAAATAAATAAATAAAATCTGTATTTCCATTTCCCAGTAACTACCAGTATAACAGAACTCTGTTTCAGATGAAAAGTCTTGGCTCCAGAACTAAAGCCTGAGCATGATGCTCACTGTAGGTCTTTCCCATTGTCTGTTCCATGAGTAGCACTTTCTTGGGGCAGGGCCGACTATAGTGAGGTATCACCAAATACCTGCCCAGTCACTAAATGGGAAAAAGGACAAGGAAAGGTACTCCTGTTTTTAAAAGAAATGATCATACAGAAATATGATGTAATAAAGATGAGTTTACTAGCAGCTGCTGGAGTACTTTAACACTATTGCAGGTTCTTTGTACATACTCTGTTAAAGGTCGACTGTATGTACTGTGTTACAGGTGTTTTGTATATACTGTTACAGGATATATATATATATATATATATATATATATATATATATATATATATATGTATGTATTTACACATACACATACATATATATGTACACAAATGCATACATCTCGCCATACCCAATAGAACCAAGACACTCTCCTCCAAAAAAAAGGAAGCCAATCTGGTGGTCCCTTGCTATAAACAAACTCTACAACAGAAGCAGGAAACTGATGCAGAATAAGGTGAAGTCCCAAGACTGGAAAAACTCCCTTATCAGCCTCAACAAAAAGTTGAGATCCCTCATCAAATCCTCAAGAAACTAGCTATGAAAACAGAATTGTAGCAGATAGTAAAGACAACCACAAGGCCTTCTACAGTTATGTAAAGAATCTCCACAGCAGTACCCAGATTTGCTCTGAGCTACTGCACAATGGTACCTCTTATACCAAGCCAACAGATATTGCCAATATACTGTCCGACAGATTCAGTGCCAACTTTAGCCCCCCCCCCCCCCAAAGGACCAGTCACAATACCAGTAGATTGCCAGGCACCCAGTATTACTGCTGCACAGGTTAAAACAGCACTGTCCAAGGCCAAGAATACAGCTTCTATGGGACCTCACAATATCTCTGGCTGTGTTCTACTTGAAATACAGAGTGAACTGGCACCTCACCTGTGTGCTCTGTCCAATCACAGCCTCACCTTAGGCTTTATCCCTACTGAATGGCGCACTGCTAGTCATCCCTCTCCACAAAGGAGGAGTGACTACAGACCCTGGGAACTATCAGCCATTAGCCTGACGAGTCTTATATGCAAAGCTATGGAACACATCATTATGGACCTAATAAACAAGGATATAGGGAATCTCCAAACTCTGGATCCCACACAGTTTGGTTTTGTGAATGGTAGATCATGCCTGCTCAACTTGGTCAACTTCTTTGAGTCAGTCACCAGATCTGTGGATAAAGTCAAGGTGGTTCATGCAGCCTACCTTAATCTGGCCAAGCCCTTTGATACCATTCCTCACTCAAGAATCATAGGAAAAACTCACTAAGCTAGGCATCAACCCCTATATTACTAGGTGGGTTGCAAACTGGCTCACAGGTCGAACTCACAGTGTGAAAGTTGCTGACTCCAAGTCAGACTGCTGACCAGTCATGAGTGGAGACCCACAGGGTTCTGTCCTGTGTCCTCTCCTGTTTGGTATCTACTTCTCAGAAGTCCAGGCCAACACGAAGGGACTCTGGCTGACAAAATTCGCAGACGGTTGCAAGTTGGAAGCTATCATTAACTGCCTAAGTGATGTTGACATCCTACAGAAAGGCCTCACTGAGACCAACGACTGGTGTCAGAACCATGGCCTTAAGCTCAATGCCAAAAAATGTGTCGTCATCCCCTTTGGGAAAAACCTGGTTCCCATGAATTACCACATCAATGGTAGTCCACTGAACACAGAAGGTGTTATAAGAGATCTGGGAACATAGGTTGACAGCAACCTCTCTTTTGACCACCACATTGCCACTGTGGTCAGAAAGTCCTTCTGTGTGGCACATCTCATTACTAAGGGTTTTGCATCCAAGAAAAAAGAGGTTATTGTCTCCCTCTACTCTTCCCTCATTAGGCCAATCATTGAGTACAATGCCCCATTTGGCATGTACTTCACTAAACACATAGCCTATCTAGATCTCGCCAAGGCTTTCGATACCATCCACCACTCTGGAATTATAGATAAACTCACTAAACTAGGTATAAATCCCTATGTCACAGAACCCACATTGTGAAAGTAGCAGACTCCAAATGCGACTTCAGACCAGTGACAAGTGGAGAACCACAGGGTTCAGTCCTGGGTCCTCTCCTGTTTAGTATCTACTTCTCTGAAGTACAGGCTAACACAGAAGGTCTTTGGCTAACTAAGTTCGCAGATGACTGCAAACTAGGAGCCATAATTGAAACTCCGAACGACGTGGACATCCTACAAAAGGACCTCACTGATACAGGTGCCTGGTGTCAAAGTCATGGCCTCAAGCTCAATTCCAAAAAGTGCATTGTCATCCCCTTTGGTAAAATTCTGTACCCATTAACTACCACATAGGCGGTAGTCTACTTAACACTGAAAGTGTGATAAGAGACCTTGGGACACAGGTGGACAGTAGTCTCTCCTTTGATAATCACATCCCCACAGTGGTCAGGAAATCCTTCTACGTGGCACACCTCATCACAAAATGTTTCTCATCCAGAAAAAAAGAGGTCATTGTTCCCCTCTACTCATCACTCTTTAGACCCATTATAGAGTACAATGCCCCTTTTGGTATGTACCTCACAAGACATCTACAACAACTGTAAAGGCCCCAGAAATACCTCACAAGAGGATTACTGGCCTCAAACAGATGCCCTGCGCAGACCGTCTCAAAAAACTCCAGCTTTACTCCATTGCATATTGCTTACTCAGAGGCGATCTCTGCCTAACATACAATGCTATGTCAAACCCAGAGCTGTTGAACATGCTCCACTTAAAGAAATTCCAATCCATCCGAGCTACACACTCTAGGGACCTAAACCTTGTCACCACAATAAACAGAACATGCTGGAGGGATAGATTCCTGTCCCAGAGACTTCCCATACTCTGGAACAGTCTACCTGTCTATGTCAAACAGAGCTCCTCATTAGCACTCTTCAAGAAAAATCTTGATGATTGGATGGGAAATAGGAAATTCACCCCAGGGATCACTTCTGTGGCTCTGCTTGACAGGGGCATAGGAAAATAATTTTTTTGAGTGACGAAAGCCAGGGTACCTTTTTGGCTAGGCTTATATAGGCCCTAGGGCCAATAACCTAGTACCTACCTATGAACCTATGAATAAACACCTCCAACAACTGGAGAGGCCAGAAAAGTACCTCACAAAGAGGATCCTAGGCCTTAAGCATTTGTCCTATATGGGCAGACTCAAAAAACTCCAACTATTCTCCGTCTCATATCGCCTACTTAGAGGTGATCTCTGCTTGACTTTCAAAGCCATGTCTGATGCAGCTCTGTTAGAAATGCAACATCTAAAGAAATCCAAATCCCTCCGCACCACATGCTCCAGAGACCTCAACCTCATTACCACAATCAACAGAACATGCTGGAAGGACAGGTTCATAAACCAGAGACTGCCCATGTAACACCTTAATGACTTTCATCACTACCATCCATGCAGTGAGAGCCGTTTATAAAATAAATATTAGCCTGCAAAGGTTTGTAAGTTCTCTTTAGTGGTATGTGTTAAATGTGTTAGAAACAGACTTTGTGAAAAACATAGCCTGCACTAGCTGTAGTCTTCTATCCCCAATAATTCACATATTGCTCCATTATACTGTTTATTTTTCCACTTCTGCATTACCATTCATTGTGTGCTTTAAATTTTACTTGAGCTTGATTGCATCTTGCCTTAAAAATCTTTCAGTCTGTAGAGCATCCTTTCATTGAAGAAGTGGTCTATGCAACATTTCCTCTGGCTTTACTTTTGCTGTCACACACCTTGGATACTGGTGCCTAAGACTGGGGAAGGGAGATGGTGTTCTTAGATCCATTTCTAAAAAAAATTCTATCCATCGTTAGTCCCAGGTATCTGCATAACTGAAGGATGGTGCACTGCTTTTAAGTAGATGTTAGAGTCTGTATGTTATGCTGTTGTAGCCTGTACAGTTAGATGTTATGTGATTTGCATTTTGAATGTCAAGCTATATTATCCAACATGTTTCCATCACTTATATAAAAACCTAAATCACTTTTGTTTATGTTGAGATTATTATGTCTTATTTTGCAGTGTTTATGTTGAGATTATTGTGTCTCATTTTGCAGTGTTTATGTTGAGATTATTATGTCTCATTTTGCAGTGTTTATGTTGAGATCATTATGTCTCATTTTGCAGTGTTTATGTTGAGATTATTGTGTCTTATTTTGCAGTGTTTATGTTGAGATTATTATGTCTCATTTTGCAGTGTTTATGTTGAGATTATTATGTCTTATTTTGCAGTGTTTATGTTGAGATTATTATGTCTCATTTTGCAGTGTTTATGTTGAGATTATTATGTCTTATTTTGCAGTGTTTATGTTGAGATTATTGTCTCATTTTGCAGTGTTCCCCTTTCAATGAATTCATTTTGTGCTGCTTTCTCTCTGAAGATCAACAGCTAACAAAGGTCATTGGAGCAAAATGCTGTTTCAGTTGCTACTTTTTTAGTTATGACTTACTTTGAAGTTATATTTCAACGTTAGCTTAATTTGTAATTTTGTGTGAAGTCATACATAATGTAATTCATATGTGCATTTGCTTTATTGTAGTAGATAACTTTTAAAAATAAATAAGTAAATTGCACTTTTTAGATCACCAAGTGCCCCCCAGCCTTCAACAGCTTCCAGCATCTCTGGTTACCAATACTGTCAAAATAAGGGGAAGAAGGAGCCAGGGAGTCTATCAAAAAAAATCACAAAGACAAATCCTAGAGCACTGCAGTGCAGAATCCCCTAAAATGGAAATCATAACCAGAGTGTCTAAAACCTTGTACACTAACTGCATACTGAAATCATGTCGAAATTTCCCAGAATGATTGGGTACACTGACAACTTGGACAGAAAGCAGCAACCACCTCATTAGGTGGGGAGACCTCTACTGACTTCTGCTGCATTTGACAAACAGACGTTTGGCACAAGGACAAATAATTTAGCAAAAATACACCATGGCTGCATGCATCACCTGAACCCTTTCTAATCTGAAGAAAGGAGAGGACAAGCTGCTCCATTTTCCAGATATGCCACCCCTGTTCTAGCCTCAAGCAGATAAAAATGACAGAGGAAAAAAAGGTTCCATAAAATAAACTGTATCCTCACAGAAATGAACAATAAGTACCATCCAGCCAACTGATAAATCCCAGACAGGCCAGAAGGAACATCCTGAAACTCCTTTCCAAGCAGGAATCGAAGGAGAAGACCACCTAGCCTACTATTACACTTTCACAAGTCCCCTCATGTCATGAACACCAACTCAGGGAAACTAAAACATGTTTGCAAAATTAATAGAACATCCTGGAGGTTTACGTATATATCACAGAGAACACCACTCTTGTAGAACTGTCTACCACTCGGCATAAAGCAGAGTATGTACTTCTCTTACTCTATTCAAACATAATTTGGATGAATGGGTAGGTAACTGCAAATTCAACCGTGGTTTAGCACTGCTGGCCCTCATGGTTAGGGGGAAACATGTAATTACCCCATCATGTAGTTGTTCTACTCTTCTTTGTATATTTGTATTGTAAAATACAAGATCTAATAATTAACATGGGAATGCAAAGTTAGGCTTCTTAATTCCTCTGTAGATCAGCACCCTAGTAGGTACCTATGAATCTATGAAGAAGGAAAACAAAGTTTTTTTTTCAACTGAAGATACAACTGAAGATCAACTGTCCAAACTGTTAGATCAGCAAAAACTGGAATTAAATCCTGCCTTTCATTATAATTGGATACTCCAGAATGGTACTGGCATATCTCCTGCCTTTCATTATGATTGTATACTCCAGAATGGTACAGGCATATATCCTGCCTTTCATTATGATTGGATACTCCAGAATGGTACTAGCATATATCCTGTCTTGCATTATGATTGGATACTTCAGGTACTGTCATATATCCTGTCTTGCATTATGATTGGATACTCCAGAATGGTACTGGCATATATCCTGCCTTTCATTATGATTGGATACTCCAGAACGGTACTGGCATATATCCTGCCTTTCATTGTGATTGAATATTCCAGAATGGTACTGGCATATATCCTGCCTTTCATTATGCTTGGATACTCCAGAATGGTACTGGCATATTTCCTGCCTTTCATTATGATTGGATAGTTCAGAATGGTACTGGCATATATCATGTCTTTCATTATGATTGGATACTCCAGAATGGTACTGGTATATATTCTGCCTTTCATTATACTTGGATACTCCAGCATTGTACTGGCATATATCCTGCCTTTCATTATGATTGGATACTCCAGAATGGTACAGGCATATATCCTGCCTTTCATTATGATTGGATACTCCAGAATGGTACTGGCATATATCCTGCCTTTCATTATGCTTGGATACTCCAGAATGGTACTAGCATATATCCTACCTTTCATTATGATTGGATACTTCAGGTACTGTCATATATCCTGCCTTTCATTATGATTGGATCCTCCAGAATGGTACTGGCATATATCCTGCCTTTCATTATGATTGGATACTCCAGAATGGTACTGGCATATATCCTGCCTTTCATTATGATTAGATATTCTAGAATGGTACTGGCATATATCCTGCCTTTCATTATGCTTGGATACTCCAGAATGGTACTGGCATATTTCCTGACTTTCATTATGATTGGATAGATCAGAATGGTACTGGCATATATCCTGCCTTTCATTATGATTGGATACTCCAGAATGGTACTGGTATATATTCTGCCTTTCATTATGCTTGGGTACTCCAGAATGGTACTGGCATATATCCTGCCTTTCATTATGATTGGATACTCCAGAATGGTACTAGCATATATCCTGCCTTTCATTATGCTTGGATACTCCAGAATGGTACTGGCATATTTCCTGCCTTTCATTGTTCAGAATGGTACTGGCATATATCCTGCCTTTCATTATGATTGTATACTCCAGAATGGTACTGGTATATATTCTGCCTTTCATTATGCTTGGATACTCCAGCATTGTACTGGCATATATCCTGCCTTTTATTATGCTTGGATACTCCAGAATGGTACTGGCATATATCCTGCCTTTCATTATGATTGGATACTCCAGAATGGTACTGGCATATACCCTGCCTTTCATTATGATTGGATACTCCAGAATGGTACTGGCATATATCCTGCCTTTCATTATGCTTGGATCCTCCAGAATGGTACTGGCATATATCCTGCCTTTCATTATGATTGGATCCTCCAGAATGGTACTGACATATATCCTGCCTTTCATTATGATGGGATAGTTCAGAATGGTACTGGCATATATCCTGCCTTTCATTATGCTTAGATACTTCAGGTACTGTCATATATCCTGCCTTTCATTATGCTTGGATACTGCAGAATGGTACTGGCATATATCCTGCCTTTCATTATGATTGGATACTGCAGAATGGTACTGTCATATATCCTGCCTTTCATTATGATGGGATAGTTCAGAATGGTACTGGCATATGTCCTGCCTTTCATTATAATTGGATACTCCAGAATGGTACTGACATATATTCTGCCTTTCATTATGATGGGATAGTTCAGAATGGTACTGGCATATATCCTGCCTTTCATTATGCTTGGATACTTCAGGTAATGTCATATATCCTGCCTTTCATTATGCTTGGATACTTCAGGTACTGTCATATATCCTGCCTTTCATTATGCTTGGATACTTCAGGTACGGTCATGTATCCTGCCTGCAGAGAACTGAGGCTCAGACACACAGAGTGTTTAATGGCAGACAGATTGGCATAGCAATCCACTAACTGTGAGTGTAGAAGAAACTCCTGTTCCTCAGTGGAAAAGCACGTGTTGTCCATAGACACTAGGTGACCAAAATTACTCTATGCTTTTGCACCGGTGTGCTGTGAACCCAGTGAGTTTTTAATTTCTGTACCTGAAACTTATTCTGTGGGTGAAGAGTCAATGAGAATGGAATCTGGCCTAGAGGAACCTTTTCCTTCTGTCCATTAGGAATGCATTCACCCCTCATTTTGTTGGTAGCAGGAGAAATTAGAATGGATTGCAGACCAACATTTGGTGTGCCCCATCTCTAAAATACTGTCCCATTATGCTTGCATTAAAGCTGTGGCTTAGCATGTCTGCAGTGACAATTGACTTCCAAAGTGTAAGTTTCTACTTAAAAAGACACTGTGTTCTGTGACCCACTGCCAAATATGCATCAGCACTTAACAGTAGGGGGAAGAGCTTGTACCAATTCTCTGTTTAGGTACCTCTTCTCTAACTGTCTGATCAGAGTGTGTGTGTGTGGGTGGGGGGGGGGGGGGGGCACTGACCATATTTAGTCCCTCAGATTCTGAAGTGACACAGCTCTGCCATTAATTCCAAGAGTTTGATATGGAGGTTCTTATGCTTTACTGTGGCCTTCTGAATGTTGACTCTTCATCCTACCATAAACATGCCACAGAAGAAGATGTGATCAGCTCTGATAAAACCAAGCAACTCTATCTTTCTAAATTGTAACAAGTCCACCAGTCCTGAAAATGAACCCTAGGGTCTAAAGTCAGGAACAAATCTGAGAGAGAATGATGGTGACACAGACACTAAAAATGCAACATCCACTGGGACAATCTCTTATGGAGACACATTAGGGGGACTGTGAACCCCATAGCTGCTGTGAACTGCAGAAGATACCAAAGCATATCTGTGCATCAGCATAGATTATGTCTGATTACTGGTCTGCTGGAATGATAGCGCTTTACTGTGAGAAGAAAGGCCTGGCCCTGTACAGACTCCAGAACACACACGTAGAGTAGTACGCCGAATCTGAGGCACTTGGAAGTAATGTTAGTCAGTACGTAAGCCTGAGAACAACATGAGTAGAGGAGACTGATGTAGGAATTTCTTGGCAGAAGCTCAAGATCAAAAAAGAAGGCAACTCTGAGAGGGTTTTCAAAAGATCTCCACTGTAGACATTACTAACAGCTTGTCAAAGTACTGTCAGATGTATGTTGCATTTTTTATATTTTAGGCACTATCTGCACACATTTACTGGCCAAGTAGCACTGTTTTTTTTAAACTTAGATTCTCATTAGTTGTTTAGCCATTTTGACGAGTCCAACACTTTGTGAATTCAGGAATGTTAGCACACCAGGCTTGTCTGTCCACTGCTGCTGCTCACGTTGTTGTAGATTCATATTCATCTCCTCATAAAACTGTCTGTCCATCTTTGCCTCTGCAGCCCCATTCTTCTTTTGCCTTCAGCCTTTCTCAGCATCAGTACTTAGTTTGCCAGCGTATCTTGTATTTGCAGCATATGGCCAAAGTATTTGAGTCGTAGTTTTATTGTCAGACCTTCAACTGAGAAATCTTGGTTTATTTGCTTAATGATATCTTTTTGCAGCTCACAAAATTCTGAAACTTTTTCCCCAAAACCCCAGTCCAAAGGCATTAACTTTTCCCCACACAGCCTTTCTTATATTCAACTTTCATAACAATGTTATTGCTGCATAAACAGCTTTGACATTATAGGCCTTTGTTAAAAATGTGATGTCTTATCCAGATTTGCTAAACTTTCCTAGAAAAAGTAAGTGTGTATTAATTTCAGGTGCAGTCACAAATTGATGAGAGCTTTGAGCCCAAGAAAATAAAGTCTGTCACTGGAGAGGAAGAAAGACAGGTGACCAGATATCCTCATTTCTGTAAGAACTTGACACAGTTGTTTGGGGTCCCCACAGTCAAAGGCCTCAGAGTAGTTAGTAAAGCAAAAGTAAATGATTACTGCCTTACATTCAGTTATCCAGTGGAGGTTGGCAATTTGATTTTTGGTCCCCCTGTCTCTTCTAAAACTAGCATGAGCATTTACATTCTTGGTCTGTATAATGCTAGGATACAGCTAACAGCATCATAAGCAGTGGTGGATCCAGCAATTTGTAAAAGGGGGGGCGCAGTCTGGTCAGTTGACTACCTGGGTGGAAGTGGGAAAGTGGGACACTGGGTTTGGTGGTTGTGAAAAGATCTCCTTAAGAAGCTCTGACATCGTGTGTGGAAGGACAGCAATATACATTCAGATGCACGTAATTTTGCTGTGGATGTGGTAGTAGAAGCAGGTAATTCTTGTGCAGCACACAGTACATGTACGGATAGTATAATATTTCCAATGTATACCTGGAAAAGATGGTTGGCTGCCCATACCAAGTCACATTCTCCTTACATGCCACAGCGGATATGCACTATGAACTAGGAATGGGTCCCACTGAAGGTGAAAATAGCCACAGCAAAATATTTAACTTTTTTTTAAATTAAATAATGATTTATGTGGAAACAGTGAAGTTCAATTAAGTAAAAGTCTTTTCACCAGTTTCTGAGAGCAGTCCCAGATTAATACTTGGACTTCCTTTCTCTTCTGAAGGGAAGAGCTGTGCACGCTACTAAAACTTTATGAAAACTATCCAGCCTTTGCTAAATCTCTGGCACTGACAATTCACAAACACACACAGATATAAGTGCATATGTAGATATGTTTTTGTGTAATTCACCATGGATGGTATGCATCTCCACTCTGCTTGATGACTTTCCACTGTCCATGTTGTGCAGTGGCGGTCTGTGTAACTTAACTGTCCTTACTGTTGTTTTCCAACCTTTGTCTGTCATCTGTTATATTTGTTCTGTAGGTATACCTGCTGTGCTGACCTTCACCTCTCCTCTTTCCCTGTCTTTGCGTTTCCTTCTATTCTTAAAAAATAAAAAATGGGGCCTATTCTCACCATAAAAAAATGCCCATGCCCCTATGACTTTACTTAAGATTTTCCTATTCCAATATACCTCTTGTGTGTCCCCCTCTTCTTCATCCACATCCATACCCCTCATCTGCTTTTCTGTGTCCCAGTTTCCTTGGGTGTGTGTGTTACTCACACAAGTCCTGCACTCATAGTTAGTCGATGTTAGCTGTGCCGAGGTGACCATGATTACCCTTCAGCTTTATTCATTTTTATTAGAAAATTTGTTCCACAAGTGATAGCTAGCATATTTTATTAACAATGGACTTACATAGATATTCCACAGCTGTCTGTAAATGTACTGGTAAGATTCTGTTACAGATATGTACCTATGAAGGTTAGGCTGCTTAGAATGAGATTCTTTCCGTAACTTTGTTAATGTACATCATGCTTTGACAGCGATTTTTTATTACTTATGGAGCACCTAAACATGATATACAATACACCATTACTGCTGAGATATTCCATTGTGCACTGGGATATTCTGAGTTCTCTATAGTTATTCTCAACATTTCCACTGCGGTCAGCAAAATGTGCCAGATTCCTCAAACTCTTCAGATTCTGGCCATCTGTGTTATGTGGGTATGACTATATAATCACATATATTAATCTTTAATGTAGGGTGTTCATTGTGAGGTTCACAGCTTACAACTTGTTTCACTAGAGTGTAAGCCTTTCCTTTTGTTGCAGTGTTAAAGGAAATGCAGTAGGCTATATATTGACTTAGACAAACCACAAACTCATTCACACAACTTCCAAAATACGATACAACTCTGACCACAAAAAATAATAATTTTGGCACCAAATGTAACAGATGTAGTTTTTGTAAAAACATTGTCAGGACGTTTGATAACATCAATGGGGTTAAATTTATCCCAAGGGAAGTTTTTACATGCAGGAGTAAGGGGGTTATTTGTGCCCTTAGTTGTCCATGTGGGTTATATTATATTGGTGAGACCAAAAGAGAATTTCGAATTAGATTAACAGAACATATTAGGGACATAAAACACAAAAGAGAAAATAAGTCTATTGCAACACATTTTAATACTTGTCACAAAGGTGATGTGTCTTTATTAAAAGGAACTGTTTTAGAAAGTATTAAGTGTTTATATGATGATGAAAATGTTTTGAAACATAAATTATTGTACAAAGAAAGTATTTTTATTTTAAAGTATAAAACGATTGTACCTGTAGGCCTTAACAGTGAATTTAATTGGAGGTGTTTGCTTTAAATTTTAATAGTATAATTGATTAATTATGTAATTAAGAAGAATTGATTGAATATTTGACCTATATATATTTGTTTTATATGTAAGTGTTTGTACTCTTGAAAGGTGGTAACACCGAGGCGCTGGAGAATAAAAGAAAGATATTTCATTTCCTTGGTTGATTTTTCTTTCACAGTCGGTGAAAAGATTTTCTTATTTGTGGTCAGAGTTGTATTGTATTTTGGAAGTTGTGTGAAGGAGTTCGTGGTTTTTTATAGGAGTATGGCGACTGACCCCAATTTGGATATGCCCCGCATGTTCCGAGAGGATGTGGTTCTTCAATCAGGTATATTAGGGGCAGGGAGCTCCAATTTGCAACCAGCATCACAAAGGACTATTGAACAATTTTTTAGCAGTTCCTGATCGATTCTCAATACTTCTATGGACAATTGTCAGGCAGATGTAAGGAACAGTCATATTTTTGATATGTTTGTTAAAGAAAGGAGTAAAAGGGTTTCTGATCCTTTTATCTCAGTGGGACAAAAATTCCACAGTATACCTTCGGATGTTAGAGAATTATGCCAGAAATATGAGAGACTGCTTGAAAAAGAAACAAGGGTGCATTTAAATATGCTGGGTCTTCAGAAATGTATCGAATTGGACATTACACCAAAAGGGCTAAGATTTGTAAAAAATCCTAGTACCCCTTTTGATATAAACTGTTCAGTAGACAAGCGGTTTAAGGAGCGTTGGTTTAGATCTGCGCATAAATGTGTCATAGAATGGTTGTATATTCTACTGGAGGGGGATCAGATCAAACATCAAAATTTAAAACAGGAACTGGCTGTTCTTTCACAAAATATCAGTGCTTCTGTCAATATGGACAATATGAAATCTTTTTTTGGAAAGAACTAATGAAAAACTTTGTGCATTAGAATCTGAGTTAATTGAACAAAAAAAGTCAAAAATGGTCTGGGACATTAATGACTACGAGGCGGGTTCTGCTTTTTCTTACCCTTCTAATTGGTCTGAGAGAAAATGGAAGCAATGTCGTAGGGTGAGATTCAATGGTACACCTTCTTCTTCCTCTTTCGTGTCTTCCGGTGAGGATTTTCGGTCGGATACAAGTATGGAGTTTCCCGAGCTTCCTCGACCTGAACAACCGGAAAACTTTGCACAGGAGTTTCGGAATCAAGGGGGGCGATACCAGAATCAACCTAAACAACAACAGGGACAGAAGCGTACAAGGAATTATGGACAAAACGCAAGTAGTTTTAAAAAAGGCTACCAGGCGGACTTTCAACAAGACCGAAGGTATGGGCAACAGTCTAATAAAAGGTTTAAACAATAGTGACTGTAACATACCAAATGTAGTTTTGAATATGTCGAATTGTACTTTAACTACGGAACAATTGTCAGTTTTAGCTTTAGGGCTTAAATTTGTCCCGACTGTTTTACCAAGGGATTATGTGGTTAAACAAGATATATTTAAGTTCCTTAGAAAGATTCATTTGAAATATTATTTTTATAAGGGTTTTCAGGATTCCTGTTTGGAATCTAATTCTATTTTTGCATGTGAATCCGAGGATAGTTTTTTCTCATGTGAAGAGTTTTTAAGTGACAATGATATTAATAGTTGCATTGATATGTGTGATAGAATAGACATTTCTTATGTCCCTACATCTAATAAGTTCATACCACCTATCATTAACCAACGGATTATACAGTTTGGTTCAATGATAAGGTTTGGATGTGAAAATATTTGTAACAATGTAATGTTAAGAAGGCATGAGATATCTTATAATTTAACATCTAGGGAATGGTATGCCTTAAAGGAATTAAGTGGCAGGAATGATATTGTCATTAAGCCTTCTGACAAAGGTAATAAAAGTGTTGTGATGAATGTAATACAATATTATCAAACGTGTATGGACCATCTGGACAACAATGAGGTTTATGAAATAAGTGATATTAATAAATACAACAGAGCTGTAACAGAATTTAGGTCTCTGTTGGAGAGAAGTGTTAGATTAGGATTTTTTTCAGAAAAGGATGTTAAAGACAAATTGTATAATGAAAGAAATGAAATAGCTACTTTTTTTTGCTTGCCGAAGATTCATAAGGATATGGTCAACCCCCTGGGTAGACCTATCATTTCTGCATGTAATTATTTCCTTCATAATGTCGGTTTAGTTTTGCATAAGGTTTTGTTACCTTATGTTGTCAAGTCTCCGGTTTATATTAGGGACAGTATGGATTTTCTGAATAAAATTTCCTCTATAAAATGGAACAGAAAGATGTATTGGCTTGTAGTGGACGTAAAAAGTTTATATACTTCAATTAAACATAGGGATGGTTTGGAAGCTATAAAATTTTTCTTGAAAGATAGTCCTTTTACTCAATTTGTTTTGGATACGATTGATTTTTGTTTGAAAAATAATTATTTTCTTTTTAATGAGATATTATATAGGCAAAAACAGGGGACGGCAATGGGGGCTGCATTTGCCCCCATGTATGCAAATCTTTTCATGTCCTATTTTGAAAAAAAGTTTTTATTTGATTTAGAATTTATGAAACAAAATGTACTGTTTTATTTTCGTTACATAGACGATTTAATTTTTATTTGTGATGGTGGAATAGAATTGGTTGATAAATTTATGTTGGATTTACATAGTAATCCCTTTGGTCTGAACTTTGATGGTCTACAGAAGGGTAATAAGGTGATTTTTCTGGACCTTATTTTAGAAGGCACGGACCAAGGGAATATTTTTTCCAACATACATAGGAAGTTTTTAGATGGGAATCAATACCTTTCATGCTTCTAGTTGCCATCCTAGTCATGTTATGGAAGCCCTTCCTTATGTGGAGTTGGCTCGAGTTTCAAAATTTTGTAATGTTTATAGTAATTTGGAGAAGGAATGGTAAACAACATATAATATGTTTTTGCAGAGGGGGTATGATTCTAATACATTGACACAAGCTCTCAAAAGGGTGAGGAAAGAGAAAAGTTTAATATGGAATGATTTTTTGAGTAAAAGACATAATTTTTATCCAAGATATACTTCTGATATGAGGGACAAAGAAAGAGACTATTTTGTTTCTACTTTTAATGTCAGGAGTGAAGAAATCAGAGATGTAATAGAGTATTATTGGAAATTTTTAATAGATGATAGAATATTGGTGGATATTCTTACAAATAAACCCCTTTTTTCTTATAAAAGGGGTAGGAGTTTGAAAGATATGGTAGTACATGGAAGGTTTATAATGCCTCAGACTAGCGTGCAGAGGACATTAAATAATTTTGGCACCAAATGTTATAACAGATGTAGTATTTGTAAAAACATTGTCAGGACGTTTGATAACATCAGTGGGGTTAAATTTATCCCAAGGGAAGTTTTTACATGCAGGAGTAAGGGGGTTATTTATGCCCTTAGTTGTCCATGTGGGTTATATTATATTGGTGAGACCAAAAGAGAATTTTGAATTAGATTAACAGAACATATTAGGGACATAAAACAAAAGAGAAAATAAGTCTATTGCAACACATTTTAATACTTGTCACAAAGGTGATGTGTCTTTATTAAAAGGAACTGTTTTAGAAAGTATTAAGTGTTTATATGATGATGAAAATGTTTTGAAACAAATTATTGTACAAAGAAAGTATTTTTATTTTAAAGTATAAAACTATGGTACCTGTAGGCCTTAACAGTGAATTTAATTGGAGGTGTTTGCTTTAAGTTTTAATAGTATAATTGATTAATTATGTATTTAAGAAGAATTGATTGAATATTTGATCTATATATATGTTTGTTTTATATGCAAGTGTTTGTACTCTTGAAAGGTGGTAACACCGAGGCGCTGGAGAATAAAAGAAAGATATTTCATTTCCTTGGTTTTTGTGGTCAGAGTTGTATCGTATATATTGACTTAGGTAATGAGGTATTGTAGGTTCAGTCTTTCATGATGTCATGACAGTAGATTACAGCTTCATGAAAAATTTTAAAGAGGCCTTCCTAATTAACAAAATTAAATGCACAAGTATCCATACTTTTCATCAAAAATAGTATAAGTTGGCATTGTATGTGGTAAGGATACTATACTAATCTCTAAGGGATTGTTATTCACATTTGCTATGGAAAGTGCTGTCTGCAATAGCTGCATTTGGGCTTCCACAGGGGGTATGACTGGCATATGAGAGTTAAAGACTCTAGTGGAGGTGAGTAGTGGAAGGTGGATGGAGAGAGCAAAGATAGGGAAAGAAGGGAGGTGAATGAACATTAAGAAAACTTTGAATAAGAAGAGTAGTAGTCTGGTGATGGAGCAATTAAGGCAGTCTTGGAGGAAAGACAGCAAGGAGTGGGAAAAGGAATGAAGAGTGGACAAATGAGGGGTTTGGGAAGAAAATATGGAGGGTATGTAGATGAATTAGGAAGGCAAAACTGGAGTTTGATGCAGAGGTATGTATTTGTCACAAAACCGTCACCAGCTAGGTTAAAATAATAGTGATTACCAAGTCTCAGTTTGCAGGAGATGTTGCTTATGATTATCTGTGATGGTAATTCTGAGTGATATGGAGACTATAGGAATGGATGGAAAAATATGATAAATGGCCTGTGAGGAATATGTACTCAGAAAAGGGGTGGTTCTTTGATCCCAAACAGAGAAAGTTAGTGAGGCTTGAAGCAGAAAGGAGGCACTAGAGGTCACACACTTGATTGGGTGGGTGAAAAACTTGATAGTGCAAAGCTGGAAAGGTAACACTGCAAGTGTAAATGTGATAAGGGTCATTTATCCTAGCTGATTCAGTTATGGAGAGTAAAGATTATATCTCCTGTCACCTGCAGAGTGGGCAGCTCTGGGAAACTCGTAATATCATATGAGGAATGGCTGTGTGTCTTTGTGAAAGAAGGGCGATGGTGAGATGAGAATTTACAGGGAGCTGCAAGGGGAGGTTTCAGAGATGGAGAGACAAACAAAAAGGTAAAGTATAGGGAGGAGAAATGTAAGGAGTAGATAGACTGAGGTCTGGCTATATTATTAAATGAGTGAAAAGGAATGAAATAAAAAGTTTTACCTGTTCAAAAAAGTGTAAGCCCCTCTACAACAGTACAAGGCACTTCCGGGAAAGACAGGATGGGATAAGGTGAATGTTGGAGTTGAAGAGATGTACTCAGGAAGCATTCTTACTTAAAAGGTAAAATGTGGCTTGTAAAGGGATGCAGGAGCCTCCCAGATGGATAAACTGCTAAAGTTATAATGTGTGCTGCTTAGGAACTCTAATGTGGGATCTATTTAATTCACTCAAATACCTCCAGTTATTCTTTTCTTAACAGAGTTCCACAAAGTATAGAACTGATTTTTAATTTAAAACTTCAGTAAAACTATTTTGGGGGATATAGTATAGATTTAAATATATCCTGAGCAATCTTTGACTCAAAAATTTGGATTTCAAATCATTCACAATTGGTATACTTTTTAAGTTCTTACATTATGCCCAGTACTGCATTTGTTGTTTACCATTCCTCAACACAAGTTATCTAATGAGTAATTGTGAATGCCTACTTCTAGTTCTACAAAGTAATTTCTCTTTGTTACATCATAATGTTTTGAAAACATACACTGTTCCTGAATGCCAGTGTGTACTTCCAAAGCAATGGTGCTGCCTGTTGAAGTCAAGCGTCCCTGGATTTGAAGTGAGGAGCTCCCCTGAATGTCAACAGTGTTACTGCAGGTATTACATGGGAAAGACCAACATACAGTTAATGACTTAATATGATTTAGAACAGATTCAGTTTTACATACCTTGGACACAGACCTGGCCAATGTAGAGCAGTGAGGACATATGAAAAGAAACAAACAAAATAACTAGATGGGAATGTTATTTCCAGCATCCCGTTATACCATGTTGCCATGACTATTTAGCCCATGTCATGGAATTAGAATGTGATAAAGCAGCTTATGTGCATACTCAGAATGCAATGCATAATTGTAATTTATTCAAATTCAAGAAAGTGCAAATACGTTTTTTCCCTGCACACCATAACCCTCAACTATCCAAATTTCTGCAGAATGTCCTGACTTTTGGCTCATATTTTGGTCTGTTCCTCCTAAAATTTGTGGTTTTCTGGCAAATCACTGAGGATGCATGTCCAGAAATAATGACACGCATTTGAGTTTCAGACTTCATATCCTTCAGAAAATGCATATTAACAAAAATCCTGTTATTCTAGCAACTTTCTAAGTTGATAGGAGTAATATTTAAAATCTGTCCACATTTTCTGGGCTTTTGTCCCACCATTATTTTAGGCTTTGTTCAGATTTCTTGCACTATGAGGTTGAGAGGTATAGTGTCCGCAAAATACGTGCTTGCAAAGAGACAGACATTTGAATTACAACAGAGTAACACTCATCCACTGCATTGCACTATTGCTAATACAATTAAGCCAAATGCCAGATGTATCATAATATCAGAGCTGCACCTTGGCTGAGACAGTGAAAGCGGCTTCCCTTTCTTTTGTAGTGCCTGCCATGGGCTGTGAAGATGTCCTGCCTGCTGATGGGATTCTCTTGCTCACAGAGTTTCCTCTCTGTCACAGGGCTGTCTGGAACTGAACACTGACTTAGTGGCTCAAACAGTAAAAGTGTGAAACCTCAGTTTTCCTACTGAGTTGACTGCAGGCTTCTAAGAGGGAGGGAGAGAGCTCAGAAGGAACGAGGGCAGCTGCAGGCTAATCAAGTGCAAGCTTGAACAGGGGACATGGCCAAGGGGAGGAGGGGAGTTGTGCTTCTACGCAGGACAGACAGGACGCCTCAGAAATTAAACATTTTATAATAGTTACCTCTTAAACATGTGAAAGAGCAGTTAAAACTGGAGCATACATCTCCAATACAGTCTCTGACCTCAGCCTAAATAAACCCTTACAAACAAAAGGCGGTTTGAGCTCCCAAACCCTGTCACCAGTGTTGTGTACAAATGATCGTGCTGTTTTGGTGCATACTAAGGGTGTGCCTTGTCCAGGTGTTTACATGTTCTTGTACCACTTGACTGAGAGTCACAATTGCTATTGAGTTCAGGTACTAAGCACGCAGCTTATATGAGTTATATATATGTGCCATAATTCTTTTTAAGCACCCCAAATACATTAAAACATGAATTGGTTCGCATTGTAAGGCAAAACAAATCTAAGCTAAAATAAAGAATATTCAACTCATTCACGTTGCACCAAGACAGTGGGTCACCATAACTGAGTCTTTTGTTGGTTTTATTTTACTTATATTACACTACTACAGTGAAAATATTTGTGTGTGTACTGTATTTTGACGCCTTTTGTTCACCAGCTACTTTCCTGAAATGTTTAGAATCACCTCCTCCCCCCTAGTTTCTTAGGCAGCCTAGAGGAGTGGCCCAGAATAAATAATTCCAATCCTACCACTCTGGCATTTTATGTCAAAGTAAAACTGCATTCCCCACCCCTGCAAGCTAAGCAGCTTGTCAAGTTCTCGTGGCTTTAAATCCAGCCACTGAATAGGATGCAAGTCTGCACAGCCATTCCAAATGCGGCCCATTTAACTAGTGTTATACAACACATATGTACCTGTGTGGGTTATGAGAGATGAATCAACTACTACAGATTAATCCTGCCTGCCCTTTCAACAGCAGGCCAAACGCGGTACTCTCTCTCAATTGTACTGCGTTAGTGCCTTGAAAACCCCTACTTCAAAAGTTCTTCAATTAAAAAAAAATACCTCATTGCGGACAATTGTGACTCGCTCACACTGGAAGAGCAGGTCTCTGCACACTATGCAAAGTCGGACTAGTTTAAAATTAAATTAATAATAAAAGGTTAAGTAAACTATTTATTAAAACGTGTCACCCAACGCTCGCACCCACCAACGCGCCTAATTTAACTAGGGAGATGCTGTTGGAGGAGAATCGTTAGAAATGATGACAGCAAACTCCAATTGCATCTCCAGATGTATTAGGCACGTTTGGTGACAGCATACAATTCTTTGCAAAGAAGAGACGCACCTTCAGAAGTTGAATCTGAAAACATTTTTGGGTTTCAACTTATATTCTTTACTGCACTATGAAATGGAAAACGCACTGATAGTGGATTTTCTTTTTCATAGTGCAATAAAAAAAAATATAAGTTGAAACCGGAAAATAGATCATTTTGGTGGTATTTTTTTCCGATTTCCAAAAAAAAAATAACACATTTTAAAAGGGGGTGACGCGTGCCCCTGCACCCATGCCTAAATCCGCCACTGATAAGGATTATATTAGTATAATGTAGCTCACTATGGGGAATGTTCTTCAATTTCTCTCTAGGTTTGTAGGTTCATAAGAGGTTACTAGGCTAATAGCCATAGGGCCTTAACAAACCTAGCCATGTAATAGTCTTGTTCCCTAGTTGACTATGGTTAGATGGTCATTGTTAGCAAAGCAAATCAGTGATTAATACCGAATGCCCTGTCCAAGAGGGACATAGGTGCCACCTCGGGGTGAATTTATGATCTCCCATCCAGTTGTCAAGGTTGCATGTGAAGTGGGAGTTTATTCCAGAGGAGCAGTGATTTCTGGGAGACATATCTGTCTCTCCAACATGTTTTGTTTATGTCACAGGCTAGGTTGAGATCCCAGGAGCTTGTGACCCTTGTCCCATTTGATTTGCAGACATGCAGCATTTCCATTAGGGCAGGGTCAGAGATAGAGCTGTAGGCCAGGCTCGGGTCACCTCTCAGCATCCTGTAGGGTACAGAGACAGGGCCTTCAGTCTTTCTGTGTAGGTCATGTTATGCAGGCCCTCAGTTTTCTTGGTTAGAGACCTCTGTGGTCTCGCCAGTTGTTGCAGGTGTCAGTTGAGGTACATGCAAAAGGGACCATTGTATTTGATTACTGGTCTGATGAGGGTCGAACATAGAGGAGTTATAATATCCTTAGTCTTGCATGTGATGCCCTTATTTATTTGATGCACAGCGTAGAAGGCTTTTTTTTACCACTGTGGAGAAATGATGATCGAAGTTGAAATTGCTGTCAACCTGTGTTCCCAAGTCTGTCAGCACTGTGTTTGAGCTAAGGAGGGTGCTATCTATAATGTAATTTGCAGGGGCCACTTCTTTGCCAAAGGGAATAATGACACACTTTTTTTCTGTTTACACATACAAAGTATTAGTTTAAGGGTGTTCACACTTATGCAACCAGTTTATTGTACATTTTTTATTTTTTATATTTTTCCCCTAACAGATTTGTTTGTTTTTCAATTGAATTGCACAGGTTATAGGTCACATTAATAGTGGCAACAGTTTTGAAATTATGTATTGTGGTCTCATTTTTTTATATCACAAAAACCTGACATCTTAACAGGAGTGTATTTACTTTTTTATCCAGTGCATATATGTATATAAAATATATTTTTTTAATACTCGCTTTTTTATCGTCAAATCGTAGTGCTGTAGCACTTTATGTGTGGTCTAAACTGTAACAGTAGCTTGCTACATAGTAGCAAACAGTTTGCTGCAGTTTAAAAGCAAAGAAAAATCTTTTTTTTTTTTTTTTAGTAAAATATTAACATCATAGTGCTCCATGCAGGCAGGATGTAAACATTTGTAGCAAGCAGTTTGCTACAGTTTAAAAAAAATCATTTTTTTTAATTTAAAACATGAGTACTGAAGCACTCATGCAGGCAGGTATAATTTATAGTTTAAAAGAAGAAATGCTTTTTTTTTAATAAGATATGTTAAAGGAAGGTTGAGGACAGGGCACTGAAACAGGACCTGAAAGACTGGGACAGGAGTGTGAGAGAGTATGACATGCATCTGTTTTTACTGGTTGTGGTGGGGATGTGTTTTGATCTAACTGTAGTAAGCCAGTCATTTACAGCTTATTACAGTTAAGTTTTTTTTTTTTTTTTTTTTTGCTCTTCACTTGAAGAGCTGTGAGGGTGGGCATGGATCATAGTACTGGCCCAGAGTGCTAACTAAAACAGCTGTGCTTCTGTTTATACCTTGCTCCTTACTATGAGAAAACCATTCTATACTTTGCTACGTCTTGCTCTGATGCATATAGATTTACAGGCTCTATATTATTAGAACACCGAACGTTCAAAATTTCAAGTGTTCTAATATTGACCCGTTTTCAGCGAACGCTGAAAATGTTGAAGAAACAGAAAACCAAATTTATTCCTAGGGAAAGAATTTGGTTGTCTGTGTCTGTTGCTTCAGTGTTTTCAGCGCTGTGGTGGAAAGTGTGCGATTGTGTGGATGTGAGGGTTAGGGCAGGGTAGGTGAGTTAGGGTTAGGGCGCGGGTGAGGTGACTGTGCGATAGTGACGGACCTTAAGGTTAGGGTTTGGGTTAAGGTAAGTGGATAGTTAGTAGTGTATGTATAGTTTAGTGTAGGGTTAGGTGTAAGAGTTTAGGTGTATGTGTGTGGATTGCTGTTTGTTTGGTGTGCTTGTGTTGTGTGTATGTGTTTTGGAACAACAAATGTTTTCCCTAGGAAAAAATTTGCTGTTCTGTATGTTCGATGTTTTAAATTTTCGATTCATAGGGTTCGATATTAGAACACTCGAAATTTTGAATGTTCAGTGTTCTAATATAGACTCTATTTACACTGCACCCATGTGTTCCCTCTAATCTACATTCCATCGCTAATATTTGATAGTAGACAGAGCCATATATCTCAACTGTCCAGAACTTTGCAGTGTGTCTACATTTTTGCCTCATATTTTTGATCTATTCATTATAAAATTTGTGGTTTTTCAGGCCAGATGTTTAGGATTGAAATCACTATATGACACACAGACTTAAATGCATTGGAGTCATTCTCAATTCAACCCAACATCATACTCAAGGGTGACTTCAACTATCCCACTATAAACTGGGAGTCATACACAAACCTAAACTTGCAAAATCAACGATTCCTAGACTTTGTCAGCATGAATGCTCTGGACCAACTAGTCCATATTCCCATCTGGGATGCCAGCATCCTTGACCTTGTCCTCCCTCTCGTGGGGAACATTGCACTTTCTGAAGGTAATGTCTCAGTGGTCAGTTTGGACCATAGAACTGTCACCTTCAAAATAAAAATAAAGCCTAGAGCACCAGCTAACACTGGAACATTTATGAATTATTCTAAGGCATTTTTCCTACTTATAAGTTACATCCTGTCAAAATTTCAATCCCCCAAATAACAACTATAAACCGAATAAACAGGTGGTATTTTAGTGCTCAGAACCACTAGTAAACAAAAAAGCCAGCACTAAAGTTGCGAGTCCGAAGTGCACTTTTATTAACATAAAATAACATAAAAATTTCAATCCCCCCCAAACTTGGGGAACACTGCTGCATATGAAGAGTCATTCAAAAAACCATATAGAATAATGTGTACAGCAGCAGAGAATCCGAAATACCTACCAGGACAAACTCAAAAATCAAGCCTTCCTGGTAGAATCCCAACATAAATAGGATGTATAGCAAAAGAAAGAAAACCATGTCCAAGAAGGGCAATTCCCAGCAAGGTAAGAATTCCCTCATCAAACTAAATAAGCAACTCAGGGAACTAATTAAGTCTACCAAACCCAAATATGAAGTAAAAGTAGGCTAAAGACAATCAAAGTCATTCTTCAGCTATATCCACAAACTCAAGGGCAATATGCAATAATGTGCAGAACTAATTGTAAATGGAGTCACTTATACTAAGCCAAATGATATAACAAATCTACTAGCTGATAAATTCAGTTTAAATTTCACTTCACTTTCAATCCCTGACACCCCTCAAGAAATGTCCTCATCCATAACTCCTCCAACTATCACTAGGGAACATGTCCTAAATGCTCTCTCCAGGGGCAAAAACACTGCGTTGATGAGACTTGATAATATCTCCGGATACCTCTGTAACAGTATGAAATATGTACTGTTGAGACCACTATAATCACTGTTTAACCATAGCCCTCAGACAGACTTTTCAGGATGAATGGAGAACTGCAACATTTATCGTTCTGCTTGGGAACGGGTCATTCACAGACTGGGAAACTATCAACCCATAAGTCTAACTACTGCTATGTAAGTAATAATCATGGATATGATAAATGATGACATGGGAAACCTTCATACATTGAATTCAACTCAATATGGTTTTGTTTAAGGCAAGTAACACCTACTCAACTTGATGGACTTCTTCAAGAAGGTTACCAAAGAGATGGAGAAGGACAGAGTGGTGCATATTGCCAATCTTAACATTACCAAGGCTTTCAATACAATATCCCACTCAGGCATTGCAGACAAGCTCACTAAATTGGGTATAAGCCCTTACATTACCCACTGGATATCCAGCTGGCTTACAGATGTGATTCAAAAAGACAAGATAGGGGTACTTACCTCCACAATAAGATGGACACTAGCAGTGTACCTCAGGGATCAGTCCTGGGGCCACTCCTATTTGGCATCTACTTCTTTGAAGTCAAGGCTAGTTTAAAAGGCATCTTTGTGACCAAGTGCACAGATGTTTGCAAACTAGGTGCAGGCAGTGAATCCACCATCACACAAATACTCTTCAGGAAAGCTTGACACAGATTAATAACTGGTGTGAGAGTCACAGTTATCATCTGCAACATGAATAAGACAGCTGAAGGTACAGATATATTAACTCTTCTATGGAACACATTTCCCATCCACGTGAAACAGAGTTCTTCACTGTTCTTATTCAAGCACAACTTAGATCCATGGATGAGGAATTGTAAATTTACCCCTGATCTGGCACTTGTGTCTCGATTAGAGAGAGAGAAAGTGTGTAAATACTGCCCAAGCTATATATCCACAAGAAGAGCATAATTGTGTCTCCCAGTAAACTGCTATCCCTGCAAATTGCTACATTGATTATACATCCCCTAAGAGTAGACACAGTTGTCAGGCATTTGGGTACACATATAGACAGTAATTTGGCCTTTGACCATCATGTGTCTGCAGCAGTATGAAAATCATTCTGTGTTGCACAACTTATAAGCAAGAGTATAGCATCTAGATCCAAAGATGTCGGTGTTCCATTGTACTCAGCCGTCATTAGATCAGTCATTGAGTACAATGCCCCCATTGCTATGTACCTAACCAAGCATATACAATAACTGTTGGGTCCACAGAGGTACACACAGAAATAATACATGGTATACAAAACAACTCCTATGTGGACCACCTCAAAATCATATCCTTGTACTGCGTCTCCTATAGGCTACTTAGAGGTGACATATGCCTGGCTTACAAAGCATCCTCTGATCCAGCCTTAATAGACCTGTTGCACATATGCAAAACAAAGGGCATCACAAACACCAAATCCAGGGACCTAAACCTCATCTGCAACATGAATAAGACACCTGAGGGTACAGGTATTTTAACTCTTCTATGGAACACATTTCTCATCCACGTGAATCAGAGTTCTTCACTGTTCTTATTCAAGCACAACTTGGATCCATAGATGAGGAATTGTAAATTTACCCCTGAAACTGACACTTGTGTCTCTATTAGAGAGAGAGAAAGTGTGTAGATACTGCCCAAGCTATATATCCACAACACAAACATAAGGGACCAAAACCTGTCCAGTACTTCTGGGAACCATGGCAGGGCTTAAAAAAGGCCCTTTGGTGGTGTTAGCCTACTATTCTGCTATGATCCTGTGATGAGGAATATCTGTTTTAGAAATTGTTGCGGATTTACCTAATAATTTTATACAGGAAATATCAGACCATTACTTTGCAGCTCCTTGACAGACTGCTTCTCACTTAGCAGATGATACTGTACCAGCAAACGGTTATTTATGCTGAAGTTGTAGCATGGTCAAGGAATTTTAACAGTCACTATTACCTGTCCTGCAGAATGACAGCCACCAAACCAATTTTTCTCTACCCTAACACTAGGTAGACGGGATGGAGGAAAAGAGAGTCAGTGGCTGAACAGAAAGCTTACATGGTTGCTTCTAGTATAGTGTATTCATTTCATATGGGTGTTTCTGTATTTGAGCCTGAGTGATGTCATCCTCCTTCCTGAAAAGGCCTAAGAGTTCAGGAGTTTGTCTTCATTAGCAGTACATCTTGGGTTAATGGCGGTTACTTTGTTCAGTATCCCTTCATATCCAGCCGCCTCAGTAAAACGTTCTCTTGACACTGATTTCATACATTTGCTCAGATCTGCTTTTGATGTTAGACTCACTTACTTGGCTGGTGAGTGGTGACCCCCAACCTGAAGACCTGCTTCCTGTTTCTTATACTGCATGTTTGTTAGGTGATAAGGAGCTTCCTTCATGTCTACCCTCCTCCAGAGCTGTCTTTTTTTTTTTCAACAAACATCTTTATTAAATTATCAAATATGACATAGGCAGTCTTACATTTATATAAATGAAAAACAAACAAAAAATGACACCACTTTAGTTGCAAACATTAAACATCACAGACACCATTGAAACAACTGTAGTTGCAAACATTATACATCACTTATAATCCATCCAGTCATTGTCAGTTAAGCATTATATGGCCCCTTCAAATCCTGCCCCTTGAATCCCATTCCTGCTCTGCATATATTGTTCTCACAATTCCCATTTTTTCTATGTAGTTTGCTCCTTCCCTTTTCTAAAGATCCCAGTTTCAGTTGTTTTATCTCTTTTACTATATTCACTACTTCTAGTAAAGTTGGTCTAGACTTTGATTTCCATTTTCCAGTAATTGGCTTTTTGGCAGCCACTGCAATTAGATTCATCAAGGTTTTACTGTGTCCAGGCAATTCCGATTCTGTATCATAGCTCAAAAAGAAATCATCTCCACAGTCAATCCAATCTGATCACCCAGCATCTCTGACAGAGTGGTCTGCCGGGAATCCCTAAAGTCTGCCAGCTCCTTACACTTCCAAAACATATGTTCCCAGCCACCACTTTCTTGCCTGTCACACCAACAATATTTACTATCCACTTGAGGAAAACCTCTTTGGAGTCTTCTTGGTGTAAAAATACATATGTAAACACTTCCAGGCAAAGATCCTTATTCTCCTAGACTTTGTTGCATATTTGGGAGATATACCTACATCCCCATTGTCTCTTTGTAAACTGCTTATCCAGTCTCTTTTCCCAATTCTGTCTAAGCTCCGCTGATTTATTCTTATAATTCTCATGCAATATTTTATATGTTTTACTAATTATTCCTTTTTTAACAACAGCTTCTGTTCTAGATTCTGTTAAACACTCTACCACTGCTGCTATTTCATTTAGGACCCCCCTATTTCTTTCTGTTTGCCTATACTCCAATATCAATCCTTGATAGGGAAGGCAATCTCTAACCTGCAGTCCAAATAAATTCTTGGCCTCATCCCATCCTATTATCTTTCCCTTTCTAGTTATTTACTCCCAATACCTTGGTTCCTTGGCCAGTTTTCTCCAATAAATTCCAGCCCCCTCTTGCCTATTATCTGTATCCCTAACCACAGTCATCTCTATTGGCAAAATCTCTTTTCTCCATTCTTGTGCTGGTTTAGTTCTTGGCATACTTCCTGCTATTTTATGAATATAATACTTTGTATGACTTTTGTTGTTCTCCTTAAGAGTCTGCATCCAAAATCCCAATCTCTCCGTATTTCTTAAGCTTCCTTCCTGAATCACCATCACTCCTTTCCACTTTGAATTATAGTTTTCTGCTTGTGCTATGTATAAGAGCCTTAACTGTGTTGCTCTAAAATACCCAATCAAACTGGGTAATCCTAGACCTTGTTGTTGTATTGGAAGAATCAGCTTATTCTACTTGAATCTTGCTGTCTTCCCTTCCCAGGTAAAATCTTTCAACTCTTTTTTTAATTGCTATCTACAGCTTCTCCTCCAGTTGATAAAAATCTGCCTAACCTGTGTATTTTAATTGCTTGTATCTTAGTATCCATATCCATATAACAAAACTTCCAGTTTCTCAATTTTTGTATTGCATTCTGTCTAGTCTCTTCCCACATACCCCTAGCTGCCACAACAGAGTCATTTGTAATTCATACTCCTAAATATTTCATTTTATCATGTCTTCATAAATATGGATATTGTTGGACCAATTCATGTGTGGAAACATAACTTACCACTACTGCCTTTGTTTTAGCTTCATTCATTTTGTATCCTGAGAAGATATGAAACCGTCTTAAAATGTTCCACAACACTGTAATGCCCCTTTCTGGTTTTGCCATATATAAAATAATATCATCTGCAAATAGACACAGCTTTTCCTGATTGCCATGCCAATTATATCCTTGAATTTCTGAGTCCCTTATTTTCTTTGCCAGTGGTTCTAAATATAATGCAAACAACAAGGGGGGGAAGCAGACAACCCTGCCTGGTTCCTCTACTCAAGCAGAAGTTATCAGAGAGGACCCCAACCACTTTAAGTTTCGCCTCCCACTTTCCTCGTATATACTTCTAATCAACGTTATAATTGTGTCAGGGAAAGCAAATGTTTCCATTGCCCTGCTCATGAAGTCCCAGTTTACTCTGTCAGAAGCTTTCCCTGCATCAAGACCTACGAATAACAGTGGTATTTTATTACATTCTGCTTCCTCCTGGATCATCAATGTTCTGTTAATATTGTAAAATATTTGCCTCCCCTCCACAAAACCACACTGATCCATATATATATATATCAATTTTTTATCACTTTTGCCATTCTTTTAGTCATTATAGACATAAACACTTTATAATCATGGTTTAGCATTGAAATGGGCCTGTATGCCGCTGGATCTGATGGATCTTTACCCTCCTTACGTATTACCATTACACCACCTTCTTCCAGGATGCTGGTACTTCTCCTCCTCTTAAAATACTGGTAAACAAAACCTTCCAGATCTTTATCAGTTTTTCCCTCCTAGCTTCCATCTATTCCTGGGGACTTTCCTGTCGATTGGTTGTACATCGCCATTTTATCTCATCTCTTCCTATCATAACTGTTAGTAACAGAGCCTCATCTACCTCTAACCTTGACATATATTTAATTCTTCCATAAACATTTCCATTTGTACCTTTTCTTGATTTCCATACTTCTCTACTTTATGCAAACTTTCATAAAATTTCTGAAATATTTCTAATACTTCTACAGTATCTCTTGTTATCTACCTTGTTATAGGCTCCCTACGCTTGGTGATAGCCCTTTCAAATTTCTGTTGCCTGAGTTGTTCTGCTAAAAGTTTTTGTGCTCTAGAATTATTATCAAAAACAGTTGCTTAACAGCATTCTTTGTAAACTCATGCATATTGTCCAGGTAATCCTTTATTTTCTGTTTAGCATTCTGCAGTTGCTCCTTTTCTTGTTCTGAGAGATTCCCCTTATTTTGCAATACTTTTGTCAGTCCCTCTAAACAATTCTTGTTACTTCTTAACCATATCTCCCTTTCTTTTATTTCCACCCTAGCTTTAAACTCCAGTTTAACCATAGCTTTATTTTCTGACGAAATTTTTATCTTCTCTAGTAGCTCCTGAATGAATTCCGAAACCCCTTCCTTAAATTCCTCTCTTTTGAACCGATAGGTGGAAAAGCGCCAGGGTCTCATTTTTATTTCATTACCTTGCATTTTTATTTTAGTTATCATTGGCACGTGATCTGAAATATTTATTGGGTGCATTTCAAGACCTTCAATTAAATGTTCCTGTGAGATATAAAAATCTATCTAGCCTAGCCCAGTTTTTGTTTCTCTGTGAATAATATGTAAATTTACTCCCACCTCCTAGCACTGAATTCACATCTTCCATGCCAAACATTTTCATAAATTTCTTCAAAAATCTATCCTCCTTTGTTATATTTTCTCTTGTAGGCAACACAGACACGTCTTCACTGTTGCAAACCATGCTCCAGTCTCCACCTATAAGTAATATTCCTTGCTGAAAGCTGATTATTTCTCCCAGAATTTTCTTAAGCTTCATTATAGCAGTTTTATGGGGGATGTAAATGCATACCAGTGTAGTCCTCCTCCCTAGCCAGTAGCCCCTTAGTACTATGTATCTTCCATTATTATCTTGTTTTCCTTTTCTATCACTATTGGAGCTCCTGCTGCAATGAATACAATTAATATAAGTACTCCTCTTTTCCTTTGCCCCAGATATTCCTCTGAATAACCATCCTGAAAACCTTTCTTTGTCAAATTCACATGTTCAGTTCTATCCAGGTGCGTCTCCTGTAGCATAGCTATTTGCACTCTACATTTTGAAAGACGTTACAGAAGTCATCATTTTCTTATATAGTTATTATTAACACCTTTTTATGTATAACTGCTTTTTTATTAAATGTCTAGTTCCAACTTTTATCTTTCATGTATATACTGTTCAGCAGGTTGGTCTTTTATACAGCCATTTCCTGTCATATCCACATCTTACATAACAGAGCTGACTGTCTTGATCCAAGACCACTGGAGTTTGATACAGAAGCCTCTGCATATCAACCATCTTTATTTCCATGTTGTATCTCAAGCATGTGGTATGATACAGACCTCAGTTAATTCACTATCAGGGTGCATGTTTAGCCATCTTGGCATACTGTTACTTGGTAAAGAATGGATGTCAGTGCTGCCTGATGAAACAATTTCTGACACATATCTTTCATCTCCATTCTCAGGTGAAGAATCTGCCACTGCCTTGGGGTTTGAACATATGGAAAAACATGCTGTAATGTTTGCTTGTTAATCTTGTTTGGACATGAAATCTCTGTCCTGGAAGACAGCCTTTTTTGTTAGCCATCGTCTTCATTCGACAGATCTCAAAACCAGGGAGTCTGAGCTTGTTTTTTGCAAAGACCAGATGTCACCCAGGATGAAACCAAACTACCTTCCTGGGGAATGTTTGAAGTATCAGTTAGCTAGTCTGTTCATCTTCAGGGTTTCTTTCCAGATATACAAAATGGGGCAGAAAAATATATTGTCTATATTTTGGATGTCCACCTGCAGTTATTGTTTTATTCCCATAAGGTCTGCTTTGGAAGATGGATAATCTCTTCATCTCCTTTGCTTTTTTGAAAGATGAGTTCATAATTGATGAGCAGATCTTAGGTAGACATATTGACAGCTGCATGCTGTTTTGCCACTAACAGGCTAACAGGCTAATTAGCCATTATATTAGAGTAGCAGTCCGTCAGAGATGGCAGTCTGCTGTTCTTCCTTATTTCAAGAAATGTGCCCCCCAGCAAACAATTTCCATGGTCAACTGTCTTTCAGTGCATACCTTCATTAGGCATTAGGCTCTGGAGCTCCATTTTAGGAGCACAGCATCAATGGCTGAAGCCATTCTGTTGTTGTTAAAGCTCCAGTCTTCCCTCCTGGTGGGGATTCGGGATACTGCTTGGGATTTACTCCCACTGCTCCACTTGCTGTATGGTGTCTCACAAAGTAAAATATTCTCCTGTCATCTGACACAGCAGTGCTATAAAAACTGAAGAAGCCCATAGGCTGAACCCAGTCTTTTTTACCACTATTTTTGTTGGTAAAAGAATAAACACTCTGTTTCTTTACCTGTTTGTGCTGGATTTCTTTGTTTAGATTTGGCAATTTTTCCCTGCAAGAAGTAAGATGGTGTTGTCCTCCGCATTATTCATTTGTTATGACCATGAATTATTTTCATCTTCTAACCCCACATCCCCACCTCATGTTTAGAAAACCCTTACCACTGTACCACAGTAGCAGGTCTTTCTAATTATATGAAGTTCAAGTTTATAATTTAACAAACTTGGCAGTATGTTTTATTGCAGATATAACCCTTCTTGATTGAGGTAAGTGTAAAAAAAATGGGCATTCTGGAAGCATGCAAGCCCTTTAATTCAGGAGCAGGAACAATAGCTTTGGCCAAAGGGGGTAGTGCACTTCAAGCATGGCACCTTAAGATTTAGAATGAGTAGCTTAATGTGAGGACTAAGTGAGGATGAAGACAGTTGTCCCACCCACTGTGCATGGCCATCTCAAAGGTCAGCTGATACTGATATAGTAAGTACTCCATTATGTCTTGCATGTGTTGGTAAAGCTGCCCTATAAATTGGAATTCAGTTCAGCAACAGAACAGCTGTGGTGCTTAGTAAAGCATCATATCTTTCTACTATGTAAAACACTTCCAAACTAAAACAGGTACCTGTAATGCTCAAAGTGGTGAAATGAACTATAATTTAATATTTGTTTTCATTTATTTGCAGTTTATGTCTGACCTGCGGAAACATCCTGAACTGCTGAATACAAGTGATAGTGAAATGGTCCGAAACTTTGTTGAAAGCAACTTCACTATGCCAAACTCCACAACCTTGCTACAGCAACTGGGCACAATTGACAATGCTGCCTGTGGATGGATACAGTTCATGTCCAAGGTAAGGCAATTCAGACTAAACTAAGAGTGAAAATATTTTTCAAGTTTGTGAGGGAGGACACATAGTGGCCATGTCCTAATGAACAGAGGTGCTAATTAATTGATCTCATACTCTCATTGTGGGTATTGTATCTCCGAAAGGCCATCCAGTGTATGTACACCTGGTTTTAGTTTGTATATTTTGGAACAAAACATAATCTGCCTATCTGTCTATTTTAAACAAAGTAATGCTTCATTTCTTAAAAATATATACTTAAGTAAAAGGCCCATGGCAACCCTGCATAAAATGCTGCAGCTTACTCTTCATTGGCTTTTCCCATGATTTTTTTGGAAAGCAGTGAGAACGCACATATTATATGATGTAGTGGAGTGTTGTAAAACTTATTACTATAGCTGCTTTATAGATAACAGAGTTCAAAAACATATTCTAGCAACTATATTACTACATAAAAGCAATATTTAAAATGTATCCCAAGTTTTAGATTTTTGTCCCACTTTATTTTCTGGCTTTGTCCTTGATTCTTGTACTAAGAGGTTGAATGGTATTGTATTTTATCACAGTCAAATGAGGTGTACATGACAAAGTTGACTCTAACTGCTGGGTGGGGGTGTTTATGGGTGAAAGTAACTTTTCCTGTGGTTGTTTTCTTAGTTAACCATCTTTTAAAGACAGATGTGCATTTATCTAAAGTAACATGGAGTACTTAAGGCTACTATTTATATGAAACAAAGCTTGAAACTACATAGCTCTCATCTCTTCCTGACTTTACATCATATGTTTGGTCTGTTCTTCAGAAAATTTGATTTCTGGAAAATCATTCAGAATTTCAGTCAATAAATAAAGACAAACATTTTAGATATTTGAGTTTCATGCTTCCTATTCTTCAGAAAATAAATGTGAATACAAAAACTGTAATTTTAGCAACTTGCTAAGTATAAAAGAGCAATATTTAAAAGCTCTCTGTGATTCTGGACCTTTGTCCCTCATTGCTTTTTCAGTTTACCCCTGATTATTTCAATTTACCCCTGATTATTGTACTAAGACATTGAATGGTACTATTTTTACCACAGTCAGATGAGCTGCACATGGTAAAGTGGTTGTAACTGCTGGTGTTGTCTCTCTGTTGTTGAAAGCAAATTACCTTAGTATTTACTCATTTTATTTTCATTTTAAGTATTCTGGCTTTGCATTTGTATGAAGTAAGTTGGAATACTTGAGGTGTTGTGCATTTGTGTGAAACACATTAGAAATGCCTTATTAAGTCGTTACATTGCTTAATTATTTTTACCACAATCAAACATCTGGGGTGTACAGAGTTAACAAGAGGATGATAATTGCTAAGTACAAGGCTGTCTGTGGATTGCTGACCCTGGCTGACATAATCAAGTAAAACGGTCATTAGTCTGCCTTTGCAAGATCAGTGTGAATTTTAGTAAAACAGGGTGGAATACTTTACTGTGGCCATTTTTTTATCACAATCAGGCATTTGTTATGCACACAGTCAAATGGCTGTTCTTGATGATTATATACATTGGTGGATTGTAATAGCAGTTCATATGGTCTTAAATCATGAATGTGAATCCAAAAGAACATGAGCATTTATGAGTGGTCCAAAATATGTTTATGTGGGAGTTTTGGGCTGATAATTGGGAGATTTTCAAAGACCCAAGATACACTTAATCTGCCATTCCCTGTTAGCCTGATGCTTCAACATGAGATGTCTTTCGGTGTCTTATTTAGGCTTAGCAGTGATATATGGAGTGGTACAATGAAGACATACTTTAGGGTATCATCAGTATAAAGTTGTGACATCTCTTGTCACTTCAGTAACATATAAGAGTAATATCAATTAATTTCAAAGTAGTGAATTATGCTGAATTTTCATATCTCTACTGGCATACCAGTGGTTCTGCACCTAAGCCATAGGCTTATATTGTGATGCCTTAGTTACACAGAATGCAGGAATAAGGTATGTCATAGCTTTCTAGCCTCCCCCATAAGTTATTCATGTATTATATAGGACAGGCATACCACAGTTTGCTACCCACGTAGCCTGTTTATATATTATTTGAGATAGGCATACCACAGTTTGCTACCCTTCTTCCATAGCCTGCTGATATATTACTTGGCACAGGACTTGCAGTACAGTAGGTGGATATAAAACAGCACTGCAGTAGACTCCAGGCCCTGACAAGTTCATATGTCTTCTTGCTTCGTTTGGACCATGTTATGTGCATGCAGATCATGGCAAGGTTATATGTATATAGAAAAGGACCCAACTGGGCAATTGGTCATGCCAATGCAACTTGAACTTTCTTTTGCACAGAGACTTCAAGGGGAGACGTTTGTATATATTACCGAATGTCAAATTTTGCTCTCAGGATTTCTGCCCTAGTTTGATGCCTTTCTTTTTATTTGCCAGTGATGTATCAGTTAGGATGGGATGACACTAATCTACACAGAAACAGTTGATGTCATTGTTTGAAGGGTACCTTTGTGATACCTGTAGCTGTATCTAATCTAAGGGCAGAGAGTGCCTATGACACAGTGCAATGATTTGAAGAAAATGCCATTATGAATACTTTGACAGGTGGGAAAAGCCCCTTATTCTTACTTTTCCCAGATGTGTAACTTGAAGCAGTGTCCATTATCAGTATCAATAGTTACTGCCTTGAATAACCATGTTGAGTAATTTCTTTGAAGAAAAACGCTTATTCCCCACTCACACTGTGTCCATGTGACCTCACTCAGTCCTGCTCTAACCCTCCATCTGTGTGTATGTGATATGCATATGGAATATGTCGGGAGATAGAGTGTGACAAATAACATATCTCACAGTATAGGATTAGGGATTTTGGGTTACTGGGATTCTTTTCTACCACTTCACCTGACTCCTTCCACTGTGGTCTACTGGCCTGTGGGATCGTTAACATTCACTTAATCTCCCACTGTCTTAGGCATGTGGATTTTCAGTTTAATGTGTTATCCTCAGGACGGCACCTTAGGATTGAAGCTCTGATGGAATTTATGGCTTGTTACTTGAAGTAAACATATTTCTGGATTTTTTTCTCACTATTGATACAGTACAACAGACAATTCTTTCTCTGTTTGAACATATATTATGCAAGTATTCTTAGCCAATATGCCAATCATCTGTTTTTCTTTAAGGTCATAGCTCCAATACCACTCTGACTTGTATTAACTTGTATCTCATCTGACTTATTTATATCATAGTATTTTAATGTAAGTTCTTCAGATTTATATCATTGTATTTTAATGTAAGTTCTTTAGATTTATATAATTGTATTTTAATGTAGGTTCTTCAGATTTATATCATAGTATTTTAATGTAAGTTCTTAGATTTATATCATTGTATTTTAATTTAAGTTCTTCAGATTTATATCATTGTATTTTAATGTAGGTTCGTCAGATTTATGTCATTGTATTTTAATGTAAGTTCTTCAGATTTATATCATTGTATTTTAATGTAAGTTCTTCAGATTTATTTCATTGTATTTTAATGTAATTTCTTCAGATTTATATCATTGTATTTTAATGTAGATTCTTTAGATTTATGTCATTGTATTTTAATGTACGTTCTTCAGATTTATTTCATTGTATTTTAATGTAAGTTCGTCAGATTTATGTCATTGTATTTTAATGTAAGTTCTTCAGATTTATATCATTGTATTTTAATGTAGGTTCTTCAGATTTATATCATTGTATTTTAATGTAAGTTCTTCAGATTTATATCATTGTATTTTAATGTAAGTTCTTCAGATTTATATCATTGTATTTTAATGTAAGTTATTCAGATTTATATCATTGTATGTTAATGTAGGTTCTTCAGATTTATATCATTGTATTTTAACGTAAGTTCGTCAGATTTATGTCATTGTATTTTAATGTAAGTTCTTCAGATTTATGTCATTGTATTTTAGTGTAGGTTCTTCAGATTTATATCATTGTATTTTAATGTACGTTCTTCAGATTTATGTCATTGTATTTTAATGTAGGTTCTTCAGATTTATATCATTGTCTTTTAATGTAAGTTCTTCAGATTTATATCATTGTATTTTAATCTAAGTTCTTCAGATTTATATCATTGTATTTTCATGTAAGTTTGTCAGATTTATGTCATTGTATTTTAATACAAGTTCTTCAGATTTATATCATTGTATTGTAATGTAGGTTCTTCAGATTTATATCACTGTATTTTAATGTAGGTTCTTCAGATTTATGTCATTGTATTTTAATGTAGGTTCTTCAGATTTATATCATTGTATTTTAATGTAAGTTCTTCAGATTTATAACATTGTATTTTAATGTAAGTTCTTCAGATTTATATAATTGTATTTTAATGTAAGTTCTTCAGATTTATGTAATTGTATTTTAATGTAGGTTCTTCAGATTCATATCATTGTATTTTAATGTAGGTTCTTCAGATTTATGTCATTGTATTTTAATGTAAGTTTGTCAGATTTATGTCATTGTATTTTAATGTAGGTTCTTCAGATTTATATCATTGTATTTTAATGTAAGTTCTTCAGATTTATAACATTGTATTTTAATGTAAGTTCTTCAGATTTATGTTGTATTTTAATGTAAGTTCTTCAGATTTATGTCGTATTTTAATGTAGATTCTTCAGATTTATATCATTGTATTTTAATGTAGGTTCTTCAGATTTATATCATTACATTTTAATGTAAGTTCTTCAGATTTATGTCATTGTATTTTAATGTAGGTTCTTCAGATTTATGTCATTGTATTTTAATGTAAGTTCTTCAGATTTATATCATAGTATTTTAATGTAAGTTCTTCAGATTTATGTCATTCTATCTTAATGTAAGTTCTTCAGATTTATATCATTGTATTTTAATGTAGGTTCTTCAGATTTATGTCATTGTATTTTAATGTAAGTTCTTCAGATTTATGTCATTGTATTTTAATGTAGGTTCTTCAGATTTATGTCATAGTATTTTAATGTAAGTTCTTCAGATTTATGTCATTGTATTTTAATGTAAGTTCTTCAGATTTATATCATAGTATTTTAATGTAAGTTCTTCAGATTTATGTCATTGTATTTTAATGTAAGTTCTTCAGATTTATGTCATAGTATTTTAATGTAAGTTCTTCAGATTTATGTCATTGTATTTTAATGTAAGATCTTCACATTTATATCATTGTATTTTAATGTAAGTTCTTCAGATTTATATCATAGTATTTTAATGTAAGTTCTTCAGATTTATATCATTGTATTTTAATGTAAGTTCTTCAGATTTATATCATTGTATTTTAATGTAGGTTCTTCTCCTACTAGCTTCTTAAGCATTTTGAAACTCTTGTCGTTATTGTTGTATTCCCAGGCAATGTATTCCTTTCAGCTTCTTGAGTGGTGTCGTGCCAGACAAATTAGGTATATACTTCACAAGATATTACATTATTCGGGAAAAAAATACCATTAAAACTTCTTTATATTCTAGCTTTGGCATTCGCAGTATTATTCTGACTTTCTCTGAGTGGCTTAATTCTTTCTGATGTTAGAATATGACTTATGTTTTTCAGACTTGCCACTCTTATTTTCCAATTGCTCTTTAATTTAAAAGTGTATGGTCTTTGTCTAATTTGTAACTGTATCCATCTTTTAAAATGTTCTTTATGGGTTTGTCTACGCATTAACAGATCATTCATTATTTTAACAGTACCTTCTAGGCTTTCATTTACTTCTGTGACTTCCTTAAGCAATACTTTTAATGGCAATGAGATACAAACTGGAAGCTGCTGTATGTGTATTTCCATAATGGTGTTTTAAATGTTTACAAATTGGTGCTTTTTTCATGTAACTGTGCCTTCCAGTATCTCTAGTTTGTATCTCATATAGAAAAAAATTAGCATTTGGTATAGCTGAGGTAATGCATTCTTTTAATAACTTATTTCTTTTGAATCATGCAAAGCAGTACAATGTAAGTCTTGTCCAGCTTCACAACAATGACCATACAGTCATTCTGCTTTTTTGGTTACACCTACTCTTATCATTCATTTTAGTTGCTGCTCACCTCCGCTGGTGAGAGATATTGGTATATTCCATAAACCGTGTTTTACTGGTATAGAATGTGGACATCTATGAATGTAATTCTTTAAGTAAACTGTCCAAGTCAGTAAATAAAATAGCTTAGCCATACTAAGGTATCTTTGACTTTGTGAGAAATGACTGAGTGGAAGACAAAGACAGCATTAACTTATGTTGTACCAAGCTTATGTTGTACCAAGCTTGATAATGGAATCCCCATTCAGCACCACCTTTGGCATGCTTGAGTCCTTTTATCCATCTTGTAGCATGCAGTCAACATCCCGCCTGTGTTTGTAATTCATTAAGTATGTAGGTATTATTTTGTTGGGGGCCAGCCATCAGAAAGTCTTTTTAACTGTAGAAATCTATGGGTGGAGATTTCATAGTTTGTGAGACAGATAGAGACCATTTCTTTTTTTTCTAGGTGTCCCCTGGATAAGCCTCCTTTGAGAGTGACATTGGGTCTTGTCAGGTCTTCACTCTAGTAAAGGCTTAATGCATATCTTTTTAAGAAGGTGAAAAATTAACTTAATTTTTTTCACTGAAATCTTTTCTTGGGGCTGCTGTATTTGCAGCCTAGACCCACCCAGATTCTTGGCCTTCCACACCAAACAAGGCATATATGTTTTATAGGCCTCTTCAGAATGATCTAGCTTTACTTATGTACAATATGTTTGTTTACTGGGACATAGCACTGATCAAGCCTGACTATTTATAAGCCTAGCCCACGTTTTAAATATAGCAAGTTAATAAGCCACAGATATGTCACAAATGGGTACCATTAACAAGGAATATATGAACAAACAATACTTCATACAAAATGTAATGAAACCCAAGTCTGTCTTAAAAATAGAATAAAATACAACCTATGCAAATTTATAGAGATATGAGATGCCCAAATGAGTAGACCAGTGTGAAAGATGGCTGTAGCAGAAGTAAGAGTCATTACAGTATACAAGGTGATTTGTATAACATGTCCAAAGTTACTGCATTTGCTTTGTCTGCGAAGATTAACTCTGTATAGTGGTCTGAACCTGGAGTAGGTGGTAATTTATTTTAGGTTTGAAGTGAGAGAGTTCTGTAATTTGTAATCTAGTATAGAGAAGCTTTTATCTGTGAAGCAGAGATTTGTTTTGAGGGTTTGATGAACTGGGTTTGAGTGGAAGTGACTTCAAAGGTCATAAGAGGGGATGTTTGTAATGAGTTTGGAGGAGAGTGGAGAGGGAGTGTTCTGTTGCAGAAGTTTAAAAGAAAACTAAGACAGAGGTTGTCTTTCTGTTTTACTGGTAAACATTTAGCATTTTGTGGGTGATAGGTAGTGGTACTCCACTTGAGGAAATGTCTTCAGCTCAGCATAGAGCCTGTTGTCTTTGGCATTTCAATATTCTTTTACCAGTCTAAACAGAATTCAGAACCCTGGGTGTGCTTGTAAAAGGGTTTTCTGTTTTGCTGCTCTGATGTTTTAGTCTTCCAGTGTAATTTGTATCTGTTCCAGTTGTAAAAACCCCTAATGGATTAGAAATTATTGATTCTCTCCAGTCTTCCCAACTCGGTCATTAAGAAATCTATGGGGAATATCCTTCCACAACCTCTGTTGGGCTTTCGCTTTATTTGCTGTACTTTGCACTGATTCTGAAACTACAATGGCTGCTGCAGGTGTAACAAAGTGCTACCTGTACTCATTTAACTCCGCCCACCAAAACAGGTAACTTTACCATAGTGTCTCTCAGTTGAAGTAGTATTTATAATAAATGGGCCAGTGTTGTAGCATCACAGGTATCACTAAATCCTGGCTTAAACGCCAGTATTACGATTCAGCTTACTTCCAGAAGACGTTTTACTGTTTTTTTTCACAGTCTGTACTCCTGTTGAAAACCCTGTAAATAAATTTGAACAACTTTATCAAAGCAGGAAACTTACAGTACTGTGAACTCTGAATGTAGTCTAGCTAAGTGTTTCAAAGGATCAACTACACAGCATTTTATTCTTGAATAACTTGCACATGTGAATTAAAAATTCAACATGGTATGTCTGACATAAGGACTTTATTAGATGTAATTGTTACAAATATTCTACAGAAATGCCAGCCCATCAATGTTTGGGCGTATACAATTGCTACAGCCCAATTCTGTCATCCTGGTCATTCAAAGCACGTACAAGCCCGGCCAGTAGTATGTCTCTCTAGTTCCATCCCTGAATCCCCAGAAACCAATGTGCTAGTAGATATAGAAGGCATCTAATGAGGCCCTTAATCAACAATGACCCATTACATTTATGTTTGTTTACTATAATACATTAGAAACAATTCATAGCAAGCTATACCTGCTGAAGTGCATATTTATTTATTTATTTATTTGACATTTGTTAACTGGGTTGGTCCAACTGAGGTAGAAGGCCATTGGAGACCCGAGGAGAAAAGCTCCAGGACATTATGTACAGATATTCATAAAACATAGAGAACTGTATAAAAGTTATACACTATTGTAAAAATACAAAAGTAAAACATGGATTATGCCAAAAAGTTAAACAATAAAGAGTTACAGTAAGCAAATAGAATGAGGTCAATGTAATGGAATCTGGCAGTTTCAAATATGCACAATAAGTATTTACAGATGGGTCATGCAATGTACAAATTCAAGGCAGAGTGGTGTCAAAGTACTCAGAGTGTCAGTAACTACAAAAAATAGATGAACTAGATAACCTAATTATGTAGTTATAGATATAGTGGATAAACAGAAGTCACATTATTATACGAGTATAGCTGTCAAAAATTGTGAGAAAGGTAGACTCAAAGAAAAGAGTAACCCTAAAGTTATTAGAGAGGAAGAGAAGTGAGTTGAAGGAAGAGAGAAAAGGTTGGGGAGATGGGATTCAGAAGTAGATTGTCCCTGGCTAACTTCAGATATTAAGGCACTGTTGCAATAAAGAGACATGGCAGTTAGTTTTCAGGATTAAAGCTATGAAGTGTTAACAGTCTCCATCCTAAAGGTATGGAGTTTGATTCCTTCAGCATTCATTTACCTACTGTGTGACGTTGAACAAGTCACTTAACTAGGTATTGCTTTGGGACAATTGGGAATTTGGGCTAGGCTTCTTAATGGTCTCCTGACCTGCGTGCCTAGTAACTACCTATGAACCTATAATACAGCTGGAAGTCAGACCCTTTAGATGCAGGCAAGAAAATATAACCACAACAAACAAAAGTGACATGCAGAATCACCAGAAATGCAGCCAAAAACAAATGTGGTAATAGGTAACATAATGCACATATAGGACAACCAAGATTATTTTGGAAATCTAGTAAAGCACTAATTCAGCTCACATTATTATCAGAAACATGCTGAACACAATGAGAGACCATTTCAAACCCACCTTACCCCACCTGCAATAGATTCCAAAAAGCAGCAGTCTTAATTCCTCTACCTCTGCCTCCACAAAATCTGCAACACACTTCCTTTTTTTCTTAGAAGCTTAACAGACAAGGAAGTCTAAAAGATTTTATACAACTTTGGTACCTCAAAAGGCTATTGCTACAAATAGCTAGTCTTTGTTTCACCAAACAACCTTATTCCATGCAAATGTATCATTCCACGTAGCTGGAAGCATGTAATCGCAACTGTGCTTCAGGAAGTTAATAATCCTGAAGTCTGAATCGTGGATGCTTATCAACATTTTGTGTAGTAGGAAAAAGTACTTGCAAAAAACCTCTCTGGGAGAAACTTAATGAACATATCAAAAACTTTCTCTTCAATAATCAGCATGGGTATAGATCAGGCTACAGTAATAACAGCCACTTACTGCCAGAAGACACATTTATTAAGCAGTAGAGTAGGGGTGGGTCACAGCGATAATGAACATTTGAAACAATGAAGCTTCTACTAACCACCCTGCCTAGAGCAGGATTGTAGGAACCTTTTCTTAGATGGTTTTTGTCCTGTTTCACAGATAGAACATTTGGAGTCATTAAAGGCAACTGATCCTCACTCAGCTTTACATTCCATCTAGAACATTCTTTGGGTTACTTCTCTTTTCATTGTTCATTAATATCCTGGCAGGTCACTTGTCTTCCTTCAACTGTACACTTAATACAGAAGGCACTGTTCTGTTCCACTCTCACTCCACCCAAAATAAAGCTGCAAAACCTCTTACAGAGAAACTTTACTGTATTATGGAACTGCCTGCAAGAGAAAAGCAAAATTGTTAATTACAAGAAACCTGCTATAATACTATTTAACATGAAATGAAAAGTACTACAATTAAGAAGGGATAAAGAGTAAGCTGATAGTAGATGTGCTCAGAAGGGCTGAAGAGTTGTTAATCAGGTTTGACCTAGTTACATCTGTAATGTAAAACTAACTCACTTGTACTAACATTAATCCCTTTGGTCAGTCACTAGACTTACTTAAGTTTGGTACTAGACAATAATTTCACATTTTCAATTCACACTGAGCACATAATTACACAGGCAGCGAAACAATTAAATCTTACCTATAGATATACAGCGTGTCTATATTAGACACTGGAAGAAGCACCAGGATACATATTCTTATTGTATTTTACATTACTAAACTCCTCATTCAACACCAAAATCCAGACTGTGTCAAGCTATACTGTATCATCACCTATAAGGCATCAAGGACACTTCTGGTATAAGGTATAGGTCAATAAATATCAAACTGCCAACATTTAGAATAACTGAACTGTGATTCTGGAAAAAAAAAAACTTACCAACAATTTTTTTAGAGATTCCTGCAGGGGCAAGGCCTCTTATGTACATACTGATGTGAGGATGAAGCCCACAACCCCCCCCCCCCCACAAACTAATACAGGAACAGTGGAGCAGTGGATAGCATTGTTGCCCCACAGCAAGAAGTTCTCTGGTTTGATCCTCGGCTGGGGTGCCTTCTGTGCAGAGTCTGCATGCCCTCCCTGTGTTTGCATGGGTTTTCTGGTTTCCTCCCACATTCCAAAGTCGGTGGATTAGACACTCTAAATTGGCCATAGGTGTGAGTGCGCATGTGAGTATATGGAAGAATTACTGTGGCAGGGCTAGCCACCCAGCAGTGTAAACCTTGGCTGTAGATGATGGTCACTGTTGAAAATGTAGTTGTGCATATATATATATATATATACATACATATATACAACCGGAAAAAGCCAAAAGACACAACAACCTATAGATATATATATATATATACATATATATATATATATATATATATATACACACACACACACACACACACACACATATATATATATATATATATATATATATATACACACACACACACACACACACACACAAATATGCATACACACACACACGCACACACACACACACACCATGGTCACACTAATTCAAAGAAGGGAGAAATTATTCCAAAAAAAAAAAGGCATCACTGATAGCATATCTCTGCAACAGTGATTTCTTATGAAGGCATTCTGACCTGTGTGTCTTAATCCTTGGGCAGTTTTTGATGTGGAAATCCGACTTTGCCCACCAATAGAGAAGCTATGAGGGAACACCACTGCATTTCCCACAAAACAATGCAGCTAGTTGCCATTGATAACTCATGCCTCCCTCAATCTTGCCTGATCTTTATGCTTCTTTATCATGGACACTGTTATTAGATATGAAACTCAAATCCAGAAGCACACCCTATTCCCTGTGATAAGGAAGTGAAGATGTACCCTTAGTGCAAAGATCTGACCTCAGTCTCACTATAGGTGCAAGAGCATTTGGAAAAGTGATAGAGAGGAGAAAAGTGGTGTGACCAGCTTGCCTGTTCTTTAGAGCTGAGAAGAGTGCACACATTGGGGGGCACACTGAGATATGATTTCCTTTATGGAGACTGAGGAAACCACCTTCCATGCTTCAGGGGTAGAAAGAAGCTGCATTAAGGAGAATGGCTCTTGCACAAGTGAGGGAGGCATCCCTTACAGACAGCCTATTGCAGGTCCCAACCCAGGCACTACACTGAGTGCTTACAGAAAGTTATGGCTTAAAACAAAAATCACAAACCACCCCGATGACTGTCTGAATTTCTACCTCACCCAATCGACCCTTGCCTCATTGATGTGGAAAAAATGGGCTGATTGATCAAGAGGATCTAATGAAAAAAAATGGCAACCACTTCAAGAAGCTGGTAACACAGCCAGCATACATTTGTTAATACCACTGGACAGGAAGAAGCTGCCAGCATACATTTGTTAATACCACTGGACAGGAAGAAACTGATATCACATATTTTTTTGCCTAATCTGAACAAACTTGGTGCAGTCATACAGAACTGACAGACATACACATTTCAGCCTTCCTGTTAGCACTAGGTGCTTCAGTGACTTGAACCTTATTCACCTGTACTGAGTAGGATCTACCAGTGATAGTCATGTTGTTGATATGGTCATTAGTGCCTAGGAACCAGTGACTGAGACCCCAAGACTGCAGTGTAGAGGGAACCAGGAAAACACAAATAAATATGATTGTTTATGTTTGTCTTATCAGCAGAATCATCTTCTGCTGTAGACTTTATCATTCTGCCAGTGTGTTCCATTACTCACCTGTCTGTGTGCTGTGTCATTATCCTGTCAACATGCACCATTAAACATACTTCCACGTTCCTTGTTATCTTTCCTTCAGCACGCTTCGTTGCTCTCCAGAAATGTGTTACATTGCACTCTGATCTGTCAGCGTCAGAATAACTATTAAATTCAACTAAAATGATACCACTCTATTCGTAGACATGGAAGCCAACCTGAAATTCTTGACAGAATGTATTTCTGCAGCTAGCAATTCCCTGTTCTTTATTTAATGGTTGAATCAAATGCTTCCAAAAATAGATGTGATAACAGTTTGCAGTGATTGGCCTAGATGCAGAAAAAGTTACTTACAAATAAGTCATAACATCAGACCATTGCATTGTAATAGTAACACAGCAATCAGGAAAAGTCTATGAGCTAAGTGCTAGGTGGCAGCCCCATTACCTGTAAAATGATAACACTGTGCCGTTATTTGACTTTGTGAAGGAAAAGATTGACATTTTTTCCATTACACTAGGAGATGAAGTACACTTTAGAGAGATTGCATGGCATGTTATGCTAACAAGGTAACAAATGACAGCATTGGAAAAACAGAATGTAATAGCAACGTGACCGGCATTGATGTAGTGGAGGTTTGAAACTTAAACCTAAAAAAAAAGAATAAACATGGGAGATGAGCTTTTTAATCCCAGAGATATCAGAATGGTAAACGTACATGTGGCACAGATTTATGGATTAGGCAGACAGCTCATTCTTTGGAAAAACTGCCCAAAAGGCTGAAACATGGACATACAAATGGCAACAGTATAAAACCAACACAATTTTAATAGATTAATATGAAGTTTTTGACTGCATTTACTGCATTTACATAAAGCCATATGATGCCTTTCTTTTCCATCCCTGTAAACACATTAAGTGGCCCATACCAGAGATTTTCAGTAAAATAAGTCATTAAATACTTAAATGAATATACCCCACAACTGTTCACATGATGGACCTACTTAATGTATTTGTGTAACATAAACGTGTGTGTATGAATCTTTCTGTCTATGTAGATAGATATACACGCACACACACATATACACACACACACATACATATACATGTGTGGGTGTATGTATGTATATATATATATCTATATATATATATATATATATATATATATATATATATATATATATATATATATATAATGTGTCTTTCGGCTTTTCCAGGTTAGGGGTCGCCACAGGGGAACTCTGGTCCGCTAATGATTTTATATATATATATATATATATATATATATATATATATATATATATATACGCACACACGTAGGTGGGTGTGTGTGTGTGTGTGTGTGTGTGTGTGTGTGTATTATATAGACATTTATTTATGTATACTTTTATGTGTCTGTGCATATATATTGGTGTACATATCTAATCACAGTGTCCATTACTCCTGTTAGTAATTTCTTTGTTTTAGCAGCGGCTTTAAAAAGAGTTGTTCTTAAAGCCTATGTTAAGCATGAGGTTTGATTTGATTCATTTAACTGTTCTTCCACACTTACTCCCTGTTAAGTCAGAACCGAATGTTTCCATTACATTGAGCTTTAAATCAATTCATGACCAGAGCTCTGTGCATGACTGAACAGTGAATTGTTGGAATATTTTTCTAGTATCTTCTGTATACTGCAAGATCTGTGTTCTTAAAATGAATTAAGCAGTTACAATTGCATTTCTCTGTGTAAATAACCAAGCTTACTAATGCTGTAGTCTTCAAGCTTCCTGTTAATGCAGTTTCACTGGAATGCACTCCTTGGATGCACGATAGGAGGCACTACTTGTACTTTGTTTATCATAAACTGTCTTTACTCTTCAATGCTGGTTTAATATTCACCCTTGTTAAATTTGATTAATAGATCCTGCATGTTGTAAAACATCCTGCAGATGACAAAACCTTAATGTTTCTGTAATCATTGATAAGAAAGTAATGTCTCTTCCAAAAAATATTTGTATAGTTTCTACAGTTCCAACCATACTTAGTGACAGTAACTAAGAACAGGGTGTGCCTGCGTCAGCATCAATTCTTCCATCTCTAGATTTCTTTTCCTATTTTTGCAGTTGCAAACTGCATTATGTTTCCTTAAAATCCTTACACAGTCACTTCCTTCTTGTCTGGTAGAATTATTCGGTGATGAAGAGTACTAAATTACATAACTGAGCTCAGCAACCCCACCGTTTGATTCAGTGGTTATACTTTGTAACGATGACATAGCTGATTAAAAAGATGCTACAACTGGTCTGAATATGTTGAATAAGTAAACACAAGACAATACAGGAAGGACTTTGGATAGCTGTCTTTTTCTAAATATACACCATTACATTTAGTTAGTTCCAGCTGAACGAACAAAACCTTTGAAAAATGCATGGGCATGGATGCATAGACATAAGCAAGCGCATATAAGAAGGCAAAGTCACATATGCACACACGCACACGTGCACACACACACACACACACACACACACACACACACACACACACACACACACACACACACACACAAGATCCTGCACCTCTGTCTGCTTCTAACTGTGCTAGTTAAACTGTGTAGTAAGTTGTAATACAGTCTTCCGAAAGTTCATTTAGTTGCCTAGTGCAGATTAAATGGTATTCAGTGAAGCAGTCCATGAAAAAACTGATGCATACAGGTTTTTTTTACCTCAGTGATGACCCAGCAGAATGAAGGCAGTGACAATCATTCAGTACGCTGCAGCATCCAGCGGCAATGATACTTGCAGAGTATGCTGGAGGTCTTGGGTTTGAGTCTGAAATGAGAACTAATATTTTCCTTTCACTTATAGGATTCCAGCAGCGCCTGTGTTGAGGGCTTGTGTGTGTGTGTGTGTGTGTGTGTGTGTGTGTGTGTGTGTGTGTGTGTGTGTGTGTGTGTGTGTGTGTATTACACGTGGACCACTTACTGTATGTAGAGGGACTTTGCCAAATCTTAAACCATGTTGTCTAGATGCTGGCATTCTCCCCAATAGTTCCAATGACTGGCAGTACACTCTTGACCCATCAGTAGCCTGATCAGCCATTGAGCCACCCAAAGACATTCTGCCAAACATATAGAAAATTGCAAGAGTTGAACATTCCCAGGCAGTCAGTAACTTTGACACCAGTTGCCCTACTCTGCCCTGTATGACCTGTATTGCTCACTTATGACTTCTATAGCTTTTAAACACCAGCAAGCATTTATTTGCAAATTGTCAAAATAGCATCATGCCTGAATGTGACATTATACAGCTGTCCTTGAAGTAACAGGATGTTTATGTAGACATCTAAATCTGGTAAATTTTATCGATGTGCCATTCCTTTACTTAATCATGGCCTTCAATAGTGTCAAAGACCATTTCTTTTAAAATAGACTTCCAGAGGGTTGTTCCACATTTATTTTCAGTGTTTTTCTACATGTTTAGAAGGAAAGTAAACAGTCTGTCAGGTGGCTAGAGGCTCTCTCTCCTGACACCTTCCAGCACCACTGTCACTAATATGGCCTCTTGCTATGCATGTGTTTTTGTTTTTGTAAATAAATTAGATCACTGTTACAGCCCTGTGAAGATTCATAGGTTTCATATTGTTGTAGTAACTCCCCACGAGATATTCTGAGGTACGCAGTCATACCTCTTCTCTAAGTTTACATAATAACTGTGTACCCTGCAAGAGAACTTACATGAACCTTCCAATATACGTGTAAGGAGAAACAACTGATCCACTATTCAACAGCTGTTGAGAGGAATCCACATTTTTTCTCCTCAGTCAGAAGTTCTATTGTCAGGCAAAGTTTCCATCCCAGCACCCTAACATAAACTTTCACAAAAAGATTGAAAAGAGTATGATCTCTTTATAAGTGGAACGCACTCTCCTGTTTTGATTTCTTTAAATGACACCCTTCGCCCTGCATGTCCAGGGCTACTGTCTCTAACTTCCGTGCAACACTGAAATGACGGTTTGTTAACCAAGATACACCAGTAATATCCAATGCCTTAGTATTTACACCTGTATCTCATCCTCTCCCGCATACATGGCATCTTATTTAATTATTTATTTATTTATATTTTAAGTATTTACAATTAGAAACAAAGCAAGACAGAACAGTAAGAGTGATAAGTCAGTAAAAGTCATAAACTGTAGCATACATAAAGATAGTGATAAAACAGCTGTAACTGTATTTACTTGTGTATGTAGCCATGGCATACTGACTTTGCAACTCTGTAAGATGTGCAGGCCCCAAGCTGTGCAGAGCCTGGTCGTTAATGATCAGAATTTTAGAAATACCTCAAGCTGCATCCATCAGCAAGTACGCATCCTGCAACACTGGTGTCATGTGGCTGATTTTTGGTGTGCTATTCTAAAACGTTACAGCAGAATGCTGCACCTGCTGCTCCCTCACTCCTACACTGGTACAATCTCACCAGGCTCTTTTACTCATCAGACACCAATCTACCTTAGGTGAAAAAGTCATGCAGTCCCTTTGTGACTCCCCATATTCCACTTATGTATATAAATCGCAGAGCCTTTCCTACTACTGTTAGACTGATATCCTCCCCATCTGCTTCAGAAGCAGACTAAAGGACTCCCTGATTCCTGACACTGCTCCTGTTCCAACTTACCCAGCTAAACCCACCATTTAGTCTCTTTCCTTTCTTGTACAACTCCTCATATATCACGGTAAAATTTAGTTTCCTTTTAACTCCACTCTTTCCCACTAATCATGCTGTCTGCCCTCTGTTAGCACAGATATCTCCAATCTTACTCTCTCGTCCGACTCTAAACTGTTACTTCTCCACTTACACTACATCCTTCTCTGCGAATTGCTCCAGCAATATTCCCCTTAGTAATGCCTCCTCGCTCTCCTGTCTCTTCCTAATTATAATCATTTCCACTTTCATTAAAACCTGCAATATCCCTCCTTCACTTGTGTTTTACACTGCATCGTAACTTACTCTTTCTCCCTTCTCCAGAAAATAGCCATTGTATTTAGTTATTAATGTCATTATATTTCATTGTATTATATTTTTCTGTATCATCTACATTTTCTTTTGTAATCATAAAATATGTAATTTTGTGGAGCTTTTCACCCTTTGCCTCCAATTGGACCATCCTGGGAATCAAACACAAATAAATAAATAAATAAGACAGGCCATCATCAGTAAGACTAAGCTAGACAGCATTAAAAGTAACTTATTTCAGAAATGGCGAAGGCCTGAACTACTAATGTGAAATTCCAAGAAGGAATGAAATGCTTGATTTGGGATATTACTTTGATGAAAATAGGAGGTTTCAGCAGTAGTTGAGACCTGGACCTTGAGTATCAGTCTGTCAACAAGGGCTGTACCCAGATCACCCATACTGGACACAAATTTCAGATGATTTCCACTGTATGTTATTAAGGGGGAAGCAAAAGAAGGTGTAGAGCAGATCTTTGGATGAATTAGCATGGTTTTTGTTTTTGAAAGGTTGATCTACACCAACCACTGCACAGTACCATCTGAGTGGCCTCCTACAGTAGTAAATTGGGCGTTGGCTCCTGACAAGAGAAGAGGTACAGCTGAGTGGGCTCCTGACAAGAGGAGAGGTACAGCTGAGTGCTGTTAGCATGGGACTGATGATAAATTCTTCTGCTGTAATGACCTCCATTGGCATTAACAAGTACAATATGAGCAATAATAGGGCCAGAATGGGGCCCTGAGATACCCCACTGACAGAGGAAGGGGACCAAAGGAGTTTGCCACAGACACCTCTCTATCCATGCAGTCTGAATGGTAAAAGAAAAAACACTTGAGTACAATGCCTGCAAGACCAAAACAGCACTTCATGTACAACAAAAAGATTCCACAGTCCACTGTCAGTGCCACTGAGATAAGGAGGACCAGGATGCAATAGTCTTGGATACCTTGTCATGGCCAGGTTTTAAGCAACTGTGTCTGTCAACAGCAAGACGAATTAGGGTCTAAAAGATTATGAGACATAAGATAAGAAGACATCTGTGTATGAACTACCATTTTAGTCACCTTCCCCATAAGTTGGAGGTTAGAAACAGGGAACTGTTTTAATTCACACACTGACTTAATCTGCAGAAATGGATCCACCTACATCTAGTTGTGTCTGACATTGTCTTATCAAAAATGACATGTCCATTCATTTAGGAGTTCCTTGGAGTGTTCCTTCCACCTCCCAACATTTTCCATCATTACAGTTAACTTATATCTACCATTGCTAAAAATAACCCGAGCAGTGTTCACCCCTGCCGTGAATCACTGGATAGTTTGCCAGAATCTGTCTGAGGTCACCTAAAAGTCATTCTCTGCTGATCTACCAAACTTCGGTCTTACTGAGAAATCTTCAGTGATTGATACAGCTACTGCCTTCCTGGTCTCTCAATTCATGTCAGTCAGCTCTGGAGCCCCTGTCACTTCTAGCATTGCAAAAAAAGACCTCTGGCTTCACCTTAACAGCTTTTCCTAGTGCTAATACCCTCCTGTTAGTGCCTAACAAGCATAAACTTCCAATTGGACACAGCTCCTTGCCATGACCTCACCTACTGAGACATTGAACTTGTTTAAATTGGCCGTCACATTCCCAGCCTCCTCATTGCAGTGTATTGGAGAAAATGTTTCTGGTGTGAGAGTTGAACTTACCCTTAGCCACGGTACCAGCCATCTAACTAAACGTGAAAATATATAGTGATCAGCTGACAGCTTAGCACCTCTCCAAATGTCCAGGACAAATTGGCTCATGTTTGATGTCATGACTACAAAGGCATTCACTGAGCTTTGGCCCAAGGTGTTCTTGTATCAGATACACTTACAAGCTGTCACATATTTGAATGTACTGTTCGGGGGTGGACAGTCCATGAGTAGCAGAGAAGTCTATTAAAAATGTGCTATTTACTTTGAGGAACTAAGAAATAAATGAAAACCCACAACTAACCAAAAAGAAATAAAACATGTAACGAGGAACCCAGCAACTAAATTTAATGTAAGGGCTTTTGTTCAGTGATAATATGTGAACTTCTTCAGAAATGAGTTCCTCGTTGTGTGTTTTATTTCTTTTAAGGTCAGGCAAGCCAGTCCTCCTTGTGACACTCTTCTGTGTAGCTGCATCATTCCCTATGTGAATGATGTAGTTTCCTAATAGAGCTACAGAGCTGCTAGATGGTACATCGGCAAACAGTGTACCCTTGGTTTCTTAAAAAGAAAGAAAAGAAAAAAAAGGAAAAAAGCTGAAAACTCCAAATTGCTTTTAGGTGCCTGTATACAATTAACATGGTTTTTATTCTCTTTATTGTAATCACAATTGAAGTGACCCTCTCATGTACTGACACAAACTCCAGTACAACACTTTGTTGGGGGCATATGAGAAGGCTTGTATATGCTTGAAGCTTGTTCTATGTGGCAGCTCCAGATTAGGAAAAACAGATCACCCCTGTTCAAGTTGTTTGGTTCCAGAACCAGTGCTCTGTGTCTAAGGAATACCAATTATATTTAGCTAGTACTTATCAATCCCCTACACATCTGCAATTGACTTTGTGAGTGAAGAATCCACACTGGGTAGGTTGGAGGTTGACATAATAGTTAAGGTGTTTACCTTATAGATATAAGGTGCAGGGTTTGATTCTCACACATACATAGATTTTCCAGTGTTGCATGCCTGGTGATAAACCCTGTCTGACCCAAATGTATCAGAGGAGGCAAACATCTAGCTAGCCTATATGTTAAAACTAGCATTAACAATTAATAATTGTGGTTTAAAACTGAAATAGGTCTGTACAAAGGCAACTGTAGTGGATCCTTGTTGGGCTTCAATGTAGGTGAAATAAATGCTTAAAGCCAAGAGAGCACCACGCAAATATATTGAGTTAGCAAGTATCACAAAACTGGAAATAAATGTTTCCCCAGGTCACTTGTATAGTTGTGCCGGAAGCCTATCATGGCCAGGGTCTTCCCCATAGATGTCTTTTAAAAAGCTAGGTTGACTTTGCCCTGTGTGATTGAGACTTCCAGTACCCCACAAAACTCCTCAGGTAATAAGGGCAAGGGAGCCGTGTCACTTCCATCTCATCCAGTAACGCTGAATTGAACCCTTTCTCATTTTAGAGACAAAGTATTGGGCATATACTCCACCCACCTATGTGTTAGCTCTCAGTATATCTGAAGGGTTAAAAGTAATGTCCCCAGATCCCAAAGATCTCATCTTAGTCATCGTTCTCTCATTAGTGTGCTGACAAAGTCTCAATGCCAGATATTTCTGACTCCTAGGGGAATTCTAGAGATATTTTAATTTTCATTCCGCTTTATCTTCATTAACTTTCTATGCCAGAAACCAATGAATCTTATTTTTTAGATATGACACTAACCTAGCTCTGTCCTCACCACTCTGCTTTATCAAATTACACCTTTGTTGCTCAAGGAGGGGGGGGGGTCTCTCTGTTCATACCTCTCAACTGTCCAAATTTTTGCAGAATGTCCAGATTTTTGCTTCGTATTTTTTGTCTGTTCCTCTTAAAATTTTGGTTATTTGACAGGTCATTGGCAAATCACCGAGGATTGAAGTCAGAAAATAATGACAGGTGTTTGAGTTTCAGACTTCATACTCTTCAGAAAATTCATGGTAATGCAAAACCTGTTATTCTACCAACTTTCTAAGTTTCTAACAATGTTTAAAATTTGTCCCTATTTTTGGGCCTTTGTCCCTCCATTATTTATAGTTTTGTCCAAATTTCTTGCTCTAAGAGGTTGAGATGTATGTCTCTGTTAAGGGCTAAGTTTAATAGCGGATTGACTGGCAAAAGAACTAGTATATAGTGCAAGATGTCTTTACAAGTAAGAGTTAAAGTCACCCTTCTGTTTATCCAGGGGAGGATCAGTACTGTCATTTAGCCCAGTATAACCTGAAATTCAGGCATGAATTGCCTCTTCAAATGCTGGACATTAAAAACAACAAAAAACAAAAACAACAAATTGAGCTTCCAAAAAGTCTCAAAGAAGTCCTGCCCCACTGAGAATTGTAAAAATAAGGAAGCATGGTTTGATAGCAATATTGGGCTATATGTGACTTTTCTAACTCATATGTATTTTCTTTAGTAATTAAAATCTCCGTCCTTGACTGTGTGCCATATCTATAAGAGAAACAATTGCACAGAGACTCAGGTGACTTCATATGACTATGGACATTAGTCTTTCCCATACTCTTTACCTAGTTCCTCAGGGTCCTACCCACTGCTGGGACACACAGTCATCAAGGACTAGTGTGCGCCTTGTCTCTATTACATATGGTGTTCCAGTCCATTGCCCATAAAATTATTGCCGCTTGGAAGTCCACTCATTTATGCATTAGCTCCCATAATATGACCGGGTTAGTTTACCCGGCGGGGGGGGGGGGTACATATTTAACAAACTGAGCCATCTACCCTCTGGATGATCCAATTACGCCACTACATAAAATACTACATCCCTCATAACCAAAACAGTTATCACTCTTCTCCTAGCAAGGGAACAATAAGAAAAAAAAATATTTTACCTGTACTCTTCCAGCTTAAGATGTTTTTTTTCACATCTTAAAGTGTCCCCTGTAGTAGAAAAAAATTATGTTGAGAAAGTTTAATTTACATTAGTATTGTTGCCGCCTTCTGGAGCATTCAAGCGGCCATTCGTATTCCACAAAATCAATTTATACATAATCGTATCAGCATTTGAGATTAACTGTATTAGCTAAGAAAACATAACTTCTGAAATCTTGAGCTTTGATCCACTCAAATTCCCTAACAGCAGATGTGCGCTATATGTAACTGCTGTTACCATTTCTGTTATCCAACCACACACACTCAAGTAAGAAAGCCAAAACAAATTGAAACATTTACAGCTGCTCTCATGGAGAAGGCAAATCACCTTTAATTGAGCAACCAACATTCAATCATATTACCACTAAGGAGGTAAAACTAAGGATTAATAGCATTCATCGTGCACCAATAAATAAAAAAAACACACAAGCCATTTTTTATACTGGTGCCTTCTCCGCCAGCCTACCAAATATACCACCTTCATTATAAATGAAATCAGAGATTGCAAATAATGGATGTATAGTGTGTATAAAAATAGTGATATTTCTTGTTTAAGCTGCCACTGTGTGAAAAACATGAATTAACCTGTCAGTGATCAGACTGGTCATAAGTCCACATAATATTCAGTAAACATAAACAATTTCCCTTGCAGAGATTAGTTAGATATACTCGTTTTCTTTGAATTAATTACCAGTGTTGCCTTCTGTCTTTGCACCATGCAAACTTTAACTAAAAGAAATTATTCCATTTGCCTTTTATTAACTGGGGTGGAAGATAACCAAGCTATTTGTAGTAATGTTTTCCACCTTGTTGGAGTTTAGTGTTATTATCAAATAGTGTGGGCTCCATATCACTGATCTTCATATCTGTTCTTGCCTTGTACTCTGCCAGAGACGAGGTTAGCTCTCTGACATTAAAAAATCATTTTTTTCCTTTTATATCCATCTCCTGTAGGCATATTTAAGGTCACTGATGTCCCAAGCTGTAGGTATACTTAAGATCACTAATGTTGGAGTCATGTCTACTTTTGTATGTGAAGACATATATAAATAAGTTATACCTATGTGTTCCTTAAGAAGCAGTACTGATTAAAAGTCTAGAAGGCGAAGAAGAGATGAGGCCCATTACGTGTGTGCATTTAATTCTGTCCAAAAGAAGGGAAATAATTATTAACTTTAGACTGACTTATGCCTTATCTGTAATTATACCATGATCCCCCCAAAACGTGCACGCTAATTGGCCAGCGTGCCCGTTGTAAATCGAGTTATACTAATGGAAAAAGGTCCGGTCGCCCGGACTTTTTTCCATTAGTATAACTCTACTGTCTCGCTATGTTAAATGGGTTTATCATAGCGAGACAGCTTTAAAATAAGCAACGGAGATCTCCGTTGCTTATTTTAAAGCTGTCTCGCTATGTTAAACCCATTTAACATAGCTTGACAGTGTTAAAAACAGCGGAGAAAGCAAGATCTCCGTTGCTTTTTAGTGTCTCGCTATGTTAAATGAGTTTAACATAGCGAGACAGTTTAAAATAAGCAACGGAGATGTCCGTTGCTTATTTTAAAACTGTCTCGCTATGTTAAACTCATTTAACATAGCGAGATAAAAAAGCAACGGAGATCTTGCTTTCTCCGTTGCTTGCCCAACTCTAATGTACTGCGAGGCGCCGCAGTACATCAGAACTACGCGGATGCCAGGCATCTGCGGAAGGGCAGTAAACAGGCATTATACTATGCCATTATTTAAGAAAAGGAATAGTTTCTTTTCTTAAATAATGTCATGATATAGCAATAACCACTTCTGGGTGTGGGTAATGCTAAATTTACCCACGGTTGGCTTTGTTTGGTCCTCGGCCGCCTCGGGACCAAACCACGCCAACCGTGGGTAAATTTAGCATTACCCACACCCAGGCGTGGGTTATTGCTATAGCAGTTTACAGTGTACAAACATTTTGAGAAGGCTTTGCATTCAGTGATACCTGGTAAAATAAATTTATGTAATATTTAATTAACTTGGTATACAAACTAATCCTTGAATGTCTTTTGTCATGACTCCAGTAACAAGGGCAACTGCAATATGCTTGAACAATTTAGAGCAGTCGGTCCACCAGCTTGTCTTTAGAAATTGGGAGAAAATGTTTATACAGAGAAGGGGCTACACTGTACAAAGAAAACATGCAGAGTATATTCAGGCAGTGGCCAGAAAATAGGCTTGAACCTTTGATCTTGTAACTGTAATGCAATAATACTAACCACTGTGCCACTCTTCCTCAGATATCACCAAAAAGGGTAGACCAAAATAAAAAAGTTAGAATGTACTTAGAATCTAACTACAAGCCTATTTGTCAAAAAAAGTGTTTCATATTTTACACCCTAACACGCTCATATTCTTCCATTTCATGCATTGCTACAGATCAGGCTATACAATGTAGCAAAAATGTAGCGCAAGCCTGTTAAGAACATTAAGCATCCAAATCTGTCAAACCGTCAGTGTCAAAGTAGGTTATTCAACAGTGTATGACAAGATAAATGCTATGTTAGAAAGTAATCAAGGACATGTACACTCAGAATGAAGAGTACTTATGAAGCATCAGTTTATTTCTGAATAAATCGTCTACTGTCTTTTTGTAATAGTACCTTAAATGAAATGGCCTCATTTGGCCTCATGTCTGTTTAAGAGTTCAGATTTAATTGATTGTACTTCTTACTCAGTTAGAATTACATGTTCTATGTCCATAAACACTGTTCTTTGACAGATGATATTACTTCTTTTGAGCCCATCAACAAGAAATGTTGATCAAACATACATCTTGCTATTCTCAGTAAGGATATTAAATAAATCTCATTGTTACACACCTGTAACATGTTCTGTATTTTTTCTTATGAAGTACCGGCGCAGTTGCAGCATTTTATACCATTATGTTTACTACGAACATTTTCCTATAGATAGCAAGCTACATTTTCATACAGTATGCCATCCCCTGGCTGCAGTGCTTCATATGTTACAGTTACATTTGCAGACTTTTTCAGTACGGCATTTAACAGGTCCTACAACATGCATTTTTTTTTGGGGGGGGGGGGTCATCCAGTTCATTTTCAATTTCATCTGAATTCTTAATTCTGGGTCAAATGCCATTCCACAGGTAATTGATTGTTTTTGCATATTATTTCTGTAGGTGTGAATTTAATTTTATTATTTTTTAACATAGAATAGGTGGTGGTGCTGCGGTAGCGTTGTCGCCTCACAGTAAGATGCTGTCCGGTTCGATTCTCAGCTAGAGCGTCTTCTGCGTGGAGACATGTGTGAATGGGCGTACCTTCATTGAAGGTTGTGCGTCAGGCCTGCAAGCCAGTACGTAAAAATCAACTGCCAATCATTAGCAGACCGGAGTTCCGCTGTGGTGACCCCTAACCAGGAAAAGCCGAAAGACACAAACAGACAAACATAGAATAGCTTTCTGTTAGCTACCAGAAGACCATTTAGACATAAGCTGCATTTAGTTACATCCTTTTATAGCCCTTCCAATCTTGCTGTATGGTTTATGTTGTGTGTGTCCTATAAGGGTGACCCATAATTTATCCATAACATAATTTGTTTAATTACTTCCATTCTCAACTAAATATGCCTTAAAGTGGAGACCTTGGTACTTCACTTTTTGTGCAAACATTGTTAATATACTTGTCAAGATAATAGCTTCTTGCTCGTATTTCTTCTCAGATCCATAAATGTAAATGAGTGCAGATAAAAATGTTAACAGTTCAGAATGTCAGCAGTGTGAGCTGTAGTATCAGAATATTGACAGTTTAGAATGTAGAGAGAGGTAAGTAGGCTTGGCATGAGGGGGTTGGAGTACGTTTGTATGAGCTTTGATTGGGTTATGGTTAGGGTAAGGGCTAGGTAAGGGGATAGCTTTTATTTTGTGCATGGTTATATGTCTGAGCCTGTGTTATGGAATGGCAGTGTTACAGACAGGGTTTTTCTAAGGTAATATGCCAGATTAAGGTTAGCACTCTGTAGTAAGGTCGTACAAAGAACAAAGCCTAGATCTCCTCAGTCAAGGGTTGGGTTCATTAAACTCAGAGGATGATGAAAGGCCCTGGGAATGGCTTACATATATACATATATATATATATATATATATATATATATATATATATATATATATATCTATATCTATATATATATATATATATATATATATATATATATATATCTATATCTATATATATATATATATATATATATATATATATATATATATATATATATATATAAACACATACACACACACGCACGCATGCACGCACACGCACGCACACACACACACACACACACTCCATTCCCGTCAAGAGGTCAGATTTATTTTACGTGTGCTCCTAACTCCTCAGCTTATCCAATTCATATCACTCCTCCTACTCTGGCATATCCAGAAATCCACATATTCCTTTTCATCCTATCTTGCAATTTTAGATCTCCTTTTTGTCACATTCAGTGATCCTGCTATTCCTCATTGTCTTTTGTCATTAAGCCCAGCAATCCTACCACTGACTTGTACTGATTCTGCCAGTCATGGTGATCCCATAAAAGTAATGACCACATTAATGTAATTCTATTTGACTCCAATGCACAATAGCCTTTCAGTACCAAATCATTGATTTTGTGTGGTCTAAAGCACAACAGGATCAGTCACTTTTCTATAGACTGGCTGCATACCCATCAGTTGTAGGCACATTAACTGTGTACATCTTCAAAAATGCTTGATTGTAATGAAATAAAAGGAAACAGACAGTAATTTCAATTTTTTCACATAAAAGCACAGTAGAACTGTAATGGCAGATCAGTTATAGTCAAACTGTAGTCAGATCCATACCCATCCATTATAGTCACTTTATGTACACCTCATGTGTGATCAAATGAAAAATTAATGGGCACACATTGTTTATTTCAACTTGTTTCATACAAATGTGCATTTGATCTGCAAAGTCAGTTTTATGACTATTTAACTTTGATAGAATAATAGCAGCAGGGGTCATTCGCTTTCATCCACAGACTGCCACACTACCCACCAATTATAGCTCCTTAATTGACTATATTCACTTCACATGTTTGGTTTAGTTCATAAAACTTAGAATTTGTGGTCACATCAATATATTTCAGCTTGTTTCCCACAAAATTCATTGTAGGCCCAAAAAGCCAGATTAATGGCTGTCAGAAAGTTGCCAGACAACAGAAAGGTCAGTCTCTTTTATGCCCAATTTGCCACCATACCCATTAAGTATAGCCACTTTGACTATGTACTTCTCAGATGTTTAAATTACAGTAGATAAAAATACAAGTGGCTACAGTTATGTATTTTAATGCATTTTTTCAGAAACCCATAACAATATCAGATCAGTGACATATTTAGTTACCCCTCCCAATACACTGGGCACAGTACCCACTCAAATAAACAAACTGATATTCAGTCACTGCCCCTCAAGGCAGGAATCTGTCACTTTCATCCACACACTGTCTCCAAACCCACAAGCTGCAGCCAGTTAGACTATGTATACTTCAGAGATTCTAGTTGCGTCACATAAAATTAGATTAGTAATAGGGTTAGTAATATATTTTAACTTGCTTCACACAAAAGCAGAGTAGTGTTCCAAAGCCAAAACAATGACCAGACCACAAATCAGTTAACAAACAAAAACAAGTACATATTCAGTCAACCCCTCCCTCCACAATGCAGGCACATTGCACATAGTTCTTACCTAGTTAGGAAACAAATCAATATTCATCCATTGATTCTTCCAAGTAGATGTCTTCTATTATGATACCCAAAAAGTGCAGCTAGCATGATTGCGTGTACCTTGGTTATTGGATTTAGATCACAAAAAAATGAATGGCTACAGTAATGTACTTTAACTTCTTTCACACAAATGCATAGTAGCCTTTCAAAGCCAGATTAGTGATTGCGAAGGAGAGGTCAGATGACAACAGGTATCAGTCACTTTCTTTCACAAACTGCCTCATTACCCACTGATTATAGTCACGTTGTCATAGTAGGATGGAGCCTTGACTGAAACCCAGATGACTAGGGATTGATTAGCAGCCTTGATACTGAATAAGCCAGGCACAAAGGGTAGGACTGAAGGATCATATCCTGCTCACCTCTTCTATGGAAGTGGGGAAGGATGCATGCATGCTGGAACACACTGGGTGGTGGAATATTTCTAGATGAAGCCAAGAATACAATGTCTTATGCTTCATGGAAAGACAATGCTGCTTGCGGGAATACCCTTTGTGGAAATAATATGACATCTTCCATAGTCAACGAACTTGAAATACCGCAGCACGCTATTAACCAAATCAGAATCCAAAACAGCAAAAAAACGATGGCAGCACCAGGAAATAACGTTCAAGATTTAATCCAAAAGTTCAAGACAATATTCCAGTAAAATACAAGCCAAAAGTAAGTGCTTTCGTCTCCTGCACTGGAGACTTCTTCAGACTAATGGCTTACACATACACATAACCTATTTAAATACCAAAATAGCAGTCAATTAAACATAATTGGCAATTAATCATTAAAAGCTCAAATAGCAGTTCTTAAAACAACAATCAGTCTAATGCTGACAAATAGCTCTAACTAAAATCCCAAATGCTTCAGTCCCTTCCTTTTTAAATACATAATAAATTTTTCTCTATTATTAAGTCCTGGGGGAAACATGCATTTAATCTAACCTGCCAGCAGTATTCCAACCACCCTAATTCTTCTTCTGCATTAATACTTTTGACATTAGGATGCACTGAATCTATTACCAAACACTTAAAGTCCCATGTAGATTCACATGTAGCTCTAAAAATGTTGTTTATGTATTAATATGTGTACAATGTAGCTCCTTTTATGTAGGTAAAACTAAAAGAGAATTATATAGGAGAATTTATGAACACCACTATGCCATTGGTAAGGGTGATGTAAAAAAATGCTATGGGTGAGCATTATGTGGAAAATAGATGTAAAATCAACTTAAAGTGTTTGGTAATAGATTCAGTGCATCCTAATGTCAAAAGTATTAATGTAGAAGAAGAATTAGGGTGGTTGGAATATTGCTGGCAGGTTAGATTAAATGCATGTTTTCCCCCAGGACATAATAATAGAGAAGAATGTATTATGTATTTAAAAAGGAAGGGACTGAAGCATTAGGGATTTTAGTTAGAGGTATTTGTCAGCATTAGGCTGACTGTTGTTTGAAGAACTGCTATTTGAGCTTTTAATGATTAATTGCCAATTATGTTTAATTGACTGCTATTTTAGTATTTAAATAGGTTATGTGTATGTGTTAGCCATTAGTCTGAAGAAGTCTCCAGTGCATGAGACAAAAGCACTTACTTTTGGCTTGTATTTTACTGGAATATTGTCTTGAACATTTGGATTAAATCTTGAACGTTATCTTCCATAGTCAGTCAATTGCATGCCCGCTCCTGCTGCTTCCTTCAATGTACATGATGACTAGGGATTAAAGCAACACAAATCTTGAACCACTCTTGGTGGCTATAAGAATGATGACTCCCTCCAAAAATGATCATGACCCTGGTGTTGAGGGATGACTGGGACAGTTGAGTCATAGGGGGATGAAGCTCAACAGATAGCAGCGACAAAAAGAGAAGAAATGTAGTAACTTTGATTGCATGCACCTCAGTTATTTGATTGTGATCAAATATAAAAATTAATGGGCACAGATATTTTATTTCACCTTGTTTCATATAAATGCACAGTAGTGCCGCACTACCAGATCAATGACAGTCTGTCATCAAACAACAGCAGGGCTACTCTGTTTCATCCACAGACTTCCTTCATACTCACCCAACTATAATCACCTTGAATATGTACATCTCAGACATTTGATCATAGGGAAATATAAAAATTCATGGGCACAGTTAGTTTATTTTAACTTGTTTCACACAAATGCATAGTAGCCCTGCAAAGCCAGATATGTGATTGTTAAACATAGATCATATGACAGCAATGGCAGTAACTTTAACCTAAGACTGCCACTCTTCCCACCAGTTATAGCTATTTTGACTATGCATACCTGAAATGCTTGATTTATGCTATATAAAATTACGATTGGCAAAAGTAGTCTATATAAACTTGTTTTTGTTTCCAGAAATGCACAGTAGCCTTGCAAACCCAGATAAATAACTCACCCTCACAGCTGATTAAGAAACATATTTATTCATTCTACCCCTCCACAGACACACATGCATGTGTGGGCAGGCACACACACACACACACACACACACACACACACACACACACACACACACACACACACACACACACACACCATACCCATTAACAAGCAAGTCAGTATTCATTCATTGTCCCCTCCAAGCAGATATCTGTCACTTTTATCTAGACTACCAGCTTTTATCTCTTTAACTACGTACAATTCAGCTGTGTGGTTTACATCAAATAAAATAAGCAATGACGCTAATATATTGTAACTTGTTTCACACAAATACAGAATAGCCCTGCAAAACTAGATCATTGACTGGCCTACTAACCAGTTAGCAAACAGAAGCAAGTACACATACAGTTATTCTACCAGACAGACATCCTGCCACACACAAGCATGCACACACAGTACATTGTACCTTCCCAGTAAGGAAATTAATATTCAGCAATTTTCCACTCACAGCATGCGTCTGTCACTTTTATTCGCAGACTGTTATCATACTTAATAGTTGCTGCCAATCTAACTGTGTACACCTCAGATGTTTGATTTACAGCACAAAAGTACAATGAGTAGCTGCAGTAATGTATGTTTTACTTTTTTTTCCAGAAATGTACTTTAGCCCTGCACAACCAGATCAGTGACCAGCTTACTCACCTAGTAAACAAGCATAAATATGTATGTTTTCAGTCATCTTCCTCATACATGTGTACACATACACACACAGCACACAAAACCTTCTCAATTAACAAATAACTCAATATTTTTTCCATTGTCCTCTGCAGGCAAGGATCTGTCACTTTCATCCATTGACTGCTGCCATCCCCACCAAATAGTGCTTGACTATGGATAATTTCATATGTTTTCTTTTTTATCATATAAACAATAAAATGAGTGACTAGCTCCATTGGCTTAGAGGGATAAATCTATGATTAAGATTAAGTTGACTCAAGCTCAGTTACAGGATTACTCAGCTACTGGAGCTGCCAGGGATAGAAAAGGAATGATGAGGAATTGTTTCCTTATGTGTTGTTGTTTGGGGCCTGCAGATGCTTGTTGGGGTCACAGCTGCTGCAGAATCCCAGGTATTGATACTCAGGTGGTGATAACAGAACTGTTGCTTTAGCATGCTTGTGGAAATGTCACCGTATAGGTGGGGGTATTTCCCTCATGGTGCCATTGCAGGCAGCCCTAGGTTTTATAGGCCAGCATGTCAAAGGGAAGTTATGGTTAGAAGTAAAACTGTATTGCAAGCTGCAGAATGATGTCTCATTGTATGGCAACATCTCTTTTAGAAAGAACCTGGAGATCCTCACCAATCAAGTCAGACTATAAATAAGTAACCCTCACCATCAAACTCTCCAAATCATCAGAAGCAAATCTATAAAAAATAAAGGACTTTAAATATATAAATCTGCTGCAATTGTATGATAAAGTCTTCAAATCCAAGTATAATTGTATCACCCAAGATGTGGATAATGCAAAGAGTTATGTAGACAAGTTCTACTTGTACCTGGAGTAATATATTAACTTGGTAGATGTTCATCGTGTTTCACTGCTGCAGTCATTACATTTGGGTTATCCTGCCGTCAGGCGGTCCCGCAGTTGGCCAGAGTTCCAAAGTCTTGGTCCGGCGTCGGTTGCTGTCGCTTCTTCCCTGACGTCAGTGCGCCAGGGGTATATAAGATGCAGCCGACACCATTTTCTTCAGTCTTTCTTGCCGCGCGGTGCCCAAAGCAAAAGCAGTTCGCAAGTGCCGGTCGGCCGACTCCTGAGATTTTTGAATTTGAATTTCAGGACCTAAGTCTTCAATAAAGCTAAGTACCCCATTGGGGAAACTTTTTCTTGCCTCAGACCGATGTCAGTAAAAGTTAATAATTGCATTTCTTGTGGGAAGCGAATAACTCATAAGGATTTTCATTCTTACTGTATTCCATGCCTAGGCCCAGACCACGACATCACTAGTTGTCAGTTTTGTGCTAGATTTAACAAGCGCACTATTTATTAAACGTTGGTTTGATTTTGCTTGCCATTATTTTGGCCGAAGGTTCAATTATACCATGCCATCAGAACAACCGACGACCGGAATACACAAAAAAACGCAGAGACAAAGATAAGGACAGGCATCCGAGGTCCAAAACTGACGATGAAGCCTCTGCTAGGCTTGTCGCTGGTTTGCCAGTTCTCAGTGAGGCGCTTTCACAGCCTCTGACACCCGCTACCTCAGAGCCACAGGCCGCCTCTGACTCCCATTTGGAGATTTCTAGGCCTCTGCAAACTCAAGGTATTGGGCCTATGGAAATTAACCCCTCAGATGGGTCTGGAGCTGCTGAGCAGGCATCGGCTTCTGTGGGTGTTTTCAGACCTTCACAGCTTACCATCAAAACAACAACCAAGTCTAAAACTCCATTAAAGACAAAAAAACAAGTACAGCATTCACCTGGACAGGCCTCCATGCCTAAAAAACAGATGCTCAAAATGGCCGAAGAGCTAATTACTCTGATCAGGGGTTCCCATCCCCCTCCTGATAAAAGGCCTAGGCAGGATATAGATTATGATTCCTCTGACCAGGTTTCCATTTCTTCTGATTTCTCTTCAGACCAGGGATACTCTTTACCCCTCTATGAGGACTCTGATGCTGAAGAATCAATCCCTTCAGCCTCTCCTCCTGAGGATTACTCTTTTGGGGAAACTTTACATGCCATGAGGGAGCATTTCCATTGGGAGAGCCAGGATTATTCAGAATCCAAGAAAAGGCTCAGAGATTTTGTTTTATTGCCTCAGCACAGGCCCCTTGCTATTCTGCCTGTGTTAGATATTGTGGATGATGTGTTCTCTGAATCCAGTTTAACCCCTGATTCCTTGCCCCCAGCACCAGTCAAGCCAGATAGGTACTACAGAGTCCTGACTCTCACAAATTTCTTTATAAAAACCCTGCTGCTGACCCAGAAACTATTTCCCAGGGTCCCAAAGGGGTAAAGGCTTCCACTGTTAAAAATCCAGTTCCCTCTGACAGGGATTCTAGAGCATTAGATAGATGGGGGAAGAAAGTTTACACTTCTGCAACTTTAGCAGTAAGGGCTTTAAATTGCCAGTTCCACATGCTTAAATACCAACAATATTTAATATCTCTGTTAAAACAGAAAATGTTTACAAGCTCAGAAGGTCCTGACTATAAGGAAATGTGGGATTTATTGCATGCAGCTGAACAAGTGGGAAAACATACTCTGCAATGTGGTTTTGATTCATTAGTGGCTTCTTGTATTGCCGCAGTTACAGGATCTGTGATTCGAAGGCATGCTTGGTTAAAAGAACAAGGTTTACCTGATCATGTTAAGGCAAAATGATTGGATGCTCCTTTACAACATGATATCTTGTTTGGTGTTAAGGCAGAAGAGGTATTAAAGAAAATGGAGGATAAGGCAAAATCTATGCAAACAGTGAAGGATTTCTTACAGGTACAGCCACCTCGATTTAGCAGAAATTGGCCTTCTAAAATTGGTCCTTTCCAGTGTCAGACAGACCACAAAGAGGCAGATACAGATGCCCAAGAGGCAGATCTCAGCCCCAAGGCTCTTACAGACCATGACAGTGGGGTGCTTCAACCCCAGAAGGAGGAGAAGACAAGTCACAACCTTATAGGAAACAGTCCGGATGACTTCCCCCTTCAAATGCCAAGCACTTACCTTTTGGCAGCTCCCTTAGGGGGAAAACTAGCACTTTTTTCACACAATTGGCATATAATCACCCAAGACAAATGGGTTCTGAATATTGTGTCTCAAGATTACAGGTTCCACTTTCACACTCTACCAAGGCCAAAAGGAATGCCAGACCTGCCACAAAATCAATGGGCAGAGGCACAAAAACAAATTACAGCCCTCATGGAAATGAGAGCTATTGAAAAAGTGCCACAACAGGAACAAGGACAAGGATTTTACTCAAGACTTTTCTTGGTCCCCAGAAAGGACAAAGCCTGGAGACCCATACTGGACCTTTCTACTCTAAATACTTACCTGGATGTTCCAAAATTCAAAATGTTGACACTGCAGCAACTTCTTCCCATGCTGGGCAAGAAGGCTTGGCTTGTTACTTTGGACCTCAAAGAAGCATACCTGTATGTCCCAATCAGACAAAATTGCAGAAGATACCTCAGATTCATAGCTGGCACAATGCATTACCAATTCTCTGCACTACCCTTTGGCTTATCTACTGCACTCAGGATCTTCACAAAATGCCTGGCACCAGTAATTGCATTTTGCAGACAAAAAGGAATTCAAATATATCCCTACTTGGATGACTGTCTTATTCAAGCACAGAGCAAGGACATTCTTCTAAAGCATCTGGCATTTGTAAAAAGATTGCTTATTTGCCTAGGGTACACAGTAAATGAAAAGAAGTCAAAACTAGTGCCCTCACAACAGATAATATTCCTGGGTGCCAGCTTAAATACAATGGTCCAGATGGCTTATCTCATGCCAGACAAGCAAAGACAACTGACTCAGTACTTTCAATTGATGGCAACAAAAACCCAACTCCCTGCAAGAAAAATTCTGCAGCCCTTGGAGTTCATGGCATCCTGCATACTACTAATACCATATGCCAGACTGCATATGAGGAAATTACAATGGTACCTAAACAGTGTTTGGACTCAACACTGTCACTGTTTGGAAACAGTAATACCACTTATTCCCTGCCTACAACAGGAGTTTCGATGGTGGGCACAGGCATGTCACCACAACAAGGGACAGCCTTTCACTTTACCCACAGCCAGGCAGACACTAACAACAGATGCTTTGGATTACGCCTGGGGAGCACACATGGCAGGAAAATATATTCAGGGCAAGTGGGCCGCAGACCAAATGCATCTTCACATCAATCAAAAAGAGATGCTAGCTGTACAAAATGCCCTAACAGCTTTCAAGGACCTTCTGCATCCAGGACAACTATTACTAAAGATGGACAACACCACAGTTATGTGGTACATAAACAAGCAAGGGGACATTCATTCCTATCCCGTCTGCAGACAAGCCTTGACTTTGCGGAACACAACACTGACCTATCAAGTTCATCTGCAAGCACAATTCCTGCCAGGAAAGAAAAATACTCTGGCAGAAGACTTAAGCAGAAACATCATGGATCCTCACGAGTGGAAATTAAATCCACAAGTATTCAGCATGATAACACAAAAATGGGGGTGCCCAGACATAGATCTTTTTGCCTCCCCTCTGAACTGCCAACTACAGAAATTCTGCACAAGGACTTACCACACACAAGCATGGAAAGTGGATGCTCTCTCATTCAGCTGGAAAACCCTAAATGTTTATGCCTTCCCACCACTGCCTCTCCTTTCAAAGGTACTCCTAAAAGCCAGACAAGAAAGGCCAAAAATGATCCTGATTGCCCCAGACTGGCCACACCAGCACTGGTACCCAATCTTAAAGAACTTGGCTCAAGGCCCAGCATGGATTTTACCTCAAATTCCTCATCTTCTGACTCAACAAAACAATCAGATCCTGCATAGCCAGCTCAAAACCTTAAACCTGGCTGCATGGCAGATTACTTAGCCAAGCAGCCAACACCTCTCTCTAAAGCTGCTTTGGATGTCATTTTGGAGGCCAGGAGGCCCAGCACCAGGAAATCCTATTCAGAAAAGTGGAAGAGATTCTGCGCCTGGAACCAGGCTCAAAGCTTTGACTCTCTTGTTCCAAATATTCCTCAGATATTACAATACTCAACTGAGATGCTGGACAAAGGCCTATCCTTTTCATCCGTTAAGATCCACGCCTCTGCCATCTCAGCTCATTACAACACGGATCCTCCTATTTTCTCTCATTCATTATTAAAACAGTACCTCAGAGGGGCTAAAAACATAAGACCGCCCCGTAGAGCACCAACACCAACTTGGGACCTCAACTTTGTCTTGGAAAAACTAACTTTACCACCTTTTGAGCCAGCCAATTCAGCAGAATTAAAATGTGTAATGGAAAACTGCTCTGCTTCTGGCAATATCCTCAGCACGAAGAGTCTCAGAGTTACAGGCACTAATGGCAGTGGAACCTTTCATCATTTTTCATCAGGACAGGGTTTCTGAACAAACCCTACATTTATGCCAAAGGTGGCATCCAGTGTGGCTCTTAACCAAACTATTCACTTGCCAACATTTTATCCAAATCCCCAGAATAAAGGGGAGAGACTTCTGCACTCATTGGACATACACAGGCAGTTACACTTCTACTTGGACAAAACAAAAGCTTTCACGTAAACTGAGCAATTGTTTGTAGCATATGCTGCAGGATCACAGGGAAAGGCTATTTCAAAGCAGACCATTTCAAAGTGGATAGGATACTGTATCCGTTTTTGCTACACACAGCATGGAAAAACTGTACCTAGCAACATTAGGCCACATTCCACCAGGGCAACAGCCACTTCAGCTGCCTACCTTAGAGGAGTACCTACCAAGGATATTTTGGAAGCTGCAACTTGGAGTTCAGTGCACACCTTTACCAAGCATTACCACTTGCCTCTTTACTCTAAATCCAGAGCTGGCTTTGTCACTGCAGTTCTGCAGGGCCTCATAGCCACCCCGAATCCTTTATAGACCCAGCCACCCAATCTCAGCTTTGGGATTCAACCCAAGTGTAATGACTGCAGCAGTGAAACACGATGAACATAATATAGTTTTGTACCTACATAAATGTAGATGTTCGAGTGTATTCACTGCTGCAGTCCAGGTTACCCTCCCTCCATCCTCACTTTTTTAGCTGGGACTTATCTATACCTTTCTACCCTATACAACCTATGTGGTATATTTGCTTGTAACTGAAGGTATTGTTTTTATTTTTTATGTATGTTTTATTAGCAATATATATTGCCTACCTATTTGGGGGCACCTGACATCTGGTGCAAGAAAAACTGAAGAAAATGGCGTCGGCTGCATCTTATATATCCCTGGTGCACTGACGTCAGGGAAGAAGCGGCAGCATCCGATGCCGGACCAAGACTTTGGAACTCTGGCCGACTGCGGGACCTCCTGACGGCAGGATAACCCAAGTGTAATGACTGCAGCAGTGAATACACTCGAGCATCTACATTTATGGTAGGTACAAAACTGTACTTTCCAACAGTTTAATTTAATTGTATTTGTTTACCCTTGCTAGGAGTTGCCGAGGTAGACAGTGGAGACTGAGGGAATTAAACCCTGTGCCACAGGATCACAGGAAGTCGCTCATTAGCATCTCTTTGGTATGCATCCAGTGCCATACCAACTAGATACAAGCAAATGGGGAGGTTTAAAAGCAAACAGGCATGGTGGTTCATAAGAATTAATAAAGTATATAATAGGAGTAGGAAATTCCTTAACCTTTATAACAGAACAAAATTGGTCCATAGATTTATACTAGGGTGATAACCACTAGGTTCTTCACAAGCCTAGCCGTGCAATCCAGTCAAACCCATTTTTCTCCCAGAGTTCCTTGGATGCTTACATGGTGGGATATGTTACTAAATAGGTAGATAAGGGTTATGTGGGGGGTATATGGGGTATGTTAGTTGGGGATTAATTTACTTACTGTTGACCTCTGTCCATCAGAGACAATAGGGGTGGGAATTTTCCTATCCAATGATCAAGGTTTCTTTTGAATTAGATCAGAAATGAGCTATGCTTCACATAGATTGGGAGCTTACTCCACAGAGTGGGGATCCATTGAAATACATATAGGTCCTGACAGCAGGTTCTATTTAATGTCACAGACAAAGTTCAAGTCACTGAATCTAGTGTTTCTGGTACTGTTTGTCTTTGACTGCACAAGACAGCCATTAGAGCTGGATCTGAGGATGCCTCATATGCTAGGCATAAATCACCTCTCAGCTACTATAGGCGACCCCAAATTAAGGAGAACATCAATCAGCTAGATAAGAAACTAAAAATGACATCGGAAACATAAAAGCATCCCATGAAGTCAAACTAGCTGCAAAAGCTAAGGACAACTACAAATCTTTTTTTAATCAGGAAAATAAGAAATAACACTCATTATTGCTCAGAGTTCATCCATAATGGTGTTACCTACACTGATCCATTGAATATTGCCAGCATACTGGCAAATATATTTCACATCACCTCCATACCAGATATATCTATTCCAAGCCCACTTATCTGAGAAGAACTGAAGCCACTAAAGATCATAAAAGAACATGTACTGTGCGTACTCCACAAAACAAAGAGCACCTAATCCATGGGACCTCGCAATATAGCTGGTTGCCTAATTAATGGCACTAAGCAAGTAGTAGGAGTCTGCATGTTCTAATTGTGTTCACATGGGTCTTCCCTGGGTCCTCTTGTTTCCTCCCACATTCCAAAGCTATGCAGTAGGTGAACTGGACACTCTAAATTGTCCATAGGTGTGTGTGCATGTGATTGAGTGGTATAAAAGAACACCTGCAGCAGGGCAAGGCACCTGATGGTATAAACCTTGGCTGTATAGATGATTGTCACTGTTGAAGTGACACCCGGACCCCATGTGCAAAAATATTAAATGGGGTTGTGGATGGATGGATAGTTCTCAGTCTCTTTAACTTGAACTCAGCAAATGGCTTTGTCCCATAGGTGTGGATCCACCACTGACCCTGAAAATTGTACAACTATTAGTTAGTCCATTGAGTCATATATACAATGCCATTGAATATATCATAACTGACCTAATTAACTATGATATCAAAAATCTTATCAGAACTGACCCTTAGCAGTTTAGCTTTATCAATAGTAGATTTTGTCTGATGCAGTTTGTGAACTTCTTTTGAGGGTTACTTAGGCCATAGACTGCAGATAAGCTGTTCACACAGTGTACCCTGACCTTGCCAAAATATTCAACACCATGCTACATGCAAATATAATAAACAAGCTGAAGGAGCTCCAAACTGACCCATTTGTGGTTAGGTGGATAGCCTTTTGGCCTAGGGACAAGACTCACATGGTAAGAGTAAGAGGTATATCCTCCAAGAGCATGAAGGTGACCAGTGCATTTCCTAAGGAATTTGTGCTGGGACCTCTGCTGTTGAATATCGTCTTCTCCAGCTTATAGTATAGATAATGTAGTACTTCAAAATGAAAACTGGTGAATAGCTTCCTCATGTTTGGCCATTGTGTCACAATTATGGTCAGGAAATCCTTTTACCTTATACAACTAATAATGAAAGATATCTCCTCCTTGTACTTTGCACTGATATTTAGACCCATTATTGAGTACAACACCCCTGTTGGATGGTACCTTACTAAGTATATTACACAAATAGAAGTAACCCAGAGGTTTTTAACTATAAGGATCATCAGCTTAAAAGATCTCCGCTACCTAGAGAGACTTGGATCTGTGTCTCTTTTTTCAGTGTTATATAGATTCCTTAGGGGCAAATCTGTGCTTTGCTTTTAGGGCTGTAAGAGATCGAGTAGCCTAAGTTCTCTTACACCACCAAAAACCAATCAGTCCTATTAACATTAGGGCCAGAGATTTAAAAACTATTCCAACAAATAAGTAATGCAATGTTTAGAGGTAGGTTTATTACATAGCAGCTAGGTCTACTCTGGAGCAAACTTCCTCTCTAAAGCAAGCAGTGCAATACACTGTCTGACTTTAAAATGGAGATGGGCATTTATGTGGTTATTTATAAATTTAACCCTGGTATGACTGCCTTGGCCCTCTGTAGATGGAAACAGGACCGAAGGGTGTGCATTGGCAAGGTGGTAATAGTCTCACAGCTCAGTTGCCTTGTAACTGCCTTGATCATATCCAAGGAGATTTGAAGACCTCACTGTTTGTAGGGCTATCCTAGAAGGGAGGTTAGTCCTCCATCCTTCCCCTTGTTTGGGTTAAACTGGGGCTTGAGTGTACTGTGAGAACCTCCATGGACAGGAGTGTAAAGGAACCAGCCATAGTGGAACTTGAAGGAAGTGGTAAATGAGTGAAACAAAAATAAGCATATGAAGAGTGGCTACAGTAACATATTTTAACTTGCTTCTCACAAATGCACTGCAAAGCCAGATCAATGACAACCTCACCCACCTACTTAAACATAACTACTTATTCAGTCTTCTGATTCACAGATGTTAACAGTGCAAAATATCTACCTACTTAACAAACAAATATTTAGTCATTGCCTCTCTAACCAGAGGATTGTCATCACTTTTATTCGCAGACTGCTGCCATACACCTCAGATGAAACCATTTTGCCTATGTTCACTTGTTTGATATTAATTACATAAAGTAAAAAGAAATGAGAGATTACAATAATATATTTAACTTGTTTTATACAAATGTGCAGTAAACCTGCAAAGGCAAACCAGTGTCTGACAGAGATCAGATGCATAAGACTGTCAACAGTTCACACCAGTTATAACCAATCTGACTATGTGAACCTCAGATGTTTGATTTATAGTACAGAAACGCAATGAGTGCCACAGTAATATATTTTGCCTTTTTCAGAAATGCATAGCAGCTTGGCAAAGCCAGATCAATGACCAGCTTACCCTATTAGTTAACGACAAGTACATATTCAGCCACTCCCCCTCTCAACACACAGCACCTAGTATCAGTGATTGTCCACTCCAACCAGAGGTCTATCACTTTCATTACAGACAGTACAGTTATCCACCAATTATAACCATTTTAACTATGTACACGTCAGATGCTTGACTTATATCAAATAAAATAAAATAAGTGACCTCTGTAATTTAATTTTTGTTAAATACAAACACATTATATGCCTACAAAAGACAGATTAATGACCAACATCTCCCCCCTTCACATATACACACAAACACCTCTGAGTAAGTGCCCTGTTAATAAACAATGTATGATTCATTCACTGCCCCTCCAAGCAGGGTATACCTTTCATCCACCGACTGCCACCACGCACCCATTAGCAGACACTTTAACTTTGTACACCTCAGATTTTGGAATTATTTCACATAAAAAGGAGTGAAATAAATGTATAACAGCTCTGTACTGCCACATCAGTTATCACAATCTGCTTACACACCTAATGAACAAAGAAAACGAATTACATATTCATTCAGTAATGCCCCTCCCCCCCCCCCCACACACACACACACACAGTAATAGCACACAGGACCTACCCATTTACAAGGAAATCAGCATTTCATGAAATAAATACAGCAGCATTGTTTTGCTTCTTTCTTCAGTACTTAACATTAATGTTGGGTTAACCATAAATTTTTGGTTTCCCATCCACTCATCAGGGTTGTGCTTGAAGAGGGTCAGCGAGGTACTTTGTTTGACATGTATGTGAAGTCTATTCCAGAGACAGGGCATTCTCTGGGAGACAAACCTGTCTCTTCAGCAGGTTTTGTTGATGTCACATATTAGATTTAGGCCTTTTGAGTGGGTAATGTGCGAGCAGTTAGACTTACAGATAAGGAGCATGTCTAGTAGGGCAGGGTCCGATACTGACTTGTAGGAGAGACACAGATCACTTCTGAGCAATCTGTACAATACCGAGTAGAGTGATAGTGGTTGGAGCTTGTTCGCATAGGACAGGTGTTGGAGACCATGGATTCTCTTTGAGAGGTATGTCTGTGGCCTTTCCAGTTGGTGCAGGTGTTTGGAGAGGTACATAAAAAAAGGGGGCGTTATACTCAATTACTGGCCTAATGAGGGGGGAGTACAGAGAGGTAATAACCTCCTTTTTTTCTGGATGCAATCCCTTTACTTATGAGATGAGCCAAGTAAAAGGCTTTTCCTGACCATTGCCGCTACATGATGGTTGAAAGTGAGATTGTTGTCAACCTGAGTACTCAGGTGTCTCACCACAGGTTGTGTGCTTAGTGGTTTTTGTTGATGTGGTTATCAGTAGGGGCCCTGTTTTTGCCAAATGGCATGATTATACATTTTTTTTGCATTTAACTTAAGGCCATGACTTTGGCACCAGTCATTTGTTGCCATGAGACCCTCTTGCAGTATGTTAACATAATTTGGGGAGTCAATAACAGCACCATTTCCAATCTTTACTTACCTGTTAGTGCTAGAGACTTGGCAAAAATTTGGTCCTGATCTGCGGTGGTGGTGCTGTGGTAGCGTTGTCGCCTCACAGTCAGACGTTGTCCTGTTCGATTCTCAGCTAGAGCGTCTTCTGTGTGGAGGCATGCGTGAATGGGCGTACCTTCGTTGAAGGTTGTGCGTCAGGGCTGGTGACTCGACACGTAAAAATCTACTGCCAATCATTAGCGGACCGGAGTTCCTAACCGGGAAAAGCCGAAAGACACAACAACTTTCCTATAATCCATTGGTACACTTATTGATCTTTAATCTTCACTCAGTCCATCAACAAAGCATGCTTTTACTGATCCCTTTCCTTAAAATTTTGCTTAGAGTTGTGTTTTTCCCTTAACAGGACAACTTTTATGTTTTTGAAGCTGTCATTAGGACAGGTATTCTCAGCCAGATCTTTATGAATTGTCTTTAAAAAGACAGCTAAGCAGCAGACCAAATGCCAGTTCTGTTGACCTTGGTAAAGGCTACAGAAGACTCCTTAGCAAAACAACTGTAACTACAGTTGATAGCTGACACCTATTTAAAGGCATTGACTCTGCTCAGAAATTACTGAAACCAATTAGGTCATTTTCTTTTCTTTTTTGAATGAAGTGAACTGATAGATTGTAGCTTACAGAGATGTCAGTCTTCCAGTTGTCAAAAAAAAAAAAAAAAAAAAAAACATCTGGAAGTCAAGTCAGCAGAAATCAAAGGTTACCTACACATCTTTTTCTCTGGTTTGGCAACTTATTTTTTTTGTTTTCCTTGGGATGCTCCAAAGCAGTGAGTTACCTGGGGGCCTCCTCCTTTGTTTATGATCATTAGGGTGACTACAAAATATCCAAAATAATATCACAACCAATATAAAGGTCACACAGACAAACCATTTAGTAAAAAACAAGAAAAACCCAGCCAAGCCTTCACTGTGTAATGCCTTAAACCTTCTGTAGCAGAGCCCTGTGGGATATATGCAGATGATTCCTTAAAGGCATACCATTGTTTCAGCTACATAACTTATAAATACCCATGGCTTTTTTAAGTCTTCACTGGTACATTCCGACCAATAAAGTTAAAGCCAAGTAACTATAGACATGCAGTGTTTTTCCCTTTTTCTGAACTTCTCAGCTGCAGCATAAGTGGATTGTTTGGCCATACTTTGGAAACATGGAGCTTAAAAGTAAGACTTTTGTCCATTAGCAATAGACTGATGGCAACATATCTCAAATAATAAACCAAAGTATAAAAAGGTCACACAGAGAAAACATGTAGTAAGAACTGTAAGAAAACCTAGCCAAGCTAGTGTATTTCTTTAAACCTCCTGTAGTGGAGACCGATGGGATATATGCAAATGACCCCTTAAGGACATATAGTATGGACATCTGGTTTATTTTAAGTTATGTCTTTCTAAAGAGTGGCCAGACTTTCCACTTATGCTGTACAGATGAGCTCAAAAAAAGTGCAAAACATAGCATGTCTGTAGCTGGTGAGCTTTTGGTTTCTTTGCCTGCGTGTACCAGTAAAGACTTAAAAAAGTAAAATGTCATGGGCATTCAGAAGACATGAAGCTGAAACACTGGTTTATCATTAAGGAATCACTTGCATGTATCACATGGAGCTCCACCACTGAAGGTTTAAGGCATTACACAGTGAAGGCTCTAACACGGCTAGGCTTTTCTTGCAGTTTTTACTAAGTGGTTTGTCTGTGTGATTTTTTTATGCTTTGCTTTGGATATTACTATAATCCCTTACTAATACTTGTAAGTTTTACTAAACTGTTTGTCTGGATGATCTTTTTACCCTTTGGTTTGGTGTTTTTTAAAGTTTGAGACTCTGGAATTGGGAACTCAGAATACCTCAGCAAACAAATGTCATGTTAGGGACACTGCATTCAATGAAAAACAGGTGGACATGTCAGTTGTTACACTGGGATACAGAAAGTAGAAGTACAACTTGACTGCTGCTTTTCAATCCATCCTTGCATAAAAGCACAACTTGCACCTCTGTGTTGGTGCCATGGGAATGCTAGTTGAATAGCCTAGACTGTATTATTTCACCAAGATACTTACCATGAATTTCAGCCTGGCTAACTCTTACCATAGCAATAAAAATAGTGACTGACAGTGCCTGTGGCTGCAATACTCCTGAATATCAGTAATAGAAGCATCATCCACATCTTTTTTGATTTTAAAAGTTCTCTCTCTGTTTCAGAATTCACGCTGAAAAAACAGTACAACTTTACTAATGCCTGCCTACCAGCAGATACTGGGCACTCACAGAAGTCACAAATTATGAACACTAGAGTGGTTGCATGCTTTCAGGTTGAGCAGACAATCAAATTAGCCTTCCCTGGCTGCTGTGTTCTGCAGCCCAGCTGCCTCTCATAACAGTGCAACTTGTGAATTAATCATTACTTATAAGACAATGAGATTTGAACAGATGTAACTGTTTAAATCACAAGGCCAGGAGCCATCTATTAGCTGGGCTGAATTACAAAATAAACCAGTGTGCACTTTCTGCTGTTTCTGCAAGGTGTGAGTAACAGATTTAACTGTTAAAAATGAAAATAAACAAAGGGTTATAAGAATTTAATTTTTCTTCTAAACTTTGGAAGGGCTGCAGCACACTAGCAGCAGCTATCTTTATTTTATTTATTTTTTTATTTTACATTTGTTGACCAGGATAGTCCGACTGCATGCATGTCCATTTTCAGCGGAGGCCCAGGGTAAAAGCTCCAAGGGTAAGCAGATGCAGCATTACAGAATACCAGCATTACATATTACAAACAGACTATTTACAGAGATTACATAAATCAGCAAGTTAAACAAGTCCCAAAGGTTAGAGTTAATCCCGAGTGTAAATCAGGATTAAATTAAATTACACAGTAAGATGGTTAACAGATTTTTACACATTCTAGGTAGAGTTAGCCAGGCTTGATACAGTGACATAGCCAGTTAAGTGACAAATGTTGTTTGAGTCTAGTTTTAAATTGACCTAAGGTGGAAAGTAAGGTTATATCAGCTGGAAGAAAGTTCCAGGATCTAGTTGCAGAGTTTGCAAAGAGAGAGTCACCGGCTGTGTTATTAATTTTGCTAGTCTGAATTAGTAGTTTGTTAGAGGATCGAAGTGGTCTAGGATTGTTATAGGGGGTAGTAATATTTTTAAATGCAGGAGTACTGTCCAGATTATAAAGGATTTTATAGGCCATAATCAGTTGGTTATACTGGATTAGGCTGGGTAGTTCAAGCCACCCAAGCTGGTTTAGATTGATGCAATGATGTGTCCTAAATGGCAGCCCAGTGGCAAACCTGGCAATGTGGTTGTAGCAAACTGAGAGTTTGTTAAGGACAGTCTTGTTTAAATTCGAGAGTAGAGGGGATGCATACAGAAGGGTTGAAAGAAGGTGAGAGTGAGCTATGGCAATTTTAGCTGGAGGGGTTAGAAAGGCTTTTATTCTGTAAAGTGACCCTAGTTTTTTATTGATGGTTTTGATAGTTTGGTTAACATGTAGGTCGAATTTTAGATTATTATCTATGATGACACCTAATAGTTTTGTAGAGGTGTCAGGGGAGATTATTGTGCCATCATTTGAATTTATAGTAAAGGTGAAAGCGATAGACTTGCGTGTTGGTGAAAATAACAGCATTTTAGTTTTTTTGGGATTTAGGATCAGATGACGTTCAGAAAGCCAGTTTTCTATTGTATTAGTGGTCTGGGTAGCTGACCATAACTCTATTGGAGATGTAGCCGAACAAATCAGAGTAGAGTCATCAGCATATTGGATACAGCTGACTTTTGGGATGACAGTATAAAGGTCATTAATGAAGATGGAGAACAGCAAGGGCCCTAGAATAGAGCCTTGTGGTACTCCAAGGGTGTTAGGTAGAAGGTTAGAGCATTTGTTCTGCCAGAGGACAGCCTGCTGTTGACCATTCAGGTAGGATTAAAACCATTGAAGGGCTCTAATATCTAGATAGAATGTTTGCAGGGTGTGGATTAAAAGCTGGTGATCAACTAGTGTTAATCAGCACTTTGTTGCAGTATTCACCACTGTTGGCCCATGCAGAGTAGTATTTAAAAAGTGCTCCGGTGTAGTGTTCCCTACCCTCCAGTATTACAGGTTTTGTTTGTTAGTGTAGGGGAGCTGAGAGGTATGGCAGCCACCTCTCTCTCTCTCTCTCACACACACACACACACACACACACACACACACACACACACACACACACACACACACACACACACACACACACACACACACACACACACACACACACACACACACACACACACACACACACACACACACACACACACCTGCTGTAATGATCCTCTAACTAAACCCCCTACTGAGACCACACACACAAACACTCTGTCTCTCTCTCTTTCTCTCACCTGAGACCACTCATACATCTAGAGGCATGCTCATGTGCACCCACACACATGCACACTTCCCATGATCACTACCTGTCTACAGACAGTTACTCATACCTCTCAACTGTACATATTTTCACACAATGTCCAGATTTTTGGGTCATATTTTTGGCCTGTTCCTCTTTTTTCCTGGCAAGTCACTGGGATGATCTCAGGATTGAAGTCACTAAATAATGACATACATTTCAGTTTCCAACTTCAAATCCTTCAGAAAATGTATATTAAAACAAATCCTGTTACTCTAGCAACTTTCTAAGTTTATAAGAGCAATATTTAAAATATGTCCGTATTTGTACCCCCATTTTGTCAAACTTTGTCCAGAGTTTTTGCATTAACAGGTTGAGAAGTATTCACATATAACGCAGTCTCCCCCAGTAACTACAATGGGGGAACACAGCTCTTCAGCCATTCTACTGCCCACAGCTGTGCTTCTACCAAGTATGTGCAGTCACTGCAGTGGGCCTGTTTCTGAACCGGATGCGGCTGCCGATAGTATACAGCCTCCTGCCTGAGGGCTTAACACTGATGGTATCCCTTTATAAATTCCAACCCTAGTTCTAGTAATGCTTCACTGAAATGTAAAAAAAGGGTTACTTTCTCACACACACACACACACACACACACACACACACACACACACACACGCACGCACATATATTTATAGAATATGCATACTTGATTTTGTCAAAAACTGTTTTATTGAATGTGCAAATGTTGATTAAAACTTATTAAAACACAATTCATCAACTGTAAAATGAACCCCCCCACACACACAAACATGACCCATATTAAAACTTATTTATGTGTTTCATTGAGTTGTATTTCTGAGGGTTTGGTGGTGATTGCAAGTGTTGAGCAAAATCTCATGTGGAAATTCATGATATAAGAACTTACTTGCTGATGGTGTGTATTGCATGCTAAAATTTGCTCCCCAAATTAAGCATATAAATGTCTTTTTCTGCTGAAAAGATTTAAATCTGATACTAAATCAGGTATGACACTGACAAACAAACTAATGTCAAACTAAATTTACAGTACCAGTCTGTCATCATTTAAGGTGTTAAAATCAGTAACCTTTATGGAAATGCTAATTTTTCAGCTAATATTAAGTTTGTAGGATCCTTTGACATTGTACGTTAAACTTTCTCCATAGGTTACTACTGCCTTCTGTAGTTTTCTGTTCATATAGCTATCAATCATCTTCTGGTTTTGAAACCTTTTTAGTTAATTTTTGTTCACCAAAGCATCAAGCACAGATACATGGCTCTGGTGGTGGATTGTCAGTTGCTGGGTATGCAAATATGTATGTGTATGGCTTAAAGGGTTGACATCTGTTTCAAATTTATGACTGTGAAAAGAAAATGCTACAGCATTCACATTCAGGCCACAGGAAAATATCTTTAGTGTCAGATTTTCTAATAAGGCATACAGCATTCTGTATATTTTTCTTGTGTTTTCCTTACGGTTTTTTGTCTGTGACCAGCTCCTTTCCATTATGGGTGGTGTACTCATTAACTTTTATGGTTTTGTTTTGTTCTTGCTATATAGTTTACCACTTAACATGTCTTTCATGCAGATAATCTAAATACTGTCAAACTTGAGCATAATAATTTGTTTTAACTTGGAAAGACAAATAGTGTGCTTCTTACCTGATACCTGATTGTTAACTGTTGAAGGCTTTTACTGTGGGGTGGAATTTTAAAAGCCATAGCGATAGTTCTAACTCTTAGTTTCAGCTTCTGGAAAGTGACTCTGTAGATGACACAAAGAAACTCTTATCAGGTTGTAAGACAAAGACAAAAAGAGAAAGAAAATAGTCGTCAAATGGCCATCATAAAGGATTTATTTTATTTATTTTACATTTGTTGACCGGGCTAGTCTAACTGGATATATGTCCATTTTCAGTAGAGGCCCGGGGAGAAAAGCTCCAAGCATGAAAAGTGACTAAGTTAACAATATATAAAAAGACATGTAAAATCACAATACAGAGGCCGCATTGGTCAAAAGAAAAAAATTATAATAATAAAATTATAAACTTTAAAAATTATACTAAAAAATTATACTAAACACAATAGTAGGTATGAGCAAGACCCAATAAAGAGAGAAAAGCCCTTATATATTATCCTCTTACTATGAATAAAAGAGTATTAACTAGATTTGGAGGAATAAGTTAGAGGAGTAGGGAAAGGGGGTAAGAGCAGGAAAGGGAAGAATATATTAGTCTGGGTTAGCACATGGACAAAGCCAATGAGTTTTAAGATGTTCTTTCAGCTGTTTTTTAAATAGAGAAGTAGAAGCAAGAGTTGATAAATCAGAAGGAAGATGATTCCAGTTTTTACCTGCTGTGTTTGAGAAAAGTGAGTCACCAGCTTTGTTGTTGGATTTAATCGAGGAGACTAGGAGCTTATTAACAGAGCGTAGTGTAGCTAGATTTTTATATGGTGTAATCAGATTAGTGAGGATAGGGGTGTTGTTGGGGTGGTATAGGATCGTTTGAGTGATAAGTAATTGTTGACAGAGTATAAGGTTCTGCAGTTCTAGCCATTCAAGTTGTTTGAGGTTGAGGCAGTAGTGAGTTTTAAAGGGAGAGCATGTAATGAATCTAGCTGTGCTATTATAACAGGTGGAAAGTTTGGAGAGGTTGTTTTTAGATAGGTTAGTATATATAGCAGAGGCATAGAAAAGGGTAGAAATGAGGTGGGTCTGGGCAATAGTTTTCCTGGCAGTAGGGGTAAGGAAGGGTTTAATTCTATAGAGGGTACCAAGTTTCTTGTTAACTGATTTTATGGTGGAGTTAATGTGGTCATCGTAGTTGAGACGATTATCAATTGTTACACCTAGTAGGCGGGTTGTAGTATGTGGGGTTATATTGGTAGCATTGTTAAAGGTTATAGAGAAGAATGGATTAGATGATTTAAGAGTTGGAGTAAATAGCAGTAGTTTTGTTTTTTTTAGGGGTTTAGGAGGAGGTAGTGATGCATGAACAACAACAAACTCTAATACATGTGAGAGATGCAGTTTCACAGCCAAACTGGAGGCAGAGCTCTCTCAACCCAAGACTGGCACAGTCAGTCAGGAGGAAAAGGTAACCACTCACACCACAAATCCAGTCTCACACAGACCTATTGCATCTGCATACCCAACACATAAATACACAAAAACATACTCGGAGGCTCTAAATAAAAATCTGCCTAAACAGCAAAGACCTCCTAAGCAGATATCCAAGCAACAGCCACCCCTCAACAATACCCACGAATCACATATCTCACAAAATCAGTGTACCTCACAGTCACAGCCCTTAAGGCCAAACAACACACCAAATACACTTGTTATAGGGGACTCTATTGTCCGGCACACTGACGTCCCGCTCACCAAACTGAACAAGGAGAAGGTCACTGTAAGCTGCCTGTCGGGTGCCAGGATCTGCCACATAATGCAAGCACTCAGGTCACTCCAAAGCAAGTACAAGTATGACTCCATCAGTGAATGACCTGAGACGTACCTCCCTGGACTACATGAAAAGAGACCTAGAGGAGCTCTCTGACCATGTAGCCCAAGCTGGTATGACCCTGACCTTGAGTAGCATCTTGCCCTCACCAAGAATGATGCCACAGTATAAAGACAAAATGATCAGTTTCAACAATTGGCTAAAGTATTGGTGTCATTCAAAGGGGATCCAGTGTCTGTCAGCCTAGGATGACATGCTCGACAAGCCACGTTGCTTCGCTAGGGACGGCTTGCACCTGTCACCCTTAGGCTTTCGTATACTGGCAAAGGCTCTTGCCACCCCCATAGTGCCTTTTTTAGGCAAGGCTCAAAGGACAAACCCACCTCCATAGACAACCCAAAGATAAAAAAACTAAAGGTAATGCTACTCAGTGCCAGAAGTCTAAACCTCAAGATGCACGCACTCGAGACTCTCGAGTATGGAGAAAATCGATGTCTGTGCAGTAACAGAAACCTGGTTCAAGGCTCCTGAGAGCACCCCAGCACTACCAGGTTATAACTCATACCATACGTTTCGGCCCCAAAACTTGGACCGAAGCACAAAAGGAGGGGGAGTATCTATATTTATCAAAGATACCTACACCTCCAGGTTAGTGGCACTGCACGAAGCATTGGAAACCATCCATGTGCAACTAACAGCGGGCAAAACTGCCTTTCAGTTTGTACCCTGCTACAGAACACCCTCCCTATTACAGGAACCCCACTTGGCATTCCTGAGAACACTGGAGAATATGAAGGTCTCTCCAAACACTATGTTATTGGGTGACTTCAACTACTCAAGCATTGACTGGGAAAACTACTCAAGCCCAAACACCCTCACCCAACGGTTCCTTGAATTTATAAACTCTAACGCAATGGAACAAGAGGGAACAACATATTGGACCTGGTCATCACCAACATGGAGACTCTGTGTTCCACACCAGAGGTAAACCCCTCATTGGTAAGATCAGACCATAAACAAATTTCCCTGGACATCCATATCCTGTCCCCACCCCCAGCCAAGGAAATCACTGTAAAGAATTTCTCAAAAGTCAACTTTGCTCTTCTCAAGACTGAGGTGGAATCCTTCAAAGCCCCTGGGCCAGAGGATAATACAGCCCAATCCGCAGAATCCTTTACAAATGCATTCTATGAGCACCTGCAGGAATGCATGGATCATGCTATCCCAAATAAAACCAAGACTCACTCCTCCAAAAACAGGAGACCGGTCTGGTGGACCCCGGCCATAAATAAGCTATATAACAGAAGGAGGAAGCTACTACATGACAGAGCAAAATCCCAAAAAAGGAAGGCATCTCTGATCAGTATTAGCAAGAAACTTCGATCCCTCAGAAAATCATCAAAGACCAGCTTCGAAAGAAAAATTGCCCTAGACACTAAAGATAATCACAAGGCCTTCTTTAGTTATGTCAGGAACATGGGTGGAAACTCCCAGATATGCTCTGAATTGTTGCATAATGGTACAAAATATACCGAACCTACAGACATAGCCAACATCCTGGCAGACAGGTTCAGCGCAAACTCCCCCCCCCTTCCCCCCCCAAAGGAGCAAATGCCTATCCCAACTGAATGTAACTTCCCTGACATTACGAATGCACAGGTGAAAGCTTCCCTCTCCAAAGCAAAAAACACAGCATCTATGGGACTGGACGGTGTCCCAGGCTGTGTCTTACACGAGCTCCAAGAAGAACTGAACCCTCACATTAAGTCACTGTTCAAACTTAGCCTTACTACAGGATATGTACCCAAAGAATGGCGTACAGCTACAGTGGTCCCACTCCATAAAGGTGGTGCCACAGTGGACCCCGGAAACTATCGCCCCATAAGCCTGACTAGTCTGGTCTGTAAAGCTATGGAGCGTATTATCATGGAACTCATAAACAAAGACATTGGGAGCCTCCAGACACTGGACCCTACCCAATTCGGCTTTGTTAAGGGCATATCTTGTCTCGTAAACCTAGTTGATTTCTTTGAAACAGTTACCAAAGCCATAGATGAGGGCAAGGTAATCCACACAGCCTACCTGGACCTCGCAAAAGCCTTCAACACAATATCCCACTCGGGCATCATAAATAAGCTTACCAGCTTAAATATCAACCCCTATATCACAAGATGGGTTGCAAACTGGCTCAGAGATAGAACCCACATGATCAGAATCGCAGGTGCCATGTCCGAATCCAAACCAGTTACAAGTGGCATCCCACAGGGCTCAGTTCTGGGACCTCTGTTGTTCGGTATATACTTCTCTGAGGTTCAGGCTAACACGGGGGGATTATGGCTGACAAAGTTCGCAGATGACTGCAAACTGGGGGCCATAATCGAATCTCCAGCTGACACAAGCATCCTCCAAAAGGGTCTCACAGAGACGGATGCTTGGTGCCAGAGCCACGGCCTCAAGCTAAATGCTAAAAAGTGCATAGTCATCCCCTTTGGGAAAAACAAGGTGCCCACAAATTACCACATACGTGGCAGTCCATTAAGTACGGAAGAAGTAATTAGAGATTTGGGGACCAACGTAGATAGTAATCTCTCCTTTGATAATCACGTTGCTAAAATGGTTAGAAAGACCTTCTATATAGCCCACCTTATCACGAAAGGGTTCGCATCTAGATCAAGAGAGGTCATTGTGCCCCTCTACTCATCACTCATCAGGCCCATAATTGAATCCAATGCCCCTTTTGGGATGTATCTTACCCGACACCTGCAGCAACTGGAGAGACCCCAAAAGTACCTCACCAAGAGGATCATGGGCTACAAACAGATGTCCTATGCAGCTCGACTAAAGAAACTCCAGCTCTACTCAGTTGCTTACCGCCTACTCAGAGGCGATCTATGCCTGACATACAAAGCCATGTCAAACCCAGAATTAATGGGCATGCTCCACCTCAAAAAATCCAAGTCCCTTAGAGCTACACGCTCCAGGGACCTAAACCTCAGCACAAAAATAAATAGGACATGCTGGAGGGACAGATTCATTTCTCAGAGTCTTCCCTCACTCTGGAATAGAATCCCAATTCATGTTAGACATAGCCCCTCGCTGACCCTCTTCAAGCGAAATCTGGACGTGTGGATGGGAAATCGCAAATTCACCCCTGGGATCTCTTCTGTGTCCCTGCTAGACAGAGGCACAGTAAACTAATCTTAAAAGGGTACCTTCTGTGACCTACTTTACAGAGGCACAGTAGGCCAATCTAATAAGGAGGCGGAAGCCAAATACACTCTGGCTAGGCTTATAAATGCCCTAGGGCAGATAGCCTAGTATCTACCTATGAACCAGTTTTCAACATTTATGAAAAACAGTTTGGGTGAGGGACTGGAGAGAGGCTATATTCTTAGCTGTACAGATTAAGGTGGAATCATCTGCATATTGAATGCAGGTGGCTTGAGGTATGTTCATGTGTAGATCGTTGATAAATAAGGAAAAAAGAAGGGGACCTAAGATAGAGCCTTGGGGTACCCCAATATTTCCTGGAAGTAATGTAGACAGATTGTTATCCCAAAGTACTGCTTGCTGTCTATTTTCCAGATACGACCTAAACCATTGTAATGCTTGTGGATCGAGAGAATGGGCCTTTAGTTTGTCTAGAAGTAAGTTATGGTTAACTATATCAAAGGCTTTTGACAGGTCAATAAATATTGCAGAGGAAAAAGAGTTATTGTTACGATTTTTATTTATAGAGTTGGTGAAGGATAGTAGGGCAGTTGTTGTGCTATGGAATGGTCTGAAGCCATGTTGGCAGTTTGCTAGGAGATTATATTGTAGTAGATGGTTTAGTAATTGTTTGTGAATACATTTTTCCATTATCTTAGCTAATGGGGAGAGTAAGGCAATAGGTCAAATGTTAGAAAGCTCAATAGAAGATCCACCTTTATGTAGAGGGATGATGTGGGATATTTTCCATATGGTAGGGATTTTGCCTTCTGAGATATTTCTGTTAATAAGGATAGAGATGGGATAGTCTATGGCTTTTGCGGCAATTTGTAGGTATTCAGATGGGAGACGGTCAGCAGAAGGGGTGCAAGGTTTCAGTTTTTGAAGTAGCTTACAGATGAGAGATGTAGGTACAGGTTTTATTTGAAAGGTAGAAGATGAAATCTTAGAGGTATTTAGTGGGGAAGCAGTAAAAGGTGGTAAAGAATTGACTAGGGTTTGAATGGCTTCTGTAAAGTAGTTATTAAAGGCTTCAGGGATCTGGTTGGAGTTATTATGATTGAAACCTGCTGGGGCCGGAGTAGTAGAGTGACCTGGCTGAAGAAGTTTGTTTATCCCTGACCAAAATTTTTGTGGAGTTTGTTGGCTAGTTTGTTGGAGATGAAGGTAGAAGTCTTTTTTGTCCCTAAGGATATCTTTCTTGGTGGCATTTCTTAACTGTTTAAAGTGGAGGTGATCTGATGGATATTTGGTGGCTCTCCATTTAGCCCAGATTTTATTTCTGAGGAGCATCTTTTGCCTAGTTTGTTTTGTGAGCCATGGGGCAGATTTGGTTCTTCTTCTAGTAGAGCGATAAGGTGCATGGTAATCTAGGATTTGAAGAAAGTTAGTGTTAAAGTAGGTCACAGCCTCATCAAGTTCAAGATGGGTCAGTGGTGACCAGTCACATGTTTGCAGTTCATTTAGGAAGCTGTCTGGATTAAAGAATTTTTTTGAGCGGGAGGTTTTGAGATTAAGGTTATTTGGGATATTGACTTTTTGTCTAATAATGTAGGTAAGCATATGGTCACTGATATCATCGGGAAGGGTTCCTGGAGTATAAGTTTCAGGGTGGCTGTTAATAAGGATCCAGTCAAGAGTAGTTTCCTTACTGCTAGGTTTGTGGATTCTAGTAGGAGTGGTTATTAATTGTGAGAATCCAAAGAGATTTATGTGATTAGTAGGTTTAGGGGAACTGCAGGTGGACCACTCAATGTTAGTCACCCAGTACAATGGTCTCCTGGGGTAATTGGGTAGAGAGGTAACTAAGTAAGTTTTCAAGAGTATTGGTATTATTACCAGGGGGGAGATGCATACAAATTAGATAGATATTGATTTGGAGTTTGATAGTCAGGATTTCAGATTTGGTGTCTAATGATGGAAACACATTAAAGGGGGAAATTTGGAGATTAGGTTTATAGAGAATGGCTATACCTCCACTTTTTTTGGTTTTACGGTCACATCTAAGGATGTTATAGCCAGGAGGGCTAATTTCCTGGTCTAGAGTAGATGGTTTTAGCCAAGTTTCTGTAAGACATAGAATATCAAATGAGTGCACATCAAGGAGTGAATGCAAGTGGGAAATTTTATTGTTGATACTTCTAATGTTAAGGTGAGCTATCAGGAGGGAGTTAGGTGGTTTAGTTAATGTAGAAATCACAGGCAATGTTAAATTGTTAAGGTTATAGGTAAAGTCAGTATTGGGGCAAGGGTTTGGATGAATGTCACCGTCTAGGAGGGTGTGTTGCTGGGGATATAGTAGAGATTTATGGATTTTGTAGAAATTATTAACATTCTTTTTGGAAGTGAAGTAAGTAACATGGGTTGCTGTGTGATATTTTGGTAGTATATAGTTAGGGATACAGGTTATGTTACTATGATTAAGGGAGTAGATGAAAGAAGATGTAAAAGTTTGTTGAAAGTTATGGTTTTGTTCAGGTAGAGAAAGATTTTCAAAGAAGGTGATTGAGTAAGGTATAGTAAGAGAGGCTATTGTGGTAATTAAGAGTAGTATGTTTGTGAAAATAGTTTTGTGTGTTGGGTCCATAGTAATAAGTAGTTATGAGTTGTGAGTAGTTTGTGTGAGTAGGTAAAGTAAAATAATAGGAGAGAGTGTTTCAGGAGATTGAGCAGGATGTAATAAGAACTTAGTAGTGGTTGTAAAGGAGGTAGAATTGGGAGGTAGTTAGTACAGAGACTGGTTAGAAAAGGTGAGGGAGTAGATCAAAAGAGAGTTGATTAGTACTAATTAGGAAAGAAAGAGATAGGGGAGTGGCCTAATGATGATGAGGTTTGTGATAGGATGAGAATAAGGGGGGGAGTGGTTAGTGAAGGATAAGTTTAGGACCAGTGGGGGTGGGTGTGATTAGGGGGTAGGGTAGGGGAGTGGAGTGAGCCCGTAGGGCAAACGGAGCAGGAAGAGACAAGAGAAGGAAGAAGCATAAGGAGAAGAAACAATCAGTGAAGAAGCTTTTGATAGGATGGCAGGATGAAGGATAATAGCAACAACCTGCTTACCAGTCCACAAGACATCAAAGGCTGATGGAAGGAGTACTTCCAGCAGCTTCTGAATGAAGAAAACATCACAGAAGCTGTATTACCTCAGACACACCCTATGATGACAGAAGAGGAGGAGCCCCTCATAGAAGAAGTAAGAACAGCACCAAGGAAAATGAAGTCAGGGAATGCAGCAGGCTCAGATGAGGTCACAGCAGATACGATCAAAATGTTCAGTGAATTTGGGGAGAAATGGCTCATGAGGGTACTCACAGCAGTATGGATAGAAAGGTATATCCCAGATGACTGGAGAATAAGCATACTAGTGCCAGTGTTCAAGAAAAAAGGGGACATCCACAACGGTGGCAATACAGAGGGATCAAATTCCTATCACATTGAATGAAAGTACTGGAAAGGGTGATTGATAAACTAATACGCAGAGTTGTGAAATGTAAGGTGGGAGATAAGGAGTTTGGATTCAGATCAGGATGTAGCACAACTGAGTCGATGTTTGTAATTAGGCAGATAGCTGAGATGAAGATAGAGATTAAGAAAGAACCCAACTGGGAATTCCTAGACTTGGAGAAAGCATATGACAAGATCCCAAGAAAGCTGGTTTGGGTAGACCTGCAATGGTTTGAAGTCAAGAAACATTTGTAGAATGTAACAAATGCAGACAATATTTGAACCGACAGAGGGCTTCCCAGTAGGAGTGGATGTGCATTGGTGCTCAGCACTGAGTCCACTGCTGTTCATAATGGTGTTGGACTACATTAGCAAACAGATTGGAGGAGATAGATCATCAAAGTTGCTGCATGCAGGCAATGTTGCATTACAGGCAGACTTTGAACAAGAACTTTAGCAAAGCATGGTGGAATGGAATGAAAAACAGAAGGCACATGGGATGAAAGTGACTACACATAAGACAGTTGTAATGGCAGTAAATTGGGGAAATCTAAAGAAGCTGATAACTGAGATAGGAGGGAAAGTAGTGGAAGAAGTTAACAGCTTTATGTACCTGTGCAGGGATGTTGAGGAGAAGAGAGGTCAAAATGAGGAGGTCAAAGCTAGAATAACTGGGGCTGCAGCTAAATGGCCCAAAGTACCAGGAGTAGTGCATGACAGAACAAAGCCAACAGTGGTGCGACCAGTACTACTGTATGGTACAGAAGCCTGGGCAGTGAAGGCAGAGCAGTTTAGGAAGCTAAAGGTGATGGAGATGACGTGCCTGATACAGGTGTTAGGTAGCACACTGTGGGACAGACGAAGAAATGTGGACATCAGAGCAGAAGGACAAGTAACTCCAGTTTCAGAGAAAGTCAAAGAGAAGAGATTACAGTGGGTCAGGCACATGTGCAGGAAAGCAGAAGGCAATCTGGTGAAGAAGGTTTGAGACAGGCAGGAAGAAGGCACTAGGAAATGAAGGTGTCCAGCAAAGAGATGGATAGATTGTGTGAGGGAAGACGCATGACAGTCACGCATGACTGTAAAAGGAGGTAGGAGAGTGGTATTGAATTGAGAGGGATGGCAGCAGGTGATGAGACATCACAACCCCCTGTAGAAAATGAGAAAAAGAGGTTGATGATGATGAGAGACGGTTCTTATTCTTTTCCAGGAAATAGAATTTCTGTATGACAAGCTACAATCTGACCCTAATTTTAAACATGCTAGTTTTTTTAATGAGTGTGACATTTTCAGACTCTTTAGTCTCTAGCCACCAAACTTATCCATTCACTTATTGGAATCTGCATGGGAGAACTGCAGTACACAAAATCTGTCACCCTGATTCCCAGATGTCAGCAGTCCCTGATAGCTTTTACTGTTCTGCACTGAGAAATTACAGTATGCATGAGCCAGTTTTCACTCATTGCATGTCACTTATCTTTTCCCCCTATTGTACAGCTGTAGAGTTAGTATATTCATTGTAGGGGGGTTATGAAGACCCCCACATCCCTCTGCAAACAACATTGTTTTTGGAGATTCACCTACAGGCTGTTGATTGTCTTTTTCAAAGAGTTTGATTTCTGGTGGTTACTGTTGGTGGGTTGTGTGGTGCCTTCACACGGGTGAGCCATCCTTCACCTTCATTTACAAATTAAACAGTAGCCTTTACCAGGTTTATCCCAGGCTTTGAGTTCTCATAATAGTGACAGCACCTGTCCCCAGTCTGCTGTCAGCATAACTCAATAGTTCAATCTGCCAGCCATACAGTATACCCTCAGTGCGGACAGCTTTTGAGCTGTAGATATGGTTTCAGTGTCTGACTGTGCATGAAACTACAGTCGTTTGACAGTATGATTTCTGATGTCTTTACTCAAGGGACCATTCTGCATCTGAGCTTTGCAGTGGCTTTGTGTGCCTGTTCATTAGAGTAGCTAAGTTTTGTCATAGACTGAAGGTAGCAGGTGGCTGTAGCCTCTTCAGGATTTAATAAATGAACCATTATGTTTTATGTGATACTGTGTGCATTAAGCATCTTCCTCCCACTTATTAGTCTAGAATTTACTGTTTGACCAGTTGCACAACATTAGTAGCATTTTTTGCTGGAGCAAGCATTAACATGATTAGTCTTATGTTTTGTGAAGGAGGATGGCACACATCTGGAACGAAGTTCATGAGCACAGAGACTCCTATGTGCTCACATTATCTAGCTCTGTGCAGCAAACTGATGAGTATTCGCTTCCAGCCATCATTAACAAAAGCTTTACCTCATCCAGTTTCTAGGGTCAGCCAGAGCTAGATAAGCCACCAGTCAGCTAGCTGCATCTGGGTGTAGTTTTTAACATCTGTCATAGTGCCTGTACAATGCTTTCATAAGTCAAGAGTAGAAGTGAAGAACCTGAATAGTGCCTGTATTAAGGTGAAGTTGTTTTATGGCTTCCTATGCCTTCCTCACAAATGGGGCTTAATTAAGGAGCATATGTTAGTCCATTTATTGTCCAAAAGGAAAATATCTACTAAAGAATTATTTACACAGTTTAAAGAATACTTGTGTAAAAATGATAAGATTTGTTGATCAGCAGATAGACTCACTGAACACACCTGGGACTGGCCTTAAAGTATATTGGTAATGTTATGGAGTAGCTTTAACTAACACACCTTTGGAGTTGTTTGTAACCTCCTTACCATATCCAGTATCAAATTATGCAGTTTTGGATGCAAAAAGTGTCTTACTTTTGCATTCTACTTTGTTGATAGGAACAGCTCCAGAGTTTTTTTACTCAGAGCTGCAAATCGCTATCATAACATCTTGAAGGACTGAACCATAATGCTTCACTCCCTAAATTAATGTATAGGCTACTATATTTCTATACAAATGCATCAGTACAAGTTATTTCCTTCAAAGACAAGTTGCCAACTAATTCTTGCAGACGAAACACCTTACACTGAAAATTAGTTTAGGTTCTGATGTAGTGGTATAAGAAACAATTCCTTTGCAATCTTATGTAAATAATTGCCCAGTACCAATCATATCTGAGTAAACTGTTGTTGTTGTGCCTTTCGGGTTTTCCTGGTTAGGAGTCACCACAGCGGAACTCCGGTCCGCTAATGAATGGTAGTTGATTTTTACGTGCCGAGTTACCAGCCCTGACACACAACTTTCAACGAAAGTACGCCCATTCACGCATGTCTCCACGCAGAAGACGCTCTAGCTGAGAATCGAACAGGACAGCGTCTTACTGTGAGGCAACAACTGAGTAAACAGTAAAACTAAAAAAAATAAATAAAAAAAACTATAATCTTTTTTTTTTTTGCAAAATCATTTGCAACTTCGACATGAAGAGTGCAATGGAAAATTAAATTAATTGTAAAACAAAGGTGCTCATTACCAAGAGGCATTAATGATAGGCAAGCTACTAGGCTGACATCTACTGGTGAACATTAGAAATAGTAACATACTCTGGAGTGAAGGAGTTATAACCAGGTTTGCCTTTGAGATCTGTAGAACATACACACATTCAAAGGCCACCCTAAGCAGACCACAGTATCACTTTTAGAAGGCAGACTTGCAAGTCAAAGGAATAATAAAGCAACACTACACTAATACACTGGAGCGAAATGAACCCAGTAATTCAGAAACTTGGTTTGCTGTATAGGAATGATTTTAAGGCATTAACAGACTTGCCTTAGGTCTCATTGGACACACATACAATTATATTTTCATAAGGAAAGTGTACTGAAGGAAATCAGAATATTATGTTTTACAAGAGCATAAAATTTGTATGATTTGTTTGCATTAATGGCGACCCATAGCAAAGGGACCTACAATTTAAACAAATCATTCAGAGAGTCAGGGTTAAGTGCCATTCAAATGAAAATAACACTTAATTAAATTCCTGCTCATAATTATAGCTTCTTTGTCTCAGAGTTTCAGTAGAAGTTCTGTGCGACTACTGCCAGATGAAAAATGTTTAATTAACACATGCCATATTTAGACTTATTATGGATTAATTCTTAAATACTATATTCGTTGCCTGTCACCTGTCAGTGGCATAACTGAAAAACATTAAATGTTATTTACCTATCAGTTTTAAAGTAATTTGAGCTAGGTGCTAATTTCATCAAGTTTCTTATAAAAAAACAATGATGCAAGTTTTTAATGTAGTGTAAATTGTGTGGTTAGATTCTGTTTAAACTTGCTGTTGAATATGGAGACAGAACTGTAAGCTTTTAGAGTTAAGTTGCAGTTGTGCTTTAGTATGAGAGAAATATAATTGTAATATAAGCTATGATTCAAAACAAAAATCATTTTATTGTAGCACTCACAGGGGCATTACACAGGGCTAGCCAGGGATTTCAGTAAGTATTCTTTTTTTGCATCTTCCTGTGATGTCTGCTGAAACTTAATATGGACTTTCTGGCATACTTTAGGTTAAATTAAATGGCTGGAATAAATGCATTTATTAACAGCACAAGTGAACTGATCCTTATGGACTTTTTCCTTGCTGGACAAATGGGCTACTTAGAACAGCCACTTAGGGAGAATATTTTTGGGAACAGACTGAAATAATCCCCGTCAGTGGAAAAGTGTACCATCGCCAATAGTCAAAAGTGAGGACCGAACCCTGAACTCATAAAGCTGAAATGTACATGACTGTGCCATTTGTGAGTCATTTATTTAGTTGTTTCCATCAACAAAATTATTTTAGGGTCACACACACTGTTAACAAGCTATATAGCCTTTATGAAAAAAATGACTTTGTTATGAAGACATGTAACTTTTCAAAAATTGTTCCATTTGTCTTATCTTGTAAGAAAAATAAAGTGGTTAAGGATGGAAAACCAGCCTTCAGAGTAAACCAGTGTGGCTTGCAGGATACAACATGTAGATGACATTTCTAGTTCACACAACAAAAGTGCAAAGTCATGTGTTGTGGTGGTATGAGGGGGTATTGAAGGGTAATAAGTAATGTGCTGTGGTGGTAGGAGGGGTATTGAAGGGTATTAAGTCATGTGCTGTGGTGGTACGAGGGGTATTGAATGGTAATATGTCACGTATTGTGGTGGTAGGTGGGGTATTGAAGGGTAATAAGTCAGGCACTGTGGTGCTAGAAGGGGTATTGAAGGGTAGTGTGTGGTAGGAGAACTAGTAACTCCTATTTTATTAAAGACATGTTTTAGTATTTGAACTCTAATTTCCCTCATACAGATTAATTTCTGCCTATTTGTCTATTCATTGCTGTATTGTGCTCTTGTAATTAAACTTGAACTGTGCAAGTCTGCCTTTTAAAAGAGATACCGTGCCATGCTTGGGGTGGCCCCATGGTCTGTGTAATACATTTTGTGTTAGATCTCTTTGAATAATGTCTATTGTGTTTGTCTGTGGTCTGTGCCATGGCTGGACAATGGTCCAAGTCACAGCTATCACATCTGGATAATAAAATAATAAATCCAGCATTATGTGTACCACAGTGATGCATCGGTTAGCATTGCTGTCTGACATCATATGAGTTGCCAGTTTAATGCTCACCAGGGTACCTATAATGTTTCCGTTGTTCTCCATATGCCTGCAATTTTGTTTTTTTTTATCAGGGTTTTGTTTTTTCTCCTATGCCAAAAAATATGCAGATAGTTGATCTGGCAATCTCCCAGTTTGCCTTTAGATGCATGTGTTTGATGTATATGTAAATGTTTGAATGCATCATGTCATAGCTTGGCATTTCATCCAAAACTGTTTTTGTGCTTTATGTGCATTTGTAATCAGGGTATGCTGTGGCTCTCCTAAGACCCGAGGTATGTTAAAGTGGGTACTAGAAATTGACTAAGTGAATGAAGCAATTAAATAAGAATGAAGTAACAAATAAGGTGTATACCATAGATGCTGTAGTAGGGTTTACTTCAAAATAGGTTTTCAGCCTGAGTTAGAAATAATCCATATAAGTACTGTTTGGGACATATTCAATGTAAGTGATATTTGAGGGGCTTCATGTATGTTCTCTGGTATTTGAGTTACTTCATATATATTCACTGTGTTTAAAGTGTTAAAATACTTACTCTCAAAATCAATTTTTAAACTACTCAATTTTGGGTAAGGGGTCAGTCTGAGAATAGCAGCAACTAAATCCTTGAGGTGTCTGCCTGTGGGAATTTATATTTTGTGACTGCTGGAGCAAATTATTTATAATCTAAATTGTTAAATCTGACACCTTCTTGTGGTAAAATAATAAGGAAAAAGTGTTGTAGTGGTTCGCTGACTAAGGCTGTAAAGAACAGAGCGGTTACACTGCATTATATCACTTTATAGACTGCGTGATGTGTACAGGGTGCCTTGGGGGTTATCAGTAGTTTGGCACTTGTTAGGACTTACTGCTATTTTCTCCAGCTGTTTACATTGCAACCATAGGTGTCATAAATCAGACTGATAATTAATCTGAGTATATTCTGCAAGATATTTCATGTCTTGGCAACATGTTTGATAAGATAATGTCTTGGATTCTCACGTTAGACCCTGAATTTGAAACATTAAAACTGGGGATATCAGAAACAACCAAAAGGGCAGACCCTGCAGTTTCAGCTGATGACACTTGTTTTAAAAGCAGCAGGAATGTTGAAAGGTCATATCATATCAAATGCTTACACCATTTCACCCATGCCTTTTAGGGATCCCAGATGGGACACAGGATGGTCAATTTTCTTTGGGGTTAAAAGACTGGGCACAGAAACAACCAGATGAGGAATTTCCTGCATGAATAATCACTCTCAGAGATCAAGATTGGAAGACCAAGAGAAACAAGCCGCAGAAGAGACTATAAACTAAGTTATTTTGAAACTACTTTGTGGTCTGGGGTGTCACATTTCGTATTTGTACTGGCGTAAAGGAAATGATTTTTGTTTTGGCATATCAAATGTTTTATCTATTCCTGGATGTGAATTTTGAAATATATGAAGAAGGAAGATAGAGTATAATAACAATCTTTAAGGAAATTGAAGCCAGTCATTTTTTGTTTTTTCTTATTAAATGATGGATTGTTCAGGAGAGTAAAGTATATGATATCCCATAACCCTAAGTGTGTAGAATCTTAGATTAAAATTATTCCTTTATAAGTTGGAGATTCTGAACTCAAAGTCAAAATATTTTGAAGGTTTGAAGAAGTTAAGATTTGGATTTTTTTTTTGTGTAATCTTTTCTTCAATGTCATTTTACTCCATTATTTATTTATTGACATTTGTTTACTGGGTCATAGAACCATTTTCAGTGGAGGCCCAGGGAGAAAAGCTCCATATACAATTTCAACAATGTACACAGTTTAACAAGGAAGTAGTAGGTTATAATACCTTAGTATATATTAAGTACTACAATAATTCACAGAGATTATACCAGAATAAAGATGCATAGTAGTAAAGGACATATAGGATGAAATGATAGCAAAGAAACATAAAATATGTAGCATTCAGTGTGTTGCACATACATTGGTTTAAACAATGTACTCATACATTGTACACATACATTACATACATTGTCTACATACACTGATTCCATATGTAATAGTTTAAGGAGGCTTGATGCTTGTAGTGCAGTAACAAGTGGAGTTCCTGAGGTAATGTTTTTTAATGCTGATTTAAAGGTTTTAGTACATTTAATTTGTGTTATATAAAAGGGTAAGGTTATATAAAAGGGTAAGGAGTTCCATAGTTTAGCAATGCAATGCGAATAAAGACTTTGTCCTGCTCTTTTATTGGGTTTGGTAACATTTAGTAGCTGTTTGCTGGAGGATCTAAGATTTTGGGTTGGAGTGTATGAAGGATGGAGCAGAGAGCTGGACAGCTATCAGGTTTATAGACTAAGTGTGGGCTTGAGTCACTTGGGTATAGCAGAGGTAGTGGGAGAATTCGAGCCAGTTCAGTTCTGTGGTTGCTTGGCAGTGATGAGTGCGGTTAGGCTTGCCTGAAGCAAATTTGGCGATTCTGTAATAGCAGGACTGGAGTTTGTTACTGAGAGATGAGTGAAGGTTGGTGAAAATGGCACTTCCATATAGAAGAGAGGGGATAAGTAAGGTACTGGCAAGTTTTGTTCTGGTGTGGATGTCTAGGTACAGTTTATGACGATACAGTTTGCCTACTTTAAAATGTGTTTTCTTTATTGTGTTAAGAATATGTGCTTCAAAGGTGAGTTTATCGTCAATTGTGATTCCTAGTAATTTAGCAAACTTTGATTTCGATTTCTGTTTTATCTAGTGAAAGGATTTTGAAATCAGCAGCTAGAGATTTTGTTGACAAAAGTAAGAGTTTGTTTTTATTGGGGTTTAGCATTAGTTGTGCATGGTTGAGCCAGGTTTCTATTGTTTTGAAAGCATTTTGTGTGACAGTATGGAGATCTGACAAGCTCTTAGCTCTGGATATAATAGAATCATCTGCATATTGAATGAGTCTACTTTGTTTGGCAACTTTGTGGAGCTCATTAATGAATACATTAAAAAGTAGGGGCTCTAGAATGGATCCTTGTGGGACTCCTATATTGTTTACCTGGTACTCTGATTGTTCAGTTTGTCATTTAACAGATTGTTCTCTATTATTTAGATAGGAGGAGAACCAAGTAAGAGAACTTGTAGAGCAACCAAGGTTTGCTAGTTGGTTGAGCAATTTGGTATGTGATACTGTATCAAAAGGTTTTGATAAATTCAGTAGGATAACAGAAGTGAAGAGGGTTGTATTAAATGCTGTGGTGGTAGCTTACAGTTTATCTGTTTCTAGATAGTCATAAAATTAATTATTGAACAGAATTTCTTCCTGGAATAGTTTGCTTTGAGTGGAACAAGGAATATACCAGTAATCGTGTGCGCAAGAGATGCTGGCGCATTTTATGCGGCTTCCGTGATTGACTGCTTATTTGGTACTGGTGAATTTCCTACCAAATTTCAAAAAAAAAAAAAATTACAAAAATAACTCAAATCAATGTTTACATAAAAAAATTAACATTTTCTAACCTGACAACTAGAGCCCATATCAAGTAATACTTTAAGTTGTAAGAATCACAGTTGAAAGTGAACGTTGTCAAACAAAAATTTTAAATTTCTAACAATAAGCTGCTATGTCCATATACCTTAATGAATAAGGGAAAAAATCCGAAACAACATTGTAGATTGGTCAGTTAATAAGTGTAATTGAAGAGGAATACTAATTCCAAAAGTCCATTGATTCTTGTAAATATTTGATAAAGCTTTTCCCAATACTCTGTAATACTGAATTTTTAGTGATACAACTAGGGCAAGGTGAAGGTGGTGGCAGTCTGGATGCAGGCTGTCAGAGGCCATGAAGAGCAGGAGTGCAGTGCACTTTATAACGCCCCAAGGATATCAAGGCTTTATGAATGAATGCCAATGAAGAAGATGCTGTCACAGCCAAAGCACCACAGCTCTCATCATACAAATGCATGCATGACTGATACAGTCTCTCTTTCTTGATATTCATGGGGATATGTAAATTTGATTACATTTCAGCCTCCTCTGTTTGAATCATTAAATATTTGTGCCTGTTGTCTAATAAATTACTTCTTATTTGTACTTTAATGTAGGTCTATGTAATTTTCTCACTATCTGTGAAAAATAAAAACATTACTAGAATTCCTTATAAAAATATGCAATGTCTAAACTGTTGCCTGCTGCTGTTCGGACACAACTTTAGAAGTGTCATTATTTTCTGTAGCTTGCTATTCAAATATCCTTTGGAGTTTTGAGTAGAATTTTTGATAAACACTTCTTTTTGGTGCTCTATCCCTTCAATAGCTGGAGTCTAGTGGAAGCTGATGATGAAACTAGACTCAATGGATATGCTTTGAGTATTTATAATATGTGTTTTTGTAATTTTAACCTAGTGCTATGTCTGTTTGCCATGTGGAATACTGCCAAGTTTTGGAATATCTGAAAAACGTCAATGGATTTGGGACCAAAAGCCTTTCAGGCCACATATTTGTTAGTATGTTGCATTGTATCACTTCATAAACTACATGATTGCATTTAAGCAGAGCATCTGTTCTAAGTAATCATTCAAGGATGATGTTTAACTACTCTGCAGCCTTATATACAATAATGTTTGATTGCCTTTACCTTTCATTACACGGTATCATAATAGAAATAGCCAAAGAAGTGCAGTAAATACAAATCTTTATCTTCAGACTGCAAAACTGACGGTTTGCTGCATTGTTTCAGAACCTTATGTTGCTAATGTTTTGCTGCAAACCTGTCTAACGATCCAGTAAATTAAATGCACATCTGAGTATGCTGAGCATTAGCATTTGAATAATTGTGTATTACAGTTTCTATTCTAATTCTATATCATTCTGTGGATGAAATTCTGTTCATATCTTGTTAACGCTTTATAGAGTGAAAACTCAAACAGAAACATACAAGTTATGTAGCATTTGTTGAGAAAACAGTTGAGACTATCAAGTTGTAGAAACATTTCAGAATATTAATTTTTTTAATGCAGGTCTATGTTAGTTTTGACCATCATGATAACAGAGGCAGTCAAGTCAGTCACCTGAGTAGATTGTTGTTCTTTCTTCTTTGTTGGTGTTTCTTTTGTAAGAAACATTGGATGCATGGCTTCCTAGTCTACCCTGTTTTACTTTATACATGCGTAGTAGTATTTTGCAATAGAGTGCATTCCCAAACTGCGGTGGTGGTGCTGCGATAGCGTTGTCGCCTCACAGTAAGACGTTGTCTTGTTCGATTCTCAGCTAAAGCGTCTTCTGTGTGAAGACATGCATAAATGGGTGTACCTTCGTTGAAGGTTGTGCATCAGGGCTGGCAACTCGGCATGTAAAAATCTACTGCCAATCATTAGCGGACCGGAGTTCCACTGTGGCGACCCCTAACCGGGAAAAGCTGAAAGACACAACAACAACAACCATAGTCCATATTTCTTCTATGATATTCTTTGTAGCAAAAGTCTACTACTTGTATTTTGTGACACATTTGTGATAATATCATGACCGTGGGTAGTAATGGCAGCTGGAACTTACCACCTCCAAACTGATATATTTCATTAGTTCTGTTTCATTTCTGGACCATCCGTTACGCATTTTGGTGATAATGTAGAGATGCTGGGTGCTGAAGGTCATGTCATAAAGCACTGATAATCATTCCACTTATGCATATACATTTTTGATGGTAAGATATAGCTTGTGTTTTTGGAAAAGGAGGCATTTGTTACCAAAAAAAAAATATATATATATATATATATATCTATCTATATATATATCTATCTATATATATATATATATATATATATATATATATATATATATATATATATAATTTTTTTTTTTTACTGAATAAATTATTGATTTTCAGAAACAAACATATATACGATATGTATATCAATGAAATATTTATAGTCAAAGTTTAAAGTGGAGAAACAAGTAAAAAAAACATTACAAAACTATTTACATAGAATGTCTATACTTGAAAAACTTTGTTTTCTTGAATGTATCTTTGAATAAGATTATAATTTATTACATACAGTCTTCTGTTTCCAGCACTTGATTTACTTTCAGCTAGGCAATGCTTAAGGAAGTAGGTCATTCTGTTCTTTCCTTGATTGTTTTCAATTCCAGCAGCAAGACTGATAAAACCATGTTCTTGAAATGTTTCAGATTGGGAGGAGTTACAACTTTCCATTTCTGTGTAATATTTTTCCTTGCAATAGCAAGGAGAGTCCACAAAATTACATGTTTTTGCCTTCGAACACAAGACGGCACAAGTGTAGTCAACAAAACTAGAGATTTTGTAAGTTGCAAATTATCAGTGAACAGTGCCTGTAACAAATAGTTAATACTTTGCCAATATTGTTTAAGTAAATGGCATTCATAGAACATGTGTTGCCAATTGGCTATTGATTGTCATTAACACCTCCAACATCTATTTTCTTTATTATATATTAGACCTCATTTGTGTGGTAAGTCAAGTCTATTCTATGTATAAATTGTCATGTGAAAAGTTGTCAGTACAGTGATAAAGATGTTAGTTTTGGACATGTAAGAATTATTTTTTTTATCTGTATCATCTGGCATTTTACCATTAACAACTGTTTCATAGTATTTCCATATATGTTGTTTATTATGAACTCTTGTTTCTTTAACTAATTTGTACAAAACTGATAAAATTCCTTTCCTATTTGTGGGAATTTCCATCAATGTTATTAACTGCTCTATGAACTTAGGAACCTTTTCTCTAACAGACTTCTGCATTATTGCCTGTTGGTTTAAAACTGTTTGTCGTAATCCCTGCAGTGTTAACCACATTATTTTCAAGGTTGAACTCACTAATAATTTGCTCTGTCATTAGTAATTTATTAGTGTTTATCAACTAATGCCAGTAAATTAGACCATTTTTACTAAGTGTTTTAACTGCTACTGAGTCCTGAGTTATAATATTATTTTGTATATATGCTATGGGGAATATGAAAAAAGGCCATGCTTTTATATCCGGATTTTTGTTACAAAGTGCATAAAAAACTTTAGGGTATTGATAATGTATTTAGAATTTATATTTTTGTGTTTCCTTGTTGCCATATATTCCTTCAATAACCAAAGTAAGCTGTTTGGTACTATTTCCATATGTTTATTTATTGTATCCTGAGTGGTTTCTAACCAGATTTTTTCATGTACTAGTTTCCATTTTGAAGTATATTCTTTGTATATGTATTTTATTTATTGTTTATTTGCATTTGTTTACCGGGATGGTTCAGCTGGGCCACAAGTGCCCATTTTCAGTGGAGTCCTGGGGAGAAAAGCTCCACATATAAGACATTTCACATACAGTACAGAATTTACATTAATAAAGACATTTAGTACATATTATTGGCAGGCTGGTAGCTTATACAATTGGTAAAAAACAAACAGTACAGAAGTAATCATTCTCAAATCAAAGATATTATGCAAGATATTATGCAAGCAATACAGAGTATATACATGAGAACATTCCATACGAGTAGTTTTCAGCAAGCAAAATTTATATAAGACACTTCCTATGTTTAACCATAGGGAAACTATTTTTAAAGCTGAAGATTATATATATATATATATCCTTCTAAATCTGGTAAGCCTATTCCACCTTCTTCCCATTTGTCAAAATGATGTCTTAGGGCAACTCAAGGTTTTTTAGGGTACCATAAGAATTTCGTTATTAACCCTTCAGATTGTTTTAAATATGATTCAGGTGTAAGTAGTGAGCAAGCTTGTATAAAATACAGAATTTTCAAGAATATGATAATTTTAATTATGTCTAGTCTTTCCTCCATGGTACAAAACAGCTTATTCCATTTTTGTATGTGTTCTTTGAAATTATCCAACATCTCTTTATAGTTTAGTTGTACTGTTGTATCATCAAGTTCAACCACTAAAAGTAGTGACATTAAATGCTAGATTGCACACGCATTTGGCTGCTGTCCACCTTCCAGTGTTATCTCTACCACTCACTTTTCTGTATGAATAATAAACAAGAAGATCAGAAGGACAGCTGGCCCGACCGCTGCCCTCTATCTGTACCATGAACCAGCACCTCACCCTCTTTGTGTAGAGTAAAAAAAACAGGTGCGTCTTCTACTGCAGTACCAATCAGGTAAGATGCACAACATGCCCCTACCCCCACCCCAGTCATTGTGGTCCTATTTCTGTGCCCTGTCCCTAATCCTTCTTCAACACACTTTATAAAAAAAAATTCTTTTTAACTGTAGCAAACTGATTGATACAAATGTAGCAAACAGTTGCTATACTTTATACCCTGCCTGCACAGAATGCTATGGTGCTCAAGTTTTAGTTTAAAAAAAAAATCATCTTTTAAACTGCAGCAAAATGCTTGCTACAGTTTAGACCATACACAGTGTGCTACAGCACTCAGGTTTGGCTGCAAGTGTAATACTGGATTTTAAAACCAATCATTGCATTAAAGAGATCAGGATCACCTGTTGCTCCACCCTAACACTTTGCACCAAGGGCAATTTCCCCATTCGCCCTGCCCCAGCTGTGCTGCTGATGATGATACAGAAATGCCACCCCAGATAGCCTTCATGCAACAGCTCTCCCAGTTTACCAGCACCATCTTGTATGCACATGAAAGTAAAGCAGACTCACCATAAATGTCTGTATGTCTATATTTATATATATATATATATATATATATATATATATATATATATATATATATATATAAAAATTCAACTTCTGTAAAAAAAAAAAAATCCACTTCTGTAGAACTAAATACCACAGGTTGCCTCTACCCCCCCCCCCCCTCAAATCATCCCTGTCCTCATCTTCCCAGCACCCTTACAACTATAGGTACAAACAATTTTACTCATATTGATCATTGTTGCATTAGCCTAAGCTGTATGAGTTATATTCAGCATATTATAATAATAGCCAGACAGCTTCCAAAGCTTCATGACACCTTCCACATGCCTAAACCATTAGTCAGCTCGAGCAGAGCTGACTAAAAGACAGGCTTGGGATCCAAGCCATTCAGAGCTTTCCTGTTACTAAAGACAACACTCCACTCTGGGCTTCAGAGTATTAAAGGACAGCATATTCTGTTCCATTACTCGGCTGATAAGTTCCCTTTGGGAAATAACCTTCCACATATTATTTTTAATGTTTTAATTTATTTTCTCTATGTGAAAGTATATTGTAATCTAGGAATATGTGCTTTTATTGACTGTCATACAACTGCTGTACTTCTGAACAGGAGTGCAATTTTCTGTTTGACTTTTTTTCTGTAGAGAAACTGTGTTTACATTACATATTTGGGGTTGATGAGGTGTATTAAGACCATTTTTGTTATGGTGTTTTTATCTGGAAAAGTGAACTTAATACTACTTTTGAATTTTTACCAGTTTCTATTGCTTAGTTTCTCCTGGAAAGAGAGACTATTTTCGGCTTGACCATGGAACAAACTACTTGCCACATGGTCGGTCCTCCTTCTAGCTACAAAAAGAAAAAAATAACTAAACAGCCTTTGCCGCTACAGCAGACTAGCAATTTGCCTCAGCTGTAGGTGGGTGACCCTGCTGTGGCCAGAGCTCGATGTTTTTCATGTTTCACTGTTGCAGTCATCACACTTGGGTTACCTGCCTGCAGGTAGCCCTCAGTCGGCCCGAATACCAGGGACTTAGTATTTCTGCATCAGATGCTGTTTCTCCAGGACTGACATCAGGTCATCAGGGGTATAAAAACAGGCAGCTGATGCCATTACATCAGTCTTTCTTGCTGAGGATCCCAAAGCAGAAGCAGTTTGCAAGTGCCGGTCAGCCGCTACCTGAATTTTTATTTTCGAATTTAATAATCCTGAAGACTTCTAAAGCTAAGTACCATGTTGGGTATCTTTTTTTCTTGCTCTAACCGATGTCAGAAAAAGTTGACAATTGTCTTGCCTGTGGAAAGCAAGTACCTCACAGAGATATTCATTCTTACTGCGTCACCTGTTTAGGCCCAGACCACGACATCCCTCTCTGTCAGTTTTGTGCCTTATTTAATGCCTGAACCATTTGTCGGGCTCTCTTTGTCACTAAATTCTTTCGCTCTCGATCTCCATATTCTGAAATGGCTTTGGTAAGCCATCTGACTACTGATATTCCAAAAAAATAAAGATAAAGACAGAGAGAGACTGCTTAGGTCCAAAACTGCCGACGACACTTCTGTTAAGCTAGTCACCAGTCCGCCAGTACTCAGTGAGGTGCATTCACAGCCCCTGATGCCCACTTCAATGGATTCGCAGGCCTCTACTGAGACCCATTCAGAGTCCGGTATGTCGCAAGACTCTTCATCGACTATGGAACCTGTGGATGTCTCTACCTTAGATGGGTCCGGAGCCGCTGTGCAGGCACCAGCTTCTGAGGCAGTTATTCGCTCAACCGATGTTCGACTCAAACCGACGACTTTTTTAACCAAAACTACCAGGTTTCTTAGGCCCAGAGTATGCACTACGCCTAGAAAACTGACGACCAAAGTGCATGCACCTGCTCCCATGCCACAAAAACAAATGCTTAGAATGGCTGAAGATCTTATTATGCTGATTAGGGGAAGTCAGCCTTCCCCTGCTAAGAGACAGAGTCCAGTCCCCTTCAACTTCTACAGACCAGGAGTCTCATGACTCTGAAATTTCTGGTTATGAAGACATGCCCTTATCTGCTTATGAGGATTCAGATGCAAAGGAATCCATTCCTTCTGCCTCCACTCCAGAGGATTTTTCTTTTGGTGAAATCTTGTATACCTTACAAGAGCATTTCCACTGGGAATGCCAAGACTATCCTCAGTCCAAAAAGAGACTCAGGAATTTCTAGAGCTGCCTCAACACAGGCCCTTAGCAATATCCCCTGTCCTGGATGGTGTGGATGATGTTTTTATGGAATCCAGTCTTACTCCTGACACTTTACTTCCTGCCCCTAGGAAACCAGACAGGTACTACAGAGTACCTGACACTCACAAATTTATTTTCAAGAATCCTACTGCTGACACAGACATCATTTCCCAGGGGCCTAAAGGTATCAAGGCTACTACAGATAAGAATCCCATCCCTTCGGACAGGGATTCCAGAGCTTTGGACAGATGGGGTAAGAAGGTATATACCTCTGCAAGCTCAGTTCCTGCCAGGCAAATAAAACTTACTGGCAGATGACTTAAGCAGAAATCTCCTAGACCCACATGAGTGGCAATTGGAGCATAGCACCTTTAACTTTCTGATCCAGAAATGGAGGACCCCAGAGGTGGATATCTTTGCCTCCCCCTACAGCCACCAGTTCAGCAAATTCTGCACCAGGAATCCTGACAGCAGGGCCTGGAAAGTGGATACCCTATCTTTTCAGTGGGTAAATCTCTCAATCTATGCCTTTCCCCATTTGCCCCTCCTTTCAAGAGTATTACTCAAGATAAAACAGGACAGACCAAGGACAATTCTGATTGCCCCAGACTGGCCATACCAGCACGGGTACCCACTCCTGCACAGCCTGACATCAGTGCCACCCTGGCACCTTCACCAGAATCCAACCCTCCTCTCTCAGCAGGAGGGACAGATTCTGCATCCACAACTGCAAACCCTAAATCTTGCAGTCTGGCTTATTCCTTGAATTCTGCCACAGTGACCTTAAGCAAACAGGTGCTGGATGTCATTCTTGAAGCCAGAAGACCCAGTACAAGAAAATCCTATGCTAATAAGTGGAAAAGGTTCTGCTCATGGATTCAGTCTAAAGGAGAGGACACAACACTGCCCTCTCTGCCTCTTATCCTGGATTACTTAGCAGATCTACTCCACAAAGGCCTGTCCTTCTCCTCCATTAAGATACATGCCTCAGCCAGTGCAGTGCAGTGCAGTGTGATGACTGCAACAGTGAATACACTTAAATATTTACATTTATGGTAAGTGTATACAACTGTACTTTCCTCAGACTACTCATCTTTTTCTCTTAGGCCCACTGATGTTGTGCATACAGCCACCATGGGCCTGGAGTTAGACACCTCCTCTGTGGCTGGTGGTGTCCCCTCAGTGGGCATGGAAGAGTCACTTTTGTCATTGTTGGGATAAGGGGTAGAGATGGTAGCCCTTATTAACTAGAATGCTGTGCCCATTCCCAGCGAGGCTGATACTGCCATTAAAATTCTGTTTTCCCTAACATTCCTGTCAAAAAGAAACAGAAAATGAAACATGTAGCTTCTCCTGCTCCAGTTTGACTGGACAGGAGTAGTTTATTAAGTCTGACTCAGGGTTTTGTGCAGGATGTTGACTCTTCTTTTCATGTGGTTTTGTTAAGAGGAAAAGGGATTCCTCTTTTCCTGAAGACATTCAAGAAATTGAATCTGGAAAGGAATGCGATGGACAGTGCAGGTTTTTCCTCCTCAGATTTCTGATTCAGAGTCAGAGGAGAGTATGTTTTCAGAATCTCCCTGTCAATGATTCTTTTTCTCTGAGACCATTTCCAGAATTTGCCAGTGTTTTCAGTGGGAGAACATTGAGGTTTCTCGTTCCCTCAGAAAACACTATAAACGGTTACAACTGGAATTCCCAGAACCTCCTCCCATCCCCTCAGTGCTGTCAGCCTTGCAGGATGTGTTTGTCACAGACTATGGTTTCCCTGATAGCCACCCAGCAGCACCTAAGAAAGTAGATAGAATGTACAAAGTTCCTCAGTATTTCACATTTATTTACACTTATCTCAGACCTTTCCCAGCAGCCATAACTTTAGCCACTCCAGTTGGTACCAAGCATTTTGTTAATTCTCATACTTCCCCTTCTATCAAGGATGGTAAAAAATGGTACGTTTGAGAAAATAGTGAATACTTATTCAACTTTAATTTTTAGAATTTTTGAGTTGTCAGGCTCATATGCTAAATTTTAATGTTATTAATTGTGAAAGTAAGAGGAATGTTTTATCTGCAGTTCCTTTCTATGAGGAAAATTAGTTTGTGTGGTTTACTTTCTTCTATTTCAAAGGTCTCTACTCATTGTTTAAAGTGCGTTTATGACTCTGTAGATACTATATCCAGGGCTGTTGTCACTGGTACTATTTTGCATACGTAATGTATGCATGTATTAAATGTTGTATTCAAAGTGTTCTTTAAGTGTTTCTAAATTGATCTTATGCATTGATTGATTAGAACTTTTTTTTTTTTTTTTTTTTTTTTTTTAAGTGTGATGTAATTTCCTCTAAACTAACTCTGATGAAGTCTTTTCTAAAGACAGGAAGAACGTTTGTAAAGATCCAAGATTTAAGCAAGTGTTGCATTTAGTGCTATCGCTTACATTGTTTGTTTTATTCATTGGTACTATGTTGAGGAGGTTTGCCTGGCTGCATTTTCAGAACCTTCCACAGGATATAAAAAAATGAGATTTTTAAATTCACCTTTGGTTAGCAATTTAGTTTTTGGACCCTCTGATGCAGAGTTTATCAAAAAATGTAATGAGGGGGGTAAGCTAATGCAGAGAATTTCTTAACATTTTCAGCCCTTCTTCTCTAATTTTTCCAAGTGATTTTCTGCTTCCTTGTCCAGTTTTAGCAAGAAACAAAACAAACAGTCTCAGCAAAATGCTAATAAGCAGATATTTAAAGTAATGGCAGGGAGACTCCAAAAAGAAAGCAGGAACTCTCCAAAACAAAACACAGGCAAATAAGGTAGAATGACTTTGTGAGGGACCTTGCCTCCCCACCTTCCCACACACTCTCTGTCAAGTCCCCTATCCCCTACAGAAAGTCTGAATATCAATTTACTCTTTGGCAAATGATTGCGTCGTACAAATTAGTTCTGAGATTGATTCAGCAGGGTTACAGATGGCAATCAGAAAAAATCCCTCCTTTCTAGGAAATTAGTCAAAATCCACATAACCAAACCCATCTGTTCCCTTCTGTCTTACTGCACATGCTTTCTCTGAGGATAGTAGAAACAGTTGCATTTTCCCAGGCAGGAAGAGATTTTTATTTAAGAATGTTTATGGTGCCAAAGAAAGAAAATGCCTGGAGACTAGTTTTGGTCCTTTCTTTCCTAATCCAGTTTAAGATAGTGCCCAAGCATAGCCAACCTTAGGCATAGGCCAATTAGGCGGCCGCATAGGGCATTGCCCTAGCAGGGGTGCTTTTCCAGTATTTATTTACTTTTTTGTAGTAAAGAAATTGTTTCTTTAAAATGTGTTGAATTAATACAAGAAATACTGAAGAGTAAGACAAACTTTGAAGACGGTAATATGGATCATGTAGGTAGCAGAGGATGGGAGCACAGGGTGTATATGTGTGTGTGTGTGTGTGTGTGTGTGTGTTGCCTACTGTACCAGTTAACCAAAGGCCAGCCCTGTACCCAAGTTTAAAATGCTTTCACTTTACAGACTGTTATCACGTCTTCATTGTGTTTTTGGTATGATGCATCTGTCAAGAGTTCCCATAAGAAAGTTACAATAGTATCTGAAGTCTCTTTGCTTCCAGCACCAACACCCATTTTCTTCACAGATTCGAATTCTGGCATTTATGAGAAGAGAAATCACTTAGCGGACATGTCAAATATCTCTGAATCCAGGTGTCCCCGTCTCCCTTCCTTCTCCAAAGCAGTCAGTCGATCATGACAGATGCCTTAGACTTTGCATTAAAGGAGATAAAGTGAAAGGTATCTGGGACAACAAAGACAAAAGCACATAAATATAAAAGAGATTCTTTCCCTTATCAGGGCATTCAGTTTTAAGAATCACCTTTGGTCCCCAGGACCACTAACCCCTATGCAGACTAGCCATGTTAACATAGGATATAGCTTTACAGCACAATCAAACTCAACAGACTTCCTACATTCCGTCAAAGCAAAACTGTGGCAGACTAGCTGAACAGCACAAAGGCAGACCCACATGAATAGAAGCAAGAATTGATCCGTCTATGGGGAGTTCCTCAGGCAGACCTTTTTGCCTCCTGTGTGAACAATTATTTGGAAAAAATTCTGCATCAACACACAAATGCAGGGTCTGGAAGATATATGCCTTTTCTTTTCTTTGGACAGAAATGTTCCTGTGTGCTTACAGCCCCTTTCACTGATATCTAGGTACTTGTAAAGATTCAGAAGGTATCCCCAGGAACACTGTGGTGACTCCCTTCTGGGATAGGCAATAGTAGTTTTCTCTTCTTTTGGAATTGTCCTGGGTCAGTTACCACAAACTTCCTCGCAGACTGGATCTACTCACACAAGAATGGGAGGGGGGTTTATAATCCCCAATATCAATCAAATTAAATTCTGCCTGGACGAAGGGTGTTAATATCTTTCAGGCAGCTGTTTACTAAAGATGTGCAGCAGGTAGTAATGGAGGCAGAAAAGCCTACTACTATAAAGTCATATATTCATAGGTAGGTACTAGGCTATTGTCACTAGGGCTTATGTAAGCCTAGCCAAAAAGGTACCCTGGCTTTTGCCACCCAAGAAAATTATTTTCCTGTGCCCCTGTTGAGCAGAGCCACAGAGGTGATCCTGGGGTGAATTTCCTATTTCCCATCCAATCATCAAGATTTTCTTGAAGTGTGTTAATGAGAATCTTTGCTTGATATAGATAGGAAGTTTGTTCGAGAGTATGGGATGTCTCTGGGGCAGGAATCTATCCCTCCAGCATGTTTTGTTTATTGTGATGACAAGGTTTACGTCCCTAGAGCATGTAGCTCAGAGGGATTGGGATTTCTTTAAGTGGAGCATGTCCAACAGCTCTGGATTTGACATAGCTTTGTATGTTAGGCGGAGATCGCTCTGAGTATGCGATATGCGGCAGAGGAAATGGAAAATGTTTTCTAGTTGGTGCCAACAACATAATCAGCACCCAGTCAGGGCTAATATTTCTCTGGTTTTATAATATTTGTGTGAGTTATTTCATAGGGCCTGATTATCAAGGTTCATTTGTCGGCCATTTCAGCATGTCTCCCCATGGATCCCCCTCTTTCATGGCAATCCCATGTCAAAATGTTTTTTAGATGGCTATTGTACAGGAGACTTTGACCCCCAAGAAAACGGGTGGCTCCTTCATAGGATCTTAATTTTGTGTTAGAGAAGCTAACACTTGCTCTGTATGAACCAGCTCACCTGGCTGACTTGAGTTTGTTAGCATGGAAGCATTTTTACTGGTTGCTATGACCTCTGCAAGAAGAGTATTGGAATTGCAAGCTCTTTTGCTGGGTCAACCTTATTTCATTTTTCACAGAGACAAGGTGTCCTTGAGAACTAATCCTTCTTTTATGCCCAGGTTTACTTTAAGCAAAACTATCCATTCCTCTATTTACTTTCCAGGACCCCAAAATGAGGGAGAAAGGATACTTCATAGCATGATGTCCACAGACAACTCGGATACTGTCTTGATACAACAAAGTCTTTCAGAACTTCCAATCAGTTGTTCATTTCTTGTGAAAGTAAAAGAACAGACAACCTTTGTCAAAGTAGACGATTTACAAATGGTTGTCTCAAGATGTTACCTTTTGTCTCAAGCTGTTACCTTTTGTTATTCCCACCGCAACAAAACTATTATGCCAGGCAGGGTCCACGTACATTCTGAAAGGGCCTTGGCTTTATCTATGGCTTTTTGGAATGGGTTGAACTCTAGAGGTATTCTGTAAACAGCATTTTGGTTTTCTGTACATACTTTTACAAATTGCTACAAGTTAGATGCATTCCCCGGGTCTAGATAAGACTCTGCTAGGATTATTCTGCAGGGGGTCCTGGACCCTTCTCCTTCCACTTCACCATTGTTGTAAGCTATGATAATCTACCCATAAAGCTTATGCTGCTGCAGCAGTGATCAATATGAAGAATATAGTACAGCTGTGTAGTGTAAGTAAATGTACCATAACAATAAATATGCAAATGATCACTGCTTCAGTAGCCCCCACCTTCTTTTTTGGTGTGTTTTTATGCCAGAATGCTGACATTTATTGTTTTTTGTTTCTTGTAATGTCCCCTCAGGGCTCAGCCTCCCTCACTTCCTCAGTTGGCATGAAAGCTCTGGAGGGCTTGCTGCCCAACCTGTGTTTTGTTTGCATGGATGGTACATTTGTGAAAACTGTCCGGCTGTTACATCCTATGTATGATATAACCCATGTACATTAGGCTGCTGCAGCAGGTATCATTTGAACTACTGTTATGGTAAGTCTACTTACACAACTGAATTTTATCTATTTCATTGCATTTTAACCCATGTGTAACTTTGTCTTCTGTCTGGGAGGTAATGCATCATGTTGGTGTGATCTGTTTTTATGTGTTAGTGATAGGTTCGTGTCCTAATGAGAGGTGTGTTTTATGCACAGAGGGTTGGAAGGTGTTAGGACAGAGGTTCTAGTTTTATCATTCAGAATCATAGGGTTTGAAGTTTGATTTAACTTCCCATGTTTTAGCAGTATAAACAGACCCTAACTGGGCCCTAAATACAGTCTTTGCAATAAAGATGTGCATACACACACACACACACACACACACACACACACACACACACACACACACACACACACACACACACACACACAGACTTTTTTCTGGTTGTGCAATGGTAAAAGGCAAGTTGAAGAGACACATTTATGTCTTTATTTTTTAAGCTTTGGAGTTTGATTTGATGCAGACAGCATTACTGATAGATGACAGCCCATATGAGCCAGACTGAATCAAAGGGCAGTTTTTTGCTATTGCAGAAGTGGACTTTTTTATTTGCATTGCACACAACCTTCAAGGCATCCTTCATCTTTATTTTTGTATTCCTGTCTTCAGCAGGTAGTTCTGGTTATGCAGATATCCTGGAGAGGTGCAGTAACTGGGCCTTTCCTTCTTGAATTTAAGGATATAGGGCTCCTCATGGATTGCGTGTGGGAAACTGGTACAGTTACCTGAACCAGAAGTAGTGTGTATGTGTGCGTGCGTTTGTGCATGTGTGTGTGCATGCATGTGTATGCGTGTGTGTGTCTTGTATCTTAAGTTGACCCCTGGGCTGTAAATGTTCTAGGATCACACAAAATGCATGCTTACATGAGCTCATCAGTGTGAAGTAGCTCAGGCAAGTAAATTCAAATCACTTAAGCTACAAGAAGTGTTTAAAGTAAGCCAAAGAACTTAGTACAGAATCTGTTTAAGAATATTTCTTTTATTCAGTTAAAACTATAAAAATACATTTATCAAGTGAATGATGACTCCATAGCAACATATTTTATATAAACCCCATACCTCTCAAGTGTGTACCTCATTATGAGGAACGTTCCTCATTTGGGGTCTTAAAGTTCATGTTCTTCGAAGTTCCACATTGAAAGGGTCTGTCACACATTTAGTGTTAGCAATTTATTTAACCAATATATGTGGTAAATAGAACTGAATGTTATTATTTCATTAAAATAATTATTCTGTAATTAAAAATATTACATTTTTACCATCATATGAGCTTCCTAGTTGAATTTGTTACTAAGCTGTTAGTAAATGTTTCACATTTTGGCCACTTGTTCCACATTATGAGAGGTAGTGTTCCTGTTTTTAGAGATTGAAGGTTGAGAGGGTGGGAGGGAGGCCTAATGGTTAAGGTGTTTGCCTTTCAAACACAAGCTGCAGGGTTTGAGTCTCACAAGGGATAATTGGCTAGGCTTAAAATGGCTCACAAGGGCAGTTAGCTTAGTACTAATCTATGAACCTATGAGAGCTATGATAAACACTTTTTGGTCACATGACATTAAACTGCATTCATAAGATTTTATTCTTAACAGTGAAACAGTAAATACTATTAACATATATTAGCATAAATGAATTTTAAGTAAAACAAAGAGTTATAAATGATAAATATACAATATTTAAGCAATGTTCAAAACATAATGTGATATCCCTCTTGCTTTTATGGTTACCTTAAAAGAGATGGAATCATTCAGTCCTGATCCTTTATTTGCTCTATACCATGTTTTATCAAATTATGTTCATGTAGAGACAGTTTCCTAATGACAGTGAACCTCCCAACTGGGTGGGTAAGAGCTGTGGTGAAAATAAACTGTCTGCATTATTGTGGTATATGCAATTCAGAGGCCTGTTGCAATGAGAAAATACCTCATTATATTAGCTAATTTATATATCTCAGAATTGCATGTAATTGCAGCAGGTTCAAATCAGCACTTCCCTGCTGAAAGCTCATTAGGTGGTCCATGCATTGCATTGGCACAAATACCCCCTCATTCACTTTCCCACACACAAGCACACTGTACCTGTCCCTGAGCTGACAGATCACCTTATATATATATATATATATATATATATATCTTAGTTTTGTTCTTGCCCTTATAAATGATGCATCCTTATAGTTAGGAGACTTTAGAGTTTCATTCTTTATGTTGTTCATGAAGTGCATCATGATGCCAGACCTATTGCTCTATTAACTGTTTAAGTGAGTCCAAGTAATAAACTGACAACAGACGCCTACTGAAAAACACAGCCAAGAGTCGAAATTAATACAGTTTTATCTGAAGTGATGAGCAGTGGGAATGCCCCTCCATGAATAGAGTTAGTTGATTTACCACTCTTCTTTTGGAGTTCTGAAAGTTCATTCTCAATATAATTTAAAATTGGCTTAGCTTCGTCTTTCCATAATATGAATACCTCTTGTGTGATATTTGACAAAAAGACATGTTCATATCCTATAACCCAAAATAATTTGGTTAGATGTCCCACATCAATCTTGAATACTTCTTCACTACTGGTTAACCTACTCAACCTAATGAACTGTCCTTTTATAACTCCCTTTTTGATGTATAGAAGGTGATGACTTTTCTTATATAAGTAGTTATTCACAAAAGTACTCTTTCTGTAAATGCTACTTATGAATTTCTTACTGTGTTCATTGCATTCACTGGTTAGATCCAAAAATTAATCAGTTTACCTGTACAACCTAGGGCTAATTCTAAAAAGTTAGTATTATAGATCTAATCAGTTAATTGAAGTTTTCTGTAGTACCATTCAAAAAAATAATCAAATCTATGAAACGTCTGTAAAACACTACGTTTTCAAATAAATTATGAGTACTGAAAAACACCCAATTTGCCCTCTCCAGATTTGCAAATGCAGATTCCACTCTTGCCCCCATTGCAGCTCTTATTTTCTGTCTGAAAATGTTATTATTGAAAGTGAAAAAGTTATTAGCTAAAACCTGTTTCAATTAAAAAACAAGTTGCGTTTATTGAACTGTTATTGAAATTAGTGAACTTAGTAAGATATTTTCTGATTACTTCTGTCCCTTGTTCTTGGTCTGTACTCGTATGTAGAAAAAACACATCTAAAATTATCAGAATACCCATTTGATCTTTCATGTCCATCAACCGAAGTGACTCTAAGAGATGCCAGGAGTCTCTTAAATAAAATTTGGACTCCTAGACTACAGGATTTAACATATCATATAAGTAAACTGAGATTGCTTCGGTTTTATAAAAATCCACAGCCACTGCTGGCCTAAATGGTGGGTTCCCTCTGGTTTTATGTTTTTAAATTATTAATTTTGACTCCTGGCTGAGTTTTTGGTAGACGTTTGTTGCCAGTTTGAATTTGTTTAGTCTGCACCACATTTTTTGAGTCCAAATAATAGTGTTATCTAGTGTTTGTCCCCGGCTTTGTTCCAAAGCCTTAACATAGCCATATGCAGGTATGGCATCTCACATACATACACAAATACACTCTATCTCTCTCAATTGTCCCTGATTTTACAGACCACTCCTGGTGTTGCCTGTTATATGTGTCCTCTCCATTGTATCTCATGGACCATTGCAGTCAGTGACTAATGGCAAAACTTAGAGTTTCATACTGTTTATAATGTTAAAAATAGGCTGTAACACAAACCCTTCTCAGCTGGAGTAGAAGTTTAAGGCTGTGGTTTGACAAGCTGCTTTTTGTGACAAAAGTGTGCAAATATCTGGTTGTAGCTTGGTTGAATAAAATCCTTGGACAGATAAATTATGAGCAATAGGTTATATTTAGTGAACATGATAGCAGCATCTTGAGAATCACAACATTGAATGTAATATGACAAACTACAGGCTAACTTATATGAAATCACTAGTTGTTCTGCTTAGGTGGTTCTTTTGGCATATTTTCCAATCAAAATTTATACTTCAGATTACCACATTCCTGAACACAGATTTCTCATGTTCTGAGGCCAGTAAATTTCCCTATGCCTGACAATATTTCATGTATGCAAAATGTGTTATAAAGTACAGTCATAGCATAGAATGATTTAATCACGTCTCTACAGTGCTTCTAACTCTGACAATTTATTTTGTTCACATTGCAACTTAAAGCCTGGCTATAATTTCTTATCTCAATTTGCATCACGGTTTCTGAAATAATTTCAGAGAGCACAATTATACTTTTTTTAGCATCTGTAGAAGCAAAGTCTGAAATAATTCCACTTGATAGATTTCATTCTGACATTTGTGCTGTAGCACCCCACCTAACAGGGTGCAAGGTTTCCGTTCCCCACTTTTAACTTTTTTTTTCAAAGACTTAAGGCAATATGTAAGAGAATACCTGTTGTCTAGTGGTAAGGCAGAGCACTAAAGCTGCGCTAAAGAGGTGTTTGTGAATGCAGAGGGTACAGGATTTGAATCTTTTTAGGTACCTTTAGGCACCATGGGGCAAGCACATCACTAGTTAGCAGTGGCTGAACCCCAGCATGCCTCATTCGCATTTGTGGTAGACAACAGAGACAGCCCACTAAGGTGCTTCTTCGTGGTACAGCGCTGTGGTAGTGATGTCTCTTAATCAGAACAGGCTTACCATTCACAGTAACTTTTCTGAATTCTGACATTTGTTTTACATTGCATTACCTCTACATCCTCCTTTTAAAATGCTATATTTTAAAGCACTTCTAAAGATACATTATTATGCTGCATTCACATTGCAGTATTTCTGTTTGCTCGTTTTGAAATACTGTGTTTGCCATGTGCCCAGCACATGCCTGAAAATGGTCATCGGAACAGCCCACCAACCTGGTTATCAAATAGTAAATAAATATTTCAGTGCAAATAAATATCCTTCTCATTGTTTTGAAGATATCACTTCCATAACTTGAAAGTTGAAGTTTGGCCGGGGCCCAGCTAATAAGAGTATGGCTTGATATAGTACTCGTTTCAGACTTGCATTTTATTTCTGAATATGCTCATCAACACATTGCTTAAACTTTTTTCTATTACTTTTTTGTACACCTGTTTCATGTTCACATGGTTCAGACAGGCAAGGCATTGTAAGATGTTGAGGTTATGGACATAACAGGTGATTCTTAAATTCTTAATAAAAGAAAATGTATTATTGCCACGATAAAATAGTTGATAGGAAGTTTCCATTCAAGCATTAAAAGTTTGAAGTAATTGCTGAAAGGGTATCCATAAGTCAACATGTGAGAAGCTGAATGCTTTTAAAATTATGGAAAAGTACACAGCCTGGCATTTCAGATGGCAAACAAAGTGTAAACTCCCACAAGAATGAAAACTGAAGAAATTTAATATGGTGTATAGTTAGAGAATGAAATTAATATCCTGTAGGGTTGTGGTAACCTTTATGGAAGATGGAATTAAACAGCACGAACAAATGTAATAGTTTAATGAAAAATGAATTAAATACAAGACATCTGTGTATCAGTAAATTACAATGTAGACTATAGAGAGATTGGAAAGGAATACAGTGATACGTTTTCTCTGTGAAATGGTCCCAGTGTTCCTCCATTATTAAATACTACGACATGTAGACCATGATAGGCTGTACAAACTGTTATCAAATCAGATGTCAAAACAGAAACAACCATCTGTCATAGCCAACTGTGTTGTGTCTTTTGTTTGATTTCCAGATGGCCAGAGATCTAGCACAGCTATACCGCACACCTCTCAACTTCTGAGCATTAAAAGTCATAACATTGGCCTTTAGATGTCATAGCTGAGGGTAGGAGAGAAAAGCACATTTTATTTTTTCATAAGAGAAGGACGTTCTATACTAAATCCTGTATAGTTATCGGTTGTGAATTTTAGTACAGGGTTAGTTTATGTATTTAGTAAAGTATGTTACCATAAACAAGCCTAACCTTATGAGAAGCATCATAAATCTTGGAGGAGCGAGGCTAAGTCTAAGGACCAAAATCGCTGCACTATGCCTAAATTATACCAGTTTGAGATGTATGCTTTCCTTTGAAAGAGAACAGTTTTAAACATTTTAACAGCCATTAATTAAAGACAAGAAACAAGTAACTGAATTATGAAAAAAAAGTCCCGAATATCTGTTACTATTGCAGCAACATGTCATCAGCAGGGTAAAACTAACCTGTCTCATGACGGTCTAACCCCAGCTCACATTCCCTATTAGTGGGTGAACATTCCAACGCTTGGTGAAGTATGCTTCACAGTGACAGGAAGAGCAGTCATCGAAGGATCAAAAAGCAATGTCGCTATTAGCGCTTGGTTACAACAAGCCAGTTATCCCTCTGTTAACTTTTCTGACATCTCCTGCTTAAAACACAAAAAGCCAGAAGGATCATGAAGCCCCTGCTTTCACTGTCTGTATTCATACTGAAAATCAAGATCAAGTGAGCTTTTGCCTTTCTGCTTCACGGGAGGTTTCTGTCCTCCCTGAGCTTGCCTTAGGACACCTGTGTTACTCTTTGACAGGTGTACCACTCCAGTCAAACTCCCCACCTGACACTGTCCCTGGAGTCAGTCACGCCCGGGCGCTTGGAGCCAGAAGCAAAAGCCCCAGTGGGGCTCGCCCCTTCAATCACCAGGTAAGTGAAAACATTATGAGAGTAGTGATATTTCACCGGCAGCCAATCCTCTCACTTATTCTATACCTCTCATGTCCCTTCACAGTGCCCGACTAGTCAGGCTCAACATGGTTTTACTTAAGTACATAGGAGATGTGTGATTATCTAAAATTCAAGAGCTGAAAAGCTTTAAGGTGAAGCAAACTTTGTAGGCCACATCATCTCAAACAGTAAGAGCACAAACAGTTTTAAAACCATTGGTTTAAAAAGAATATTTCATAGGTCCATAGGTGTTTACTAGGTTAACGACCACAAGGGCCTTTTTAAGCCTAGCCATGCATCCCAAATCTCTGATGAGTTCTGATATCCTTGATAAGTGTAAGCATGGGCCTGGGAGATGAACCATTTACAGGTTACCTCTGTCCATTAGAGAGACAGGTGCCAAACTAGGAATGAATTCCTGGTTTCCCATCCAGTTGTCCAAGTTGCACTTGAATTGGATTAGGGAAGAACTCTGCTTCACGTGGATGGGGAGCCTGATCCATAGACCGGGTAGTCTCTGGGATACATACCTATCTCTCCAGCAGGTCCTATTTATATCACAGGCAAGATTTAAGTCTTTAGAATGGGTAATTCTGGTAGTGTTTGTTTTGTGTGGATATGCAGGAGGTCCATCAGAGTGCGGTCTGACAATGCCCTATATGCCAGGCACAGATCTTCCCTCAAAAGCCTGTAGGAGACCGAATACAGGGACAGGGCCTTCAAACAGTCTGCACAGAACATATTACTTATGCCTTGTATTCTTTTAGTGAGGAATCTCTGTGGACATTCCATTTGTTGGATATGCCTGGTTAGGTACATACCAAAGGGGGCATTGTACTCAATGATAGGTCTGATGAATGCCGAATACAGTGGAACAATGACTTCCTTGGGCTTAGATGCCATACCTCTGTTTATAAATTGCGCAACAGAATGATTTCCTCACCACTGTAGAGATGTGATGATCAAAGGCTAGATTATTATCTATGTGTGCCCTAAGTCCGTGACTTCTGGGTCAACTCTAAGGGGTGTGTTGTCAGTATGATACTTACCAGGTATGGATGACTTCCCAAAGAGTACTATTATGCATTTCTTGGCATTTGTTTATTTATTTATTGACATTTGTTTACTGGGAAAGTCCTACTGGGCAAGAACCATTTTCAGTGAAGGCCTGGTGAGAAAAGCTCCACAGAATACAAATTACAATAGTAGATCAACATCTTCCCTAATAAAATATACAATAAGAAGAATATAAACATCAAACAGGTTTATAGAAAATATATAAGATATAAATGATAAATGCATTTGAGATAGTAAGTAAAAAAGAAAAAGAAAAAAATATACAAGATAAATACAAAATGACTATGAAAAGAAACAGAGGAAATTGTTAGCATTGGTGGCAGAAGATAATGATTTCCCCTCTGCATAGTCACACAATAGAGGAGATATTGAGTTGAGTGTGACTAAACAGTAGTGCAGTAAAACAGCAGAGAGTTATAGGCCAATAGAACATGTGGGAAAAAAGCACTATTTTGGCATTGGCCTTGTGTGGTATAGGAACAGAGCCAGAGTTGAAAAGAAATTATTTTATTAAAGTTTTAAATGAATAAATGTAAAGTAATGACCTGAAAGCGATTTGGATGGGGTTCCAAAATCTGGCAACGCAGTTGAAATAAGAGTATTTATATATGGCTAGGAAGTATAAGATGGAAGAATCTGTAGGAGGGATGGAATAGAATGTGTTGGAGAGAGATTAATACAGTTAGGACTGTAATTTCACAGAGGAGTTTTTAAGTGTTTAAGGTATGCGATAGCTATAGGTATGCAAGGAGAGAAAATATAGTAAATGATACTGAGAGGTATGCGAAAGAAGGTTAATTGGCAATAAAGCTGGAAGAAGAGACGAGATCGATCAGACAACCTTTAAATTTATCCTAATGTTTCAGAGGAAAATGGTGTGAAGGAAAGCAGAAACAGTGCATCGATTCTTAACCGATGGTTTTGCATTATGTTTAATTTGGTGTAATTATTTAATCTGTAGATAGTTTTGTATTATTTTTAGGATTGTACAATTAATGTTCTTAAAATGTTTTTGTAATACTCTTGAGCTTTTCTGCCAGGCCTGCACTGAAATTGGGCTCCTTCCCAGTTGGACTTTTCCAATGATCAACTGTCAGTCAATAAATAAATAAAAGGAAGGTGCAGTCTTACTGCCCCTTAGGTTGAAAGAAGAGAATGGGGGAAGTGGATAGTAGTGTAGTCTATCTGCCATTTATGCTGTGAGTTGACAAAGGAGAAAAAGGTCAGTAGTAGCCTAACTGCCACACAGACTGCAATGAGAAGATACAAACACAGGGAAGTGCAGTCTTACTGACTGTGGAGTGAATGGAGAAAGGGAATGCAGCAGCCCAGCTTCCACTTAGGGTGAATGAAAAGGGATAGATAGTTCTCTCGAGTATGGAGTAAAGATAAAAGGGGCCAGAAAAGGGTAAATGTCATGTATGCTGAAGAGAATCGATAGGAACAAAGGGAATAGAAAGTTGAATTTAGCATGGAGTAAAGGAAAGAAGTAGCCATTGTCCCACTTAGCCTAAGAAGTAGAGGGGTTCAGGGAATGCAGAAGAGAGATGGAGGAGTTGATAAGATAAGTATGAGGGGGCAGTAGTATGATCAGCAGAGTGTAGAATTTAGATTGAAGAGGAATTAGAGGGTGGTAGTAAAACTGTGTAGATGGGGTGGATCCTAAAGAGTGAGGGAAGACTTAGGTAAACTGAGACTGCAAGGCAGAGGAACGGTTACCTCTGTGTTCTAAGGTGGACTCAAGACAGAAGTGTGGCAAGAGAATGTAACAGAAATTTCTAGTGACTAGAGAGTCCAGTTAATCTTCCCACATTAAGAAAAATCAGCTTTGCCAAACTGTGTCACTGTGTGTGAGTTGCAAAAGCAGAGATTCACAGTCTTCCATTTCAATAGAAGTATCAGTGAGTTATTGCCCAAGCAACGTCACATTGCTCTGGCATTGTGTTTGCGGCATGAATAGATGAAGTTGGTGTAGAGTCGGGTAAGTGATATAGTACTAAGCACAAAAACAAATGGCCATTTTGTGTATCTTTTGCAGCCATTTTGTCATTTGCTTACCTGCATATACTTTCTGTACCTCAAACTTTTCTGGATTCCACCATTTATGTGGAAATAATGTGTACGCAATCCTCTGATCTTATTTATGTAGGCAGCTTTACCTTGTGCCTCTCAAAACAGTACATTTTATAGAATCAGACTTTAAAGCCATTTTCCAATAACTGTAAAATAATTCATTCTCAAAATGGCAGGCTTGGTCTCCTACAATACTGCTGTTTCAGTTGCTTGCAAAATATCCTGCGAGTGGATTGCATGTTCACCGTTAAGTGATGTAACCTGAAGGACTGTAAGGTTAGGTCAAGAAGTTACAGTGCTGCAGCTCTAATATAAAGAATTCCGGGCACTGTTTCTATGCAGGTTCACTTGTACTCACACAGAACAGCAGGCCTTTCCTCAACAGCAGTGTTCAATAATTTAAATAAAAGCATGTTTCCAGAAATCATATAGCATGTTTGACTTTAGCAACTGTCTAGACTGTTATCAGAAGGCAGGTGCTGCAGTGACTGTGAAGTATTTAATGTGGGGAAAATGCTCAACAGACTTGAAGGATTTCTGGCCATCTTTCCGAAATTAGAGCTAAGCACAAGAATTATGCACTGGCTCTGCACCTGCAGCTTCACAAAAGACATACTGGTTTAAATTTCAAATTATTGATCGTGTGGGCCTTTTGGAACTGGAAGGAGACATCCCTAATCTTTTAGAAAAACATGAACTACTGTGGCAGCTGAAACTGAACTATTTTTAGAAACCTGGGGCTTAATTATTATTGCTCTGTCAAAAGCATACTAGAACTCAGAAAACTGCCTCAGTGTTTAAACATCTGATATGGGACTGGTTAATGCTGACATTACATGCTAATATTATACATGCTAATATTGTTATAAAAAAATATCAAACATTGTAAATATTTTACAGTGAAAATAACTGACATTGGTAGTGTTTTCTGACACTTTTTACTCATTTAAACAAATTGCTTTCTTAGTTAGATGCCACATCTAGGATGAACAGATCCCCAGGGCCTTAATGGTTTATTTGTAACATTTTTCACTATTTATTTATAACATATTTCACTGTATTTCTACCATAGCAATTAATCTATGGTTTTCAGCTACTTAGGTGTTCACCTGTAGATTTATACACATGTTCATCAATATTGTGATATGTTTTTTACACACAGACCTGATGAAGTATTTATTTGGTACGAAAGCGATCTTTGTTAAAAATGTTTTAGTTTCTAAGTTACTAATATTTATTCTGATAGATGTTTAGTGGTAGATCTTTTTTAGTTAATTAGTTAGTCATTTTGTTAATGAGCTGGTTGCTTAATTAATAAAATTTGGATTAATAAAGATTGGATTAGTAGGTTAGCCTTAATAAGCTGTTCTTATATATTTTAATTTGCATTTAGCTTTTAAGTTTCAGTTCTAAGGTAGCACAGTCTCAGTTTACACTATGGTGTTAAGGGGGGAAGGGGGACTTGGTTAAAAGAATGAGTTTAATGCTTTTATTGCTTTTAAAAGAGCCAACCTCTGTAACCACTCCCTTGCTCCAAATAACCTGATTATATATAAATTAATGAATGTCTTTAATGCTTTTCATTATACTCAACTAAAGTCACTTGTTTGTGTGTTTCAATAAAGGATAGTCCATTTTTAACTCAACTGTGGATTACCTACTATTTTATTATTTTTTAGTTTGTATTTATTTTAAAGTTCAAATTTTATTAGTGAACTAGGTGCATAACATATTTCCAGGCATGAACTTCACACCCTCCACAATGTGAAGTTTTTGCTTGGTTTGCTTTTTGACCCAGTATAGTTTGGATTCTGGGTTTTCCTGAGACCTCAAGGGATACCACAAATTTTTCTTTTTGAACTCTAGATTTTGCAGCCTTTTTGGGAGGGGGGGCACTGTCATGCTTTTGTCTGAAGAAGATTCTACTTTCTCTCTTCTAATGATTTGTCTTTATTTTCAGTTTTGTAATTTTCTTTTGTCATTAGTAAATTAGTCGCATGTTAAATTAGTTGTTGCTGGACACCAGAAAGAGTAAAGCTGCATTTAATAATGTCAAACAAGAAAAAAAATGACAAAACAACAAATGTCTATCTCTAGGTGTGTTTTCTTTGTAATCAGAGTGAGACTATAATGGAGTTTTATGAGGAAGATCTTTAACATGATATCCTGAGCTGACAAAATGACATTTCAGATGTGTTAGATCAGACCTTATCTAAGTCTGAAGCTGAGGCATCCAATATAAAATATATTTTGAAATGCAAACATAATTCTGCTTTGGGCTATGTCACTAAACACATCTGTCCAAAAAAACACAACTGTTACAGATTTTTTTTCTACCACAATGTATAGTATAAACCCATCTTAGTTTGTACTGCAATATATAATAGCTATAAGCACAATAAACTGCATATAGCTCCTTGCCAGTGTGTGTGTGTGTGTGTGTGTGTGTTAGGTTCATAGGGAGGTACTAGGCTATCTGCCCAAGGGCATTTATAAGCCTAGCCAGAGTGTGTCGGCTGTCGCCGCCTCTTTGATTAATTAACTGATCCTCTGTCAAGCAGAGCCAATGAAGTGATCCCAGGGGTGTATTTTCTGTTACCCATCCACTTGTCAAGGTTTATCTTGAAGAGTGTTAGTGAGGGGCTCTGCCTAATGTAGTTTGGAATTTTGTTCCAAAGCATGGGGAGTCTCTGTGACAGGAATCTATCCCTCCAGCATATTCTATTTATTGTTGTGAGGTTTTTTAAAAGG